>NW_006432944.1:29269-59756 GCF_000325575.1 Pteropus alecto
TCTATTTTTATGTTTTTTATCTCTTTGTTAAAGTTCTCACTAAGTTCACCTATACTTCCCCTGAGTTCATTGAGCATGTTTATAACCAATGTTTTGAACTCTGCTTCTGTTAGATTGCTTCACTGCATTATTCCTGGATCTCTGTTCTGTTCTTTCATATGGTTTCTGCTTTTTTTTTCTTCCCATTTTTGCTGTCTTTTCTGTGTTGGTTTCCATGTACTAAGCAAAGCTCTTAAGTCTCCTGGTCTTATTAGCATGGCTTTGTGTAAAAGGTGTCCAGAGACACAGTCCTAAGCAGAGTTCAGCAACAGGCCAAATTTAGCCCTAGTCTGTGCCCCTCCTGCACCACCTGTTAAGATTCAGCAAGCAATCCACATATGCTGTGCTTATGGTTGCCTGAAGAAACCACGCCAGCAACCTGGGTCAGCTGCCACCAGTGTGAATCTTGGTGCTTCTCAGCAAGTGGCACAGGACTCATTAAGGACATACCTGGATGTATCTTGAGTGGGGCTGTGAGTTGAGGGAAGGGGAGTTTCAGGGAATCCTTTGGGTGGAGTGACTTCTGTTATTCAGTTTGATGACATCTCAGCTATGGCGGTGCTGCGTCCACTGGGAGGGAAGAAGGCTCAAAAGAAGAACAATGGATTCCACCAGCACTTCTGCTCAGTAGAAAGCCTCATGTCTGGCCCTTGCTCTTACAACTCAACATCCACCTGTAAGTTCCTAGTGCCCCTCTCCTCCCCTCAGCAGCCAACTGGGCACTGGTGCTCAGAAGGAATGAGTCTGTCACTGCAAAAGTTTGGTCATGAATATGGTCACTTTAAGAGGAATGTCTGCAGCTGCTGGCTGCCACTGCCATAACCTCTTTCCCGCTCAGCCGTTCTGGACTGGGCATCATTGTGTCTTCGCCCTTTCCTACCTCCTTCCATTGCAGGGTGATTTCTTATTTCTCTCCCCAGTTGTAGGGCTTCTGTTCATCTAGACCCCAGGGATTCTGCTTGCTCTTTGCTTCCTGTTTCCATCACAACTTTGATGTGGTTGTAAGAGCAGATGAACAAAGCCTCTATCATCTATGCCATTTTGCCTGGTCCTCCTCCTTCTTCTTAAAGAAGTCCCTTTAACATTTTTTGTAATACTTTTGTGGTGGTGATGAACACTTTAGCTTTTTCTTGTCTGGGAAGGCTTCATCTGTCCTTTGATTTTAAATGATAGTTTTCCTGGGTAGAATAATCTTGGTTGTAGGTCCTTGCTTTTTATCACTTTGAATATGTCCTGCCTATTCCTTCTGGCCTGCAAAGTTTCTTTGAGAAATCAGCTGATAATAATGGGTGCTTTCTTGTTAGTAAATAATTGTTTTTTCTCTTGCTGCTTTTAAAATTCTCTCTTCGTTTTAAACTTTGGCATTTTAATTATGATTTGTCTTGGTGTGGGCCTCTTTGGGTTCATCTTGTTTGGGACTCTCTGAGGTTCCTGAGCTACAAAGTATATTCCCTTCACCTGGTTAGGGAAGTTTTCCATAATTATTTTTTCAAATAAGGTTTTGAGTTCTTGCTCTCTCTCTTCTCCTACCACTATATGTGAATATTTGTATGAAGTTGTCCCAGAGGCATCTGAAACTATCCTTATTATTTTGGATTTTATTTCTTTTTGCTGTTCTAATTGGGTGTTTTCTGCTATCTTCTAAATCGCTTATTCAGTCCTCTGATTCATCTAATCTACTGTTGATTCTCTCTAATGTATTCTTCATTGTAATTATTATATTCTTCATTTTTGATTGGTTCTTTTTAATGTTTTCTATTTCCATTTTTATGCTTTCTAT
Source organism: Pteropus alecto (assembly GCF_000325575.1). NCBI lineage: Eukaryota > Metazoa > Chordata > Mammalia > Chiroptera > Pteropodidae > Pteropus > Pteropus alecto. Next base: position 31,089 of record NW_006432944.1, read on the forward strand.
CTCTTTGTCAAAGTGCTTACTGATCATCTTCTCTTTCTCTAAGTTCATTGAGCATCCTTATAACCAGTGTTTTGAACTCTGCATGTTATAGATTGCTTATCTCCCTTTTATTTAGTTATTTTTCTGGATCTTTGTTCTGTTCTTTCATGTGGGACATATTTCTTTGTCTCCACATTTTGGCTGCCTCCCTGTGTTTGTTTCTATGTATTAGCCAGGGCTCCTATGTCTTTGGTCTTCTGTAGTAGTTGTCCTGTGAGGCCCAGTGGTGTACTTTCTTGGTCACCTGAGCTCAGGTATGTCCCTTGTATAGGCTGTGTGTGCCCTCCTGTTGCAGTTGAGACTTGGTTGCTGTTTGCACATCAAGAATGGGAGGGTTTGACCCTTAAGCTGATTGGTTGTGAGGACTGGCTGATGAGTACAGTTGAGGAGCTGTTGTACAGAGGCTTACCCTATGGAGCAGTATTCACTTTAAAAGGACTCTGCTGTCTGCTACATTTTCCCTTTGGGTGTGTCATCCTCAGATGCAGCCCTAAGTGGTGTTTTGTCTTTGTCCTAACATGGCAACTAAGCATGCCAGCTCTGGGGTCTCCAGGAAGGAGCCCCACCACAGGCCAGTTCAGCCGCCAATGTTTGCATAAGGCCACCTGGCAAGAGCCACCAAGCAATCCGCAAATGCCCATTAAGCACGCTGGGCTTTGAGGTGCCTGGAAAGGCCAAGTTATAAACTGAGGTCGACTGCCTCTAGTGCTGGGCTTAGGGCTGCTCAACAATAGGTACAGGGCATGCTGAGGCCTAATGCTGTTCGTTTGGGGTTTGTGAAGCTTTATGACATTTTAGGAAAGTCTACAGCGTGAGCCGAGAAAGACTATTTATATGGAAAAGTCACTGGAAGCAGCTTGAGTGGGCCTTCAATTTGGGTGGGAGCAGGGCTGAGGGAATCATCAGGGCAGTGCAACCAGTGTTAGCCAGGTCAGTGGAGACTCAGATATAGCTACTGCCTGTGTCTGCATGCTGGGACGGGGAGGATTCTACAAAGAAAGAATGGATTCTACCAGTACTTCTGTGTAGGAGAAAGCTGCCCCTCCAGCACTTGCCCTAAAGCCAAACCATTCAGTTCCTCCCTGTATGTCCCTGGCACATTTCAAGCTGCTGCCTCCACACTGGAGCTCATAGTGAGTGAGCCTGTCAGCACGTATGTTCATGTTCTGGCCCTCTAAGAGGGATGCCTGGACTGTGGGTGGGAATGTAAAATGATGCAGTCTTTATGGAAAACAGTATGGAAGTTCCTCAAAAAACTTAAAATAGAATTACTATATGACCTAGCAGTCTTACTTCTGGATATATATCCAACAGAATCGAAAACAGGATTTCAAAAAAGTATTTACATACCCATGTTCATTGCATATTCACAATAGCCAAGGGATGGAAGTAACCTAAATGTCCATTGGCAGATGAATGGGTAAAGAAACTGGGTGATATGCACTCAATGGAACATTATTTAGCCTTGAAAAAGAAGGAAATCCTGTCAAGTGCTATGACATGGATGAACTTTGAGGACATTATGCTGAGTGAAATAGCCGTTTACTGAAGGACAAACACTACATGATTTCACTTATGAGATATCAAAAATTGTCAACTTCTTAGATACATAAAGTAGAATGGTGGTTGCCAGGAATTAGGGGGAGGGGAAAAATGGAGTTGTTGTTCAATGGTTATAGATTTTTGTTTTGCATGACAAAACATTTCTAGAGATCTGCTGTGTGACAATGTGAACTTAGTTAACACTACTATACTGTACACTTAAAGTGGTTAAAATGGTAAATTTTCTGTTTTGTGTTTTTTATCACATAAAAAGTGTTGCATTAATAAAGAAAAAAAGAGGGATGCCTGGGACAGCTACAGCCCTCTGTCTCACTCAGCCATGACCTCAATCAAAAGATAGAGTGGCTGATTGGATAAGAACACAAGACCCTTACATATGCTGCCTATAAGAGACTCACTTCAGATTGAAAGACACACAAAGACTGAAGGTAGAGAGGTGGAAAAATATATTTCATACAAATGGAAATAAAAGAAAACATTTCTAGGGTAGCAATACTTATACCAGGCAAAACAGACTTTAAAAAAAGGCTATAACAAGAGAAAAAGAAGGACCCATTAGTTTACCTCTGGGTATATATCCAAAGAAGCACAAAACACTAATTCGAAAAGACATATTCAAGTGATGTCAGAATGATGGCAGCATGAAAGATTTCTCTTGATTTCTCCCCTTGAAATTACGACAAGTTGAACACATACAATCTGACAAATAACACCCAACCTGCACACAAGCATTCCTAAGAGATCTTCAGAGTATGTGAAGTTGAGTCAATCACGCAAGACAATGAAAAGGAAAGGGAAAGAAAATCAAAGACAAGTGCTGCTGAATGCAACCTGGAGCTCCCTGCAAAATGAGGGATAAGAGGGAATTATGTGGTGATATTTTGGCACTTTGAAGCCCCAAATGGCCCTGCCTGAGTGATCAGCATATTCAAAGCAGTGGAGCCCAGTTATCAGAGCACAGAGCAGGGCAGAGGTTAGGTGTGAAAGGGTGACAGCTGTGTCTTAGCAACTGCCATTGCAAGGCAGAAAGCTGAGTCACAGAACCTGGCCACCTCCCCCATCCTGGACCCTCCCAGAGCTAACACTGAGCTACAGGGGAATTTACAGCAACCAGAACTGAAACCCACACTGCAGCCAGTCCCAGTAACCAGGGATATTGATATAGAAGCAAGGCAACTGAAGCTTGAGGGCCAGCATTACTGGAAGGAAAACAGTCATACACATACACATCCTGGCCTCTCCCAATATATCCCACCCCCACCCAGTCAGGCTGTTTCAGAAGGAAGCAGCTGAACATCACATCTAGTGATAGTCTTACTATTGGGGCAATACTAAGACTTCAGGGCCTTTTCAGAGGCTCAGACCTCTCCACATTCTCCCATGGGGGTGGGGCTCTGGGACCGAGGTGACCTGGTCACAGAGGAGACTCACACCTCCCCAGAAAATAAAGGGCATTTTTTTTACAGTGCTGAATTCTTTATTTTTAAAATAAAATGAGTGGGGTAACATTGGTTAATAAAATCAAAAAGGTTTCAGTGTACAATTCAATAATACGTCATACGTATAATGCATTGTGTGATCACCACCCATAGTTAAATTTCCTTCCATCACCAAATATTTGACTGCCTTCACTCCTATCCACCTTCCCCAAAGGGCATTTTTAACTTCAAAGTAGAGATCTAGGATGCTTGGGCAGTGCAGGAGGCTTGGGTTCAACCTACTGGAAAAAAAACAAAACAAAACACAACACACCTCTTCTTATCAACCTGCTAAAGAAAGATCACTATAAAATATTTTTTTTCTTTTTTTAAAGTAGAATGCATTCCCATTAATGCCTAGATGGAGAAATATCCCATCAAACACCATGAGCAACTAAAGTCACAAAGCAGCTTAGAAAGAAAATGAAAAATCTCCAGAAAATAAATTTAAAGACATAGAAATATGCAATTTAAATGACAGAGAATTCAAGATTGCACTTCTGAAAAACATACTCCCCTTTACATAAACTTAATGGTAACCACACATGCAAAAATCCAGAACTGAAACACATAACATAAAATAAGAGGAAACAGAGGGGAAAATCATAGAACACCATCAAATTAAAATAACAGAAACACAAAGAGGAAGAAACAATGGAGACACTGAGCTATCAGAAAACAAAAGATAAAATGGCTATAGGAAAACCTCATATTTAAATAATCACCATAAATACAATTAGACTGAACTTACCAATAAAAAAGCATGGAGTAGCAGATTGGATCAAAAAACAAAACTGAATCATATGCTGCCTTCAAAAGACACATCTCAGCTGCAAGGACAAATATATACTCAAAGTGAAATGATGGAAAATGATACTCCAAGCAAATGACATCCAGAGAAAAGTGGATGTAGCCATACTTATATCTGATGAAATAGACTTCAAGATATAAAAGGTAACAGGAGACAATGGTGGATACTTTATAATGATAAAGGGAACCATACATCAAGAAAGCATAACACTTATCACTATATATGCTCCCAATTAGAGAGCACCAAAATATATAAAGAAACTACTGACAGAACTAAGGGGAGAAACTGACATAAACACAGTTATCGTAGGGGACATAAATACCCCATTGACAGCTATGGATAGATCTTCCAAACAGAAAATCAAAAAGGAGATATCAACCTCAAATGACACTTTAGATCAGTTAGACATAATCAACATTTACAGAATGTTTCATACCAAAACATCAGAATTATACATTCTTCTCTAGTGCACATGGAACATTCTCAAGATAGACCATATGTTGGGACATAAAACTAGCTTCAACAAAGTTAAGAAGATTTAAATCATATCAAACATATTCTACGACCATAATGCTTTGAAGCTGAAGATCAACTATAAAAGAAAGCAAGAAGAACCACAAATATGTGGAGATTATACAACATACTACTAAAGAATGACTGGGTCATAGAAGAAATAAAAGGAGAGATCAAGAGATACGTAGAAACAAATGAAAACGAAAGTACAATATATCAAAACTGTCGGGATACAGCAAAAGTGGCATAAGAGGAAAGTTCATATAATTACAGGCCTATCTCAACAAACAAGAAAAATCCCAAATAAGTAGCCTAACATTACATCTTATAAAACTAGAAAAAAGAACAAATAAAGCCCAAGGTCAGCAGGGGGAAGGAAATAATCAAAATGATAGCAGAATTAAATGAAATTGAGAACAAAAAGACAATAGAAAAAATTAATGCAACAAAGAGCAGGTCGTTTGAGAAGATTAAGAAAACTGACAAACCCCTGGCTAGACTCACTAAGGAAAAAAGAGAAAAAACACAAATAAACAAAATCAAAAATGAAAGAGAAGTTACAACAGATACCACCAATATAAAAAGGATCACGTAAGAATACTATTAAAGACTATATGCCAACAAATTCAATAACCTAGAAGAAATGCACAAATTCTTAGAAATATACAACCTTCCTAGACTGAATCATGAAGACCTGGAAAATCTAAATAAACTGACAAACAGTCAGGAAGTTGAAACGACTATCATAAACCTTCCCCAAAGTAAAAGTCCAGGACCTGATGGCTTCACTAGTGAATTCTACCAAACATTCAAAGATGATTTAATACTTGTTCTTTTCAAACTCTTCCAAAACATTGAAGAAGAGGCAATACTTCCTTAAGTATTTTATGAGACCAATGTTACCTTAATACCAAAACCTGGTAAAGATAATAGAAAAAAAGAAAACTGATCAATATCTCATCAACACAGATGCAAAAATCCTAAATAAGATATTAGCAAATCAAATACAAGAACTTATTAAAAAGACTATACATCATGATCAAGTGGGCTTCATTACAGGGGCACAGGGATGGTTTAACATATGCAAATCAGTTAATATGACACACCGCATAAACAAAATGTAGAATAAAAATCATGACTATATCAATAGATGCAGAAAAAGTATTTGACAAGATATAGCATCCATTTATGATTAAAACAATGAAATGGGTAAAGAAGGAAAGTACCTCAAAATAATCAAAGCCACATATGACTGTTAACTAACATCATCCTTAATGGTGCAAAACTAAAAACCATCTAAGTTCAGGACTAAGACAAGACTGTCTGCTGTTACCACTGTTATTCAATATCATATTGTAAGTTATAGCTAGAGCAATTGGGCAAGAGAAAGAAATAAAAGGTATCCAAATAGGGAATGAAGTAGTCGATTTGTCACTTTTTGCTGACGACATGATTCTCTTTATATAAAACCTTAAAGACTCTACTAAAAAACTATTAGAAACAAAAAAATACAGTGAAGTTTCAGGATACAAAAAAATCAATGTTCAAAAATCCATAGCATTCTGATACTCTAACAATGAATTTTCATAAAAGGACATGAAAACAAAATTCTTTTTATAATTGCAACAACAACAACAAAAATAACTAGGAGTAAACCTAATGAAGCATGTGAAGAACCTACACACTAAAAGCTATGACATTATCAAAAAAAATTAACGAAGATGCAAAGAAATAGATATTTCGTGTCCATGGATTGGAAGAATGAGCATAGTTAAAATGACCTTATTACTTAAAGCATAATGCAGATTTAGTGAAATCTCCATAACAATCCCAATGGCATTTTTAAAAGAAATGAAACAAAAAAATTATCAGATTTATATGGAAATATAAATAACCCTGAATAGCCAAAGTGATCTTAAGAAGAAAGAACAAAGCCAGATGTATCACTCTGCCTAACTTCAAATTACACTACAAAGTGACAATAATAAAAACAGCATGGTATTGGCAGTAAAACAGATACGCAGACCCAGGGAACAGAATTGAGAGTTCAGAAATAATCTCCAGTATATATATGGTAAAATAATTTTCAACAAAGGGGCTAGAAATATACAATGGAGAAAGAAAAGCCTCTTTAATAAATGGTGATTGGAAAACTGGACAACCACATGCAAAAAAATGAAATTAGACTGCTATCTCTTACCATACATCAAAATTAATGCAAAATGGAACAAAGACATGAATATAAGATCTGAAACAATAAATTGCATAGAAGAAAACATAGGTACTAAACTCATGGATCATGAATTTAGAGAAGATTTTGTGGATTCAACGCAAGTGAATTCAAAGCAAAAATAAATGAAAGAGACTATATTAAATCAAAAAGCTTCTGTACAGCAAAAGAAACCATTAACAAGACAAAAAAGCAACCAAGTGAATGGGAGAAGATATATGAAGAAAGCGCCTTTGATCAGGGCCTAATATTTAAATTATACAAATAATTCATGTAACTTGACAATAAAAAAACCAATCCAATTAAAAAATGGGAAGAAGACTTGAACAGACAATTTTCCCAAGAAGACATACAAATGGCCAACAGACATATGAAAAGGTGCTCAACTTCACTAGCTACTAGGGGAATGTAAATCAAAACCACAATGAGATACCACCTCACACCTATTAGAATGGATATCATCAACAGGACAAGTAATAACAAGTGTTGGAGAGGTTGCGGGGGAAAAAGAATTGTCATACATTGCTGGTAGGAATGTAAATTGGTGCAACCACCAAGGAAAACAGTATGGAGGTTCCTTGAAAAACTAAGAAAAAATTACCATATGACCCAGCAATCTCTATTCTGGGTATTTACCCTAAAACTTGAAAATGTTTATCTGCAAAGATATGTGCACCCTGATGTTTATAGCAGCATTATTCATGATGGCCAAGATATAGAAACAGCTGAAGATTCCTTCAATAGATGATTGGATAAAGAAGATGTGGTACATTTATACAAAGGAATATTACTCAGCCATAAGAAAAGACAAAATACTGCCATTTGTGACAACATGGATGGATCTTGAGATTATCATGCTAATTGAAATGTCAGATGGAAAAAGCTGAGAACCATATGATTTCACTCATATGTGGTATATAAAACTAAAATCAACAAACAAGAAAAACAAACAGACTCATGGACTCAGATAGTGGATTAGTGGTTACCAGAGGGAATGAGGAAGGGGGTAGGTAGACAGTGTAGAGGGGTTCAAATATTGGGTGACAGAAAGAAATTTAACTTTGAGCGATGAACACACAGTGTAATATACATATGTTGTATTATTGAATTGTATACTTGAAACCTATTTGATTTTATTAACCAATGTCACCCCAACAGTTTTAATTAAAAAAATAAAGACATATTCTCCTATATATTCTTTGCAATAGTCAAGATGTGGAAGCAATCTAAGTATCCATTAATAGATGAATGCATAAAGAAGAAGTGGTACATATATACACTGGAATATTACTCAGCCATAAAAAGAATTAAATCTTGCTATCTACAACATCATGGATGAAGCTAGAAGGCATTAGGCTGAATGAAATAAGTCAGACAGAGAAAGACAAATACTGTATGATTCCACTTATATGTGGAATCTAAAAAACAAAATAAATGAACAGACATAACAGAAAGAAACTCATAGATACAGAGTACACATTGATGGTTGCCATATGGGAGGGGGATTGTGGAGGTATGTGAAAAATGGGAAGGGCTGAAGAGGTACAAATTGGTAGTTACAAAATAATCATAGGTATGTAAAGTATAGGAAAGGGATTATAGTCTATAATATTGTAATAATTATGTATGGTGTCAGATATGTACTAGATTTATCAAGGTGATTAATTTGTGTTATATAAATGTTTAATGAGTATGTTATACACCTGAAACTAATACAATATTGTTTGTCAGCTGTAATTGAAAAATAAAAACTTATTTTAAAAAGAATTAAACAGCATCAGCAACAAATAAAGCATATGAGGATGTAAAGATTGAAAGATTTATTGGAGAAAAAATGTGAAAAGTATACAAATTAAAAACGCTCCAGAACTCAAAGCCTGGACTTTGTCAACAACAACAACAACAACAACAACAACAACAACAACAAACAGTAAAAATCAGTTGAATTAGTTTTGTGCAGTATATTCCACTATAGTAAGAATACATAGGTATATGAGAGCTATAACATGCGAATGTGTAATTTTAGTGATCCTGCACATAAGTTACATGCTCTTATATTTGCATTTAAAACAGATATTGTACAATATAAAGATGAAAAGTAAAATCCATGCTAATAATTTAAAATTTTAATTATATTTTTACTTAGAACAAAAAATAACAAATAGATAACACCATGACAATTAGAGCGAGAGAGCGTGAACACATGTACAGAAAAATTAAAAACCTTTATATTTTAGTATCTTTAGGTGGAATTTCCCCAGTTTTTGAATGAGGGGCCTCACATTTTCATTTTGCACTAAGTCCCATAAATTATGTAGCTGACTCTCCTGTATTTTTAAAGATTTTTCATAATAAAATATTGGTAAAAATATCTTCCCTGTTCTTTAAATCTGAACTCTGCTGACTCCCAACCAATGCTCTTTCTACTACTGCTTCTGATTCTTTGTTGGGTCTCTTACTTGAATTGCCTTCCTATTGACATTGCTTACTTGATCATTTTCACACTCTGTCTGTTAAGAGTGGAGGGGCAGCCATTTCTGTAGTACAAGTCATTATCTTCTCTTTCCAAAATATAAATGAGACTAGAGCTGGTTCCAATCAAGCATTTCTTGAATAATCAGATCCCTAAATCCCAATATTACCTCTTCAGGGTTACTGATAGAATGCAAAACCAATATTTTCCATCCATCAATACATCAACACCCAACCATGCCAAGGCCCCAAACTTCTGAGCAGATGAGTGTTCAACAATGTAAGAGGCCCGCATCATGCTCAGATTCATGAATTCAAATATGAACTTTTTAAGGGTCATTTAAGGAAATCAATATCAAGCTCAGCTGGAAAAATTCTTTCTGATTCATTGAGAAATGACAAGTAGAGCTTGTGGAAGTGGAAAATGGGATTAGACAGTGGGCTCTGGACGAAGTGGGGCTAGCTTGATTTATAATGCCATCAATGTGTGCTGGTCAGTGTTAAGAAGATGGACAGTTCAGGTTCTCCAAAAGCCCAGGCTAGTCTTCTACTAGTATAGAGTTGTGTATGGCTCACTGCCCAGAGATGTTGGATTTCACAAAGCCATCCTCCCTATCCCACTCCCCACTCCACCTTCCCAATGGATGTGGGAAACAAAAGACTCCAGTATAGATGGAAAGTTTTAAAGGCCTCTTGTGGGGCTGAGCCTTTGATCCACATGAGACACTCTGTCCATTACCCAATTCCTTTACAGGCCTCTGAGCTGGACACACAACGCAGAGCCTAGTGAAACAGCAGACCTCCCTCCCCCTGAGGGTGTGAGATAGGAGTCAAAGAGCTTTAAGAAGGCAGAAAAGTGAGGAAAGAGGGAAACCTTTTCCAGGTATAGGAGGAGAGTGGTCCCAAGAGGCTGATTGATAGCCCAAGGTAAGATTAGTGCCACTTTCTATCATATTCAAACTTTCTTGTTTTAAATGCAAATATAACAGCATGTAACTCATGTGCAGACTTGGTCACATTAAAAGTGGAGAAAATGATTGATTTTGAAGCAACTCTGAAGCAAAATACAAATAATGCCAATCACATTCACTCACTTATTTATTCATTTATATATCCAGACAACAGTATTTATGTATGTACTATGTGCAAAGTATCATGGAGAATAGAAATATACAAGGCAGGGGTTCATTTTCCAAAAGCCTACACCCACAAGAGGACATGGCCTATACTCATTCCCAAACACCACCCAGTTGTGCATGGAAAAGGTTTTTAATTGCTATAAATGAGAGAAGCAGTGTTCCGATTTAAAGGACCTTTAGAAAAGACCATCTAGTGAAATCTCTTCAGTGCATGAGAAAAGACAGAAACCCAAAGAGGAAAAGAGTATTCTCACAGTTATATAGCCAGGTAATAATAGAAGTGATCTTTACACTAGAAATTCAAAGGACTCAAAAATTACTCTATTTGGTATGGCAAGACAAAGTTTCACAGAAGTTTTGAGTTCCCCAGGCTCTGGTTCTGACTTTGTTATACTCTCACTCACTTAGTGATATTTGACTAGTTTCTTTCTCAGAGTCTCAGTTCCCTTCTGTATAAAATGAAGGGATGACCTTTGATGTCCCTAAGGATCTTCCCAGTTTTGATCTGTGACATTGGAGAGGACACTTACCTTTTAATAATTGGGTTAAGAGCATAAAATATGGAGCCAGACTGCCCGGGTTTATATCCTGGACCACCCCTTTCTTGGCTGTGTGACCTCATCTATAAAATAGGGATAGTAATAGTACTTGACTTATAGAATTGTTATAAGAATTAATTGTTTCAATTTATATGAAACACTTAGAATATTACTTGGCACATAGGAAGTGCTAATACATGTTGGCTACAGTTATTATTATAGGAACCCTCTCTAGGCTATCCTAGGAAATCAGGGTAGGGTATCTGGGATTCCAGGCTTTCACTTTTCCTTCTCCTCTGAAAAAAGACACCATATAATGGTTGCTTTTCTAAGCCTCTGAAAACATACCTTACCTCCTTTTGGGGAAGGCCACTTTCTGCCCCTCCAATGTATAGCACCCTGGGGCTGTTGTATCTGGGGCCTCAATCTGGAGCTCTTAGAAAACAGTTAATTTAGGATTTTGTCTTGCTTCTTCAACCTCTGCCTATCTTCCCAAGTGTGTTTTTCTACCTTCTGTCTGGCTTTTACCTTCTCTCAGCCAAGAGAGTCAGTGGTGAGGAATATAGGGAAATGAGGTGGCAACGAAGCAACTAGGGAAGAGAGGAGAATGAGACCTCTTTAATCTCTGATTGTGCTATCAGGATTTGTCTCCATGAAGGGTCTCTGTTTCTTTAGGATATCTATGTCTTATCCATGTCCCTGGCTCTTTCTTTTTCTAGTGATATATCTAATCAATTCAAACAAATGAATCAATGAATACTAACAAATTAAATGGTAGCCCCTGCAAAGTGATATTTGTATTTAAACTTAGGTCAAAATAATATAGAATGTTATGGTCAGAAGGGGCCTTAGAGATGACCTCATCTAATCCCCCCTTTTGTAGTATATTGAAGAAACTGAGGCCCAGAAAAGGAAAGGGACTTGTCCAAGATCATATAGCAGAAATAGGGCTAGAATCTAGGCAATCCAATACTTAGTTGTGGGCCCCTTCACTATATCAATTTGCCTCTTGGAGAATTTTTAGAAACATAGTTTCTTAACCAAAAGGAGTGATTCCAAGCATATTGGAATGTAGGTGGGTGAATGGAGATGTTTGGGCTAGAGAGGCCTTTTGGTTTCCCTCGAAATCCTTGTAGGCAGTTGTGCTCTGCCTTAAAATAGGGCCAGCCTTGCTGATGTTTCAGAGTTCCATGTCCTCAAATCTACTGCCATTGCTTGGTGGGGCCAGGAGGAGATGTCTTACAGCTTGATTTCCTGTGTCCAGGGCCTGAGAGGAACTTGTCACTCTAGAGTAGTACACAAGGTTCCCTGCATCTGCTTTGAGGTGCTTGGTCACATCATCCAAAGACAATGAAGGGATATGAATAGAATTGGTGGAAGAGTGAATTAGGGGTCACTGTCTGGTTTGCTCGGCACCCAGTCCATGGGAGTGGCAGGGCAATGAGAACAAAGCACAGCGTGAGCCCCTGGCCAGAAAAATAACCTAATAAATAGAGATTACACACCCCAGAGAGCACAGAGTTTCTGGCAGGATGTGGCAGTAGTCATTCTGAACAAACAAGATCTTAATTTATGTCTAAGCAGAGCAAGATTAGAAACCTACTTCACATTCCTCCTAGAATGTGTTTCCAGAAATTAGCCAAATGAATTTCATCCACGTGGAGATGAGGCAGAGAAGCCATGCACATAGGCTTCCAAATATAGTTCCCAAGCCACTGCCCTAACAGTGTCTGGTGCCAACTTGTCATGCCAGGCCAACGGTAGGAACAATCTTGTCTGAATCAACATCAGGATCCAGATGGCCTAGTTGGAGATTTGTATATCTGTGCCAAGAGCTGACTGAATCTATGATCTAGCTTTACCAGAAAATAATTTTTCCTGTCTTTTAAAAATTTATTTCTCAATTACAATTGACATACAATATTATATTAGTTTCAGGTGTACAACATAGTGATTAGACATTTGTATACTTTAAGAACTGATCAACTTAATATGTCTAATACCTATTTTATACCATACATAGTTATTAAAATGTTATTCATTATATTCTTTATGCTGTACTTTACATCCCCACGATCATTTTAATAACTGGAAATTTTTACTTTTTAATCCCTTTCGCCTTTTATACCTGTCCCTGCAACCCCTTCCCACCTGGCAACCATCAATTTGTTCTTTGTATCTATGAGTTTGTTTTTGTTTTGTTTGTTCACTTATTTTGTTTTTATAAATTCAACATGTGAGTGAAATCATATCATATTTGTCTTTCTCTGTATGACTTACTTCACTTAGCATGATACTCTTTTGGTGCATCCATGTTGTCGCAAAAGTTAAGATTGTATTCTTTTTAATGGCTGAGTGATCTTCCATTGTATATACATATATATGTGTATATATACATACACACATACCACATCTCCTCTATCCATTTATCTACTGATGGACACTTAGACTGCTTCCATATCTTGGTTATTGTAAATAATGCTGCATTGAACACAGGCATGCATATATCTTTTTGAATTAATCTTATGAATTTCTTCAAATAAATACCTGGAAATCTAATTACTGGGTCATATGATAATTCTATTTGTAATTTTTTGAGGAACCTCTATACAGTTTTCCATAGTAGCTGCACCAATTTGCAATCCCACCAACAGTGCATGAGGGTTCCCTTTTTACCCACATCCTCTTCAACATTTGTTCTTTGGTTTATTGATGATGGCCATTCTGACAGGTGTAAGGTGATATCTCATTGTGGTTTTAATTTGCATTTCTCTGATAATTAATGATATTGAGCATCTTTTCATATATCAGAATGTTGGCCATCTGTATGTCCTCTTTGGAGAAACACCTATTCAGGTCCTCTGACCATTTTTTCCCCCCCTTTTATTTCCCCCACCCCCACCTTCCACCCTGACCTACGGATGTTGCTGTCTCTCCTTAAGAACTGGATCTCTGAAGGCAGGGCATCTCCTCCCACGTGCTTGCGGCACGCACTCAGGGCCTGCGGCGCCCAGGGCCTGGCCCGTGGCTCCACCTGGGGCATGAACCCAGGACCTTCTGCGTCTAAAGTAGACATGTTAACCACTACACTATGGAGCCACTCCTCTCTGCCCATTTTTTAATTAGATAGTTTTTTTATGTTGAGTTGTATGAATTCTTTATACATTTTAGATATTAACCCCTTATCAGATGTATCATAGGCAAATATCTTCCCCCATTCAGTAGATTGTCTTTTCGTTTTACTGACGGTTTCCTTTGCTGTGCAAAAAGTTTTTCATTGATGTAGTCCCATTTGTTTATTTTTTCTTTTGTATCCTTTGCTTGAGAAGATATATCAGAAAAAATATCATTAAGAGCAATGTTATAGAGTATACTGCCTATGTTTTCTTTTAGGAGTTTTATGGTTCTGGGTCTTACATTTAAATCTTTAATCCATTTTGAGTTTATTCCTGTACATGGTATAAGAAAGTGAGCTAGTTTCCTTTTTCCCAAAGTATCTGCCCAGTTCATATGACGTGAGTCCTATATCATATCTCTTCATCACAGTCTAATTATCCATTTACCTGTCATCCCCACTAGATTAGATGGCTCTTGAGAAGATAGTGTCTTAATTATCTGTGTATCCTCAGTGTATAGCACACTGACACATTAGGTTTTCTAAATGAATGAAAGGGGCAGGCATGAATTTTGTAATTTTTAATTCAGCTAGCCCTTAACCTCAAGCATTATCTCTCTCATTGACTCATCTGTCTCTTTCAACAAGTCCATGAGGTTGGGTGGATGTTTGTGTGTATGCATCTTTTAAAGAACTTTTTTGCAGGTGGCTCTTCTGAAACTTTTTATCATGAGATAACCAAATTTGAGATTTCTCATTTTGCAAATGTAAAAATTGATATCCAGAGATGCTTCATAACTTGTCTCAGCACATGTAGCTAATTAATAGCAGAGTCTGAACCCTGATTTCTAGATTCTCATTCCAGGAATCTTCTTGCTCCATCTTCCACTGTTTCCAAATCATGGTCTTTCATCATTTGGATATATCATAGAAAGGTACTTAGGATGACTGGATTTCTATTACACTGTTTTTCTGCAGTTTTTTTTTTTAAATTAAAGTGAAATTCACATAACATAAAATTAACCATTTTAAAGTATGCATTTCAGTGATGTTTAATATATTTGCAATGTTATACAAACATCTCTTCCATCTAGTTCAAAATACTTTCATTATCCATTTAGCAGTAACTCCTCATTCATCCATCCCTTTAGCTCTTGACAACAACTAGATTGCTTTCTGTCTCTATGGATTTACTCATTCTAGATATTGAATGTAAGTGGAATCATATAATATTTTACCTTTTTTGCACATGGCTTCTTGTATTTAGCATAATGTTTTTGAGATTCATCCATGTTGTAGCATATACAGATACTTCATTTCTTTTTATGGATAAATAATATTCTGTTGTATGGGTACACCACATTTTGTTTATGCAGTCATTGTTGATGGACACATTTGAGATGTTTACAACTTTGCACTATTGTAAATAGTGCTACTACTAATATGCATGTACAAGTATTTGTTTGAATACTCATTTCAATTTGTTTTTTAAATTAAAATTATTGGGGTGACATTGGTTAATAAAATCAAATATTTCAAGTGTACAATTCAAAAATATGTCATATATATATTGCATGTGTGTTCACCACTCAAACTTAGATTTACTTCCATCACCAAATATTTGACTCCTTTTACTCCTATCTACCTACCCTCTCCCCATTCCCTCTGGTAACCACTAAGCCACTGTCTGTGTCCATGGGTGTTTGTGATGTTTGTATGAGTGAAATCATATGGTTCTTAACTTTTTCTGTGTGACTTATTTTGCTTAGCATGATTGTCTCAAGAACCATCCATATTGTCACAAAAGGCAGTATTTAATCTTTTCTTATGGCTGAGTAATATTCCATTGTATGAATGTACTGCATCTTCTTTATCCAATCATCTATCATAAGACACTGGTTGCTTCCATGTCCTGGTCACCATAAATAAGGCTGCTATGAATATCGGGGTCATATATCTTTGCAGATAAATGTTTTCAGGGCTTTTGGGTAAATACAAAAGAGGAATTGTTGGGACACATGGTAATTCTATTCTTAGTTTTTTGAGGAACCTCCATACTGTTTTCCATAGTGGCTGTAATATTTGCAGTCCCACTAGTAGCGTATGATGGTTTCTTTTTCCTTACAACCTCTCCAACACTTGTTATTACTTGTCCTGTTGATGATAGCCACTATCACAGGTGTGAGGTGGTATCTCATTGTGATTTTGATTTGCATTTCCCTTTTGGCCTGTGAAGTTGAGCATCTTTTCATATATCTGTTTGCCATTTGTATGTCTTCTTGGAAAAGTTTCTTTTCAAGTCTTCTGCTCATTTTTTTAATTGGATTGTTTTTTCTCATTGAGTCGTATGAGTTATTTATATATTTTGGATATTAGCCCCTTATTGGAGGTATCATTGCAAATATCTTCGGCCATTCAGTTGGTCATCTTTTTGTTTTACCGATGGTTTCTTTTGCTGTGTGGAAAAGTCCTTTAGCTTGGACAGTCCCATTTATGTATTTTTGTTTTTACTTCTTTCACCTTTGGGGTCAAGTTTATGAAATTATCTCTGAGTCTAAGGTCCATAAATTTAGTATTTAGGTTTTTTCTTATGTATTTTATTTTATTTTTTAATATTAAAAATATTCATTACAGTTGGCATACAAAATTATATTAGTTTCAGGTGTACAACATAGTGATTAGACATTTAAATAACTTATAAAGTGATCACCCCGATAAATCTAGTACTTATCTGACACCATACATAGTTATTACAATATTATTGACTACATTCCTTGTGCTATACTTTATATCACCATGACTATTTTGTAACTACCAATTCGTATTTCAGAATTTTCTTGTTTCTTTAGGTAGGTGTGTAATGATGTAAACTTCTCTTTTATTACCCCTTTTGCTGTATTTCAAAAAAATCGGTATGTAGTATTGTCACTCTCATTTGTCTATAAGTATCTTTCGATTTTGTCTTTTTTTCTTATTTTGACCCACTTGTTATTTAGTGGCATGTTATTTAATCTCCACGGGTTTTAGTTTTTTTTTCCCATTTCCTTTTTTGCTCGATTTCCAATTTCAAAGCATTGTGGTTGGAGAATATGCTTGGTACAATTTCAATATTCTTAATTTTTGTTGAAGCTAGTTTTGTGTCCCAACATATGGTCTACCATTGAGAATGTTTCATGTGCACTTAGACAAGGATGTATGTATATTCTGCAAGTTTCAATTATGTTCATTTGGTCGAATGTGTCATTTAATGTCAATTTCCTTACTGATTTTCCTTACTGATTTTCTGTTCAAATGATCTATGCATAGCTGTCAATGGGATATTTGGGTCCCCTACTATAATTGTGTTTTTGTCAGTTTCTCTATTTAGTTCTTTTAGTAGTTGCTTTATAAATTTTGGTGCTCCCAGGTTGGGTACAAATATGTTAATAAGTGTTATATCTTCTTGATATATTGTCTCCTTTATCATTATAAAATGTACATTTTTGTATCTTGTTATCATTTTTATATTGAAATCTATTTTGTCAGCTGTAAGTACAGCTATACCTGTTTTTTTGAGTATCATTTTTCATTCCTTCATTTGAGTCTTTTTGTCCTTGCAGATGAGATGTGTCTCCTGAAGACACCATATAGTTAGATTTTGCTATTTGATCCATCCCACTACTCTGTGCCTTTTAATTGTTGTGTTCAATCTATTTACATTTAGCATGATTATGGATATATGAGAATTTCCTATAGCCATCTTAGCTTATATTTTCTTGTAGATCTGTGTCTCCATTGTTTCTTTTCCCTTGTGTTTCTGTCTGTTATCTTAGTTTGGTGGTATCTAATGATTTTTCTCTCAGTTTCTTCTTTTTTATGTTATGTGTCTCAATTTTAGATTTTTCGTGGTTACTATTAGGTTTATGCAAAAGAAAGTTTCATACATATTGTAGTCCTGTGTCTTCTGATTGCATATTATCTCCATTCACCTGTGTGAGTTCAATCCTTCTCCCTCCCCTTTTATGTTTTTGTTGTCACAAATTATTTCTTTTTATGCTATGAATTCATTTACAAATTGCAGTAGCAATTCTTTTTCTTTTTTTAAACTGTGTTTTTGTTTTATTTGTTTAATATCTCTTTCTGAACAAGCATCACAATTTTTTGCTTCTGTCTGTCTGTTACATTACTCATAGTTTTGTATTCCTTTGTCTTTTTGTTCCAGGTAGAAGAGCACCCTTATGTATTTCTTGTAATGCTGATCTTGTGGTGGTAAATTCCCTTAGCTTCTGTATGTCTAAGAAAGCCTTTATTTCTCCCTCATATCTAAAGGATAACTTTGCTGGATATATTATCCTTGGATGGTGATTTTCCTCTTTCAGCAATTTGATATTTGTTTTCACTCTCTCCTAGCTTGTAGGGTTTCTGATAAAAAAAATCCAATCGTAATCTAATGAATTTTTAAAAATAGATTACTATCTTCTTTTTCCTGGTTGCCTTGAGAATTCTTTCTTTGTTGTTAGCTTTTGGAAGTTCAATATAATGTGCCTTGGAGAAGGCCTTTTTGGATTGAGCTAATTAGGTGTTTGGTTAGCGTCTTGTATTTGAGTATTCAGTTCTTTCCATAGGTTTGGGAAGTTCTCATTGATTATTTGTTTGAATACACTCTCTGTTCCCTTCTCCTACTCTTTTCCTTCTGGCATGTCTATTATTCTTATGTTACTCTTTCTAATGAAGACAGATAGTTCTTGTAAGTTCTTTTATTTATTTATCTATCTATCTATCTATCTATCTATCTATCTATCTATCTATCTATCCATTCATTCATTCATTCATTCATTCATTTATTTATTTTGTTCTTGATTCTTTTCTCCTACCTGAGTCATTTCTAGATTTCTATCTTCTATGTCACTAATTCCTTTCTCCATCTGGCCTGCTCTATTTTGTAAGCTCTCTAGTTCATTCTTCATCTCATTTATTGAGTTTTTCAGCTCCAGAATTTTTGTTTGGTTCTTTTTGTAGTTTCAGTATCTGTGGTGAAGTGCTCCTTTTGTTCATTAATTTTATTTCTGAGTTTATTAAATTGCTTTTCTGCATTTTCATGTATTTCATTGAGTTTTTTTGAATCGTAGTCTTGAAATCTGTGTCTTTTAAGTCACATTCTTCTTTAAATTTATATTCTGGAGATTTTTCTTTTTATTTCTGAATTCCCTTATTACTTGGACTATTAATTTTGCTTGATGGACTATTTTCCTGCCTGGGAATTTGTGGGAATAAAATCTGCTTTTTAAAGTATTTGACACTTCACTGTTTATCAGGTTAATAAGTAGAGGTCTTTCTTTTGTTTTTCGGTAGGTGGTGCTGAGGTGCAAGTTTTTATTTTATCTTACCTGTACTACTGGGGCTCCCAGGATCTCTGTGGGGCAGTGTCACCTTGGCTGTTAAAAACACCCTGTATTCCCAGAAGAAGTGAGTGTCCCTTTTATGATCCAGTCATCTTGGTCTCGGTATGCCATTCATGTAGACTGGAAATGTTGGGCTGTGGTCTCAGTTTTCCCAGTGATGCCTTCCTGTAGCCAGAAGCCACCAGTATAGATATTCTATTTGAGTTAATCTAGCTGCCTTTACCAGACTGCACCTCAATGGATGGGGTAATGGTAAGTGGGGAAAAACAGTTTCGCACATTTGTGGTTCTGCTCTTACTCATTGGTTTAGCTGCAGTAACTCAGACCACTTACACTAAAAAGTTTATTTCAGCCCTTTCATGGTCTGCTGAGTGAGGATTTTACTGCCAGGCAGGACACAGAGGGAGGAGTGGGCAGGTTCCTGCATCTTCAGAATCCTTTATCCGGTGTTGGTGGGCTGTGGAGCTTTGTAATTTTTTCTGCACCACTCTTCAACTCTGACCATGGGCCCAGTCTTAATGTATACCCGCTACCCAGGCCTGATTACTGTTTTTGTCTCTTTGGTTTGCCCAGTGGGGATTGCACCCCAGTCCTTCACTGCTCTCTCATCTGCTGGGGTTGGAGTGACAATGGGACTGTGCATGGCTTCTGTCTTTTTCCTTTCCCCTCCCCATCCTGTCCTCACTGTTCACTTAGATATACCCGCCTTCAGATGTCTCAATGTGTGATGTCTCAGACATGTTTGTATGTTGAACAGGGAATCCTTTGTTGAAATATAGCTGTCCAATTCATGTAACTCCAAGGGGAGAGATATGGAGGTATACTCACATGGCCATGCTGCAGACATCACCCCTCCAACTTCATTCTTTTGCAAGTGGCTATCAAGTTTTTTTAATACCACTTGTTGAAGAGACTATTCTTTCCCCATTGAATGGTCTCAGCACCCTTGATTAACTTTATTTAGCCATAGAAAGGAAGGAAATCCTGCCATTTCTGACAACACCAATAGTATTTGAGGGTGTCAAGCTAATGAAATATGTTACACAGAAAAAGACAGAAGCCACATGATCTGAGTTATATGTGGAATCTTAAAAAAACAAATGTATAGATACAGAGAACAGATAAGTGGTTGCCAGAGGTGGGGAGAGGTGGGAGGTTGGTGAAATGTGTGAAGGTAGTCAAAAGGTACAAACTTCTAGTTATAAAGTGTATGAGTCCTAGGGATGTAATATACAGCATGGTGGCTATAGTTAATGATGCTGTATTGTGTACTTGAAAGTTGCTAATAGAGTAGTAGACCTTAAATATTCTTTGTATCTATGAGTTTATTTTCGCTTTTGTTGTTGTTGATTTTGTTCTTTAGATTCTACATGAACATGAAATCATGCGATAGTGGTCTTTCTCTATCTGACCAATTTCATTCAGCGCAATACTCTCTAGGTCCATCAAGGCAATATCTTTTTCCATCCCCTTCCTTTTAGCCTGTGTGTGTCTTTTGGTGTGGGCCTCTTTGGGTTCCTGTGAAATGAGTCTCCTGTAGGCAGCATATGTAGGGATGTTGTTTTCTTATCCATTCAGCCACACTATCTTTTGGTTGGAGCACTTAATTCTTTTCCATTTGAGGTACTTGTTGATAGGAATGTAGTTATTATCATTCTTTATCCGGTTTTTGATACATGTTTTTTTCTTCTTAAATAAGTCCCTTCAACATTTCCTGTAATACTGGTTTAGTGGTGATAAATTCCTTTAGCTTATTTTTGTCTGGGAAGCTCTTTATCTGTCCTTCACTTGTAAATGACAGCTTTGCAGGATAAAGTATTCTAGATTGTAGATCCTGGGTCTTCATCCTGTTGAATATTTTTTGCCAAGCCCTTCTGTCTTGCAGTTTCTTTTGAGAAATCAGCTGCCAGTCTTATGGGTGCTCGCTTGTAGGTAACTAACTGCTTTTCTCTTGCTGCTTTTAAGATTCTCTCTTTGTATTTAACCTTTGTAGTTTTAATTATGTGTCTTGGTGTGGGCCTCTTTGGGTTCCTGGTTTTTGGGACACTCTGAGCTTGCTGGGGTTGTACGTCTATTTCCTCCATCAGGTCAGGGAAGTTTCCTATCATTATTTATTCAAATAGCTTTTCACTATCTTGTTTTTTTTTCTGGTACCCCTATGACACGGATATTTTTACGTTTAACAGTGTCTCATAGGCTCCTTAAATTATTATTATGGTCTTGGCTTCTTTTTTCTTGCCATTCTGTTTGCGTGTCCTTGGTTTTCTCATCCTCTACATAGGTCATTTCATCCTCTTCTTTATTCACTTTGCTTATTCCACTTAATATACTTTTCATCTTAGATAATGTATTCTTCATTTCTGACTGGTTCCCTTTTATAATTTCCATTTCCGTTTTTATGTTTTTTTTTATCTTTGTTGAAGTTCTCCCTGAATTTATCTACATTTCCCATAAGTTCATTGAGCATCTTTATAACCAGTGTTTTGAACCCTGCATCTGTTAGATTGCTTGACTCCATTATTCCTGGATCTCAGTTCTGTTCTCTCATATGGTTTCTGCTTCTTTGTCTTCCCATTTTGGTTGTCTTTTTTGTGTCTGTTTCTATGTACTAAGCAAAGGACCTAAGTCTCCTGGTATTATTAGTGTGGCTTTGTGTGGTAGGTGTCCAGTGGTAAAGTCCTGAGAGGGGTCCAACTCAGGCCAAGTTCAACCCCAACCTGTGCCCCTCTGGGTCCACCTGTTAAGATTTGGCAAGCAATCCACAGATGTTGTGCTTATAGTTGCCTCAAAAAGCCACATCAGAAACCTAAGTCAGCTGCACTAGTGTGAGTCTAGGCACTGCTCAGCAAGGGGCACTTGACTCACTGAGGACACACCTGGATGTGGCTTGGGTAGGGCCATGAGTTTGGGGAGGCAGAGTTTCAGGGAATCCTCTAGGAAGAGTGGCCTCTGTTATCCAGTTTGATGATGTCTCAGCTATGGCGGCCCTGAGTCCACACACTGAGCAGAGGGAGGGCTCAATAGAGGAACAATGGATACAGCTGGCACTTTTGTACAGAGCGAGTCTTGCCTTGGCCCTCACTCCAACAACTCTGTGTCCCCCTGTAACTCCTTGGTGCCCCCTGCGCAGCTGACCTAGTGCTGGTGCTCAGAGCGAGCAGGTCCGTCACCACGAAAGTCCGCTCACAGACATGGCCCCTTTAAGAGGTGTCTGCAGCCGCTGGCTGCTGCTGCTATGACCTCTGTCCCACTCAGCTGCTGGGGACTGGACAGCCTCCTGTCCTTACCCCATCCTACCTCCTACCATTGCAGGGCGATTTCTTATTTCTGTCTCTAGTTGTACAACTTGTTCATCTAGATCTCAGGTGATTTTCCTTGCTATTTGCTCCTTGTTTCTGTCACAACTTTGATTTGGTCACCAGAGGGATGAACAGAGCCTCTATCATCTATGCCATTTTTTTGTCTCCTTTGTCTCCTCTCTTATCTGTGGTTTTATTTTCTTAAATTTCAGTTACCTGCAATCAACTGTGGTTCAAAAATATTTACTTAAAAATTTCAGAAAGAAACAGTTCATAAGTTTTAAATTGTGAGCTGTCCTGCATAGTAGGATGAAATCTCATGCTGTCCCAACTCATCCCACCTAGGATGTAAATCATCCCTTTGTATATACTACCCATCCATTAGTCACCTAGCTGTCTCAATTATCAGATTGATTGTCACAGTATCGCAGGACTTATGCTGAAGTAACCTTTAGTTTACTTAATGCTCCAAAGTGCAAGAATAGTAATGCTGGAAATTTGGATATGTCAAAGAGAAGCCATAAAGTGCTTTCTTTAAGTGGAAAGGTGTGTATGTATAGGAAAAAAAAGTATATATAGGGTTTGATACTCTTTGTTGTTTCATGCATTCACTGGGGGTCTTGGAAAGCACCCATGATGGATAAGGGGGAAATACTGTACATTGCATTATTGACTATAGGTACAGTGTTATACAGAAGATCTCTAGAGTTTGTTCATCTTGCTTAACTGAAACTTTGTGCCTCTTGATTAGTAACTCTTCATTTTTACCTCACCCCAACCCCTGACAACCACCATTAGATTCTGATTCTATGAATTCGACTGTTTTGATATCTCGTGTAAATGGAATTATGGAGTATTTGTCTTTCTATGACTGGTTTATTTAAATTATTTAATGTCCTAGAAGTTCATTCATGTTGTCACATATTGTGCAATTCTCTTCAATAGCCATCCTGACAGGTGTGAGGTAATATCTCATTGTGGTTTTAATTTACATTTCCCTGATGATTAGTAATGTTTAGCACCTTTTCATCTATGTGTTGACCATTTGTATGTCTTCTTTGGAGAAATGTCCATTCACTTAT
This sequence comes from Pteropus alecto, assembly GCF_000325575.1. Classification (NCBI taxonomy): domain Eukaryota; kingdom Metazoa; phylum Chordata; class Mammalia; order Chiroptera; family Pteropodidae; genus Pteropus; species Pteropus alecto. The sequence goes on from NW_006432944.1 coordinate 54,750, forward strand.
TTAGCCTTTTTAAAAAAATTCTATTATTAAATATTTTGCCATTGAATTATAGAAATGCCTTATATTTTGGATATTAATTCTTATCATATACATGATTTGCAAATATTTTCTCCCATTCTCTAGATTGCCTTTTCCTCTGTTGATTGTTTCTTTGCTGTGCAGAAGCTTATTAGTTTGATGCATTCTTACTTGTTTTTTTTTTTTTTGTTGTTGTTGCATGTGCTTTTGGCTTCATATACAAGAACTTATTGCCAAGACCACTGTCAAGAATTTTTTCCCCTATGTTTTTTTTTTTCTAGGAATTTTGTTTTCAGGTCTTATGTTTAAGTCATTAATTCTTTTTGAGTTGACTTTTGTGTATGGTGTCAGTTAGGGGTGATATTTATTTTTTTGCATGTGGATATCCAGTTTTCCCAACACCATTTGGGGTAGAGACTATGCTTTCCCCATTATGTATTCTTGGCGCCCTTGTGAAAGATTAGTTGACTATATATGTGTGGGTTTATTTCTGAGCTGTCTATTATGTTCCATTGTTGTATAAGTCTGTCTTTATGCCAGTACCATACTGTTTTAATTACTATAGCTTTGTAGTATAATTTGAAATCAGGAAGTATGATGCCTCCAGCCTTTTTTTTCTTTCTCAGGATATTTGTGGTTTCTTTGTGGTTTCATATTAATTGTATAATTGTTTTTCCTACTTCTGTAAAATATACCATTGGGATTTTGACTCTATAAATTGCTTTGAGTAGTATGGATATTTTAACAATGTTAAGTTTTCCAATCTATGAACATGATAGTACTTTCCATTTGGGCATCTTGTTTCTTATTTCTTTTTTCTTTTCTTTTCTTTTCTTTTTTTTATTTATGCGAGGCAACCCTTGGTTGACCTCACAGATCGCAAGGACCTTGTCAGCTTACAATCCCTTAAATTTTATTTATTTTTTATACCTACAGCACCTGGTCTTCCTAGGTGGTCTCCCATCCAAGTACTAACCAGGCCCAACCCTGCTTAGCTTCTGAGATCAGACAGGATCAGGCTTGTTCAGAATGGCATGGCCATAAATGGACATCTTATTTCTGATATTTGAGGAAAGCATTTCAGTTTTTCACTATTATGTATAGTGTCAGCTGTGGGCTTTTCACAAATGGCCTTCATTACATTGAGATATTTTCCGTTCTTTGTTGAGAGTTGTTCATGAAATAGTGTTAAATTTTGTCAAGTGCTTTTTCTACATCCGTTGAAATAAAAATGTGATTTTTATCCTTTATTCTGTTAATGTGGTATATCACATTAATTGATTTATGATAGTTGAGGATTTTTGCATTTATACTTATCAGGGATATTGGCCTGTATTTTTGTGTGTGATATCTAAGCCTTGCTTTGGTATCAGGGTAATTTTGGTGTCATAAAATAAGTTTGAAAGTGTTCTATCTTCTAGTTTTGGAAGAGTTTGAGAAGAGTCGGTGTTAATTCTTCTTAAATGTTTGTTAGAATTCACTAGTGAAGCCAAATGGTCCTGGGCTTTACATCATTGGAGGTATTTGATTACTGATTCAAACTCCATACTATTTATGGGTCTGTTTAGACTTTCTATTTCTTCATGATTCAGTCTTGGTAGTTTGTATGTTTCTGGGAATTTGTTTATTCTTCTAGGTTATTCAGTTTGTTGGTGTATAATTGTTCACAGTACTCTCATGATCTTTTTTATTTCTGTGGCACCAGTTGTAATGTCTCTTATTTCATTTCTGGTTTTATTTATTTGAGTGTTAGCTAAAGGTTTATCAATATTGTTTACCTTTTCAAAAATCAAATCCTAAATTTTATTAATTTTTCTCTTGTTTTTTTATTTTCTATTTTTTATTTCTGCTCTAATACTTATTTTATTCTTTCTGCTAAATTTGGGTTTAGTTTGCTTTTCTTTTTGTAGCTTATTGAGATGTAAAGTTAGGTTATTTGGGTTCTTTTTTTTATGTAGGTGCTTATCAGTATGAACTTCCTTCTTTGCATTATCTTTGTGGCATCTCATAAACTTTGGTATGTTGTGTTTTCCTTTTCATGTGTCTTGCAGTATTTTTTATATTTCCCTTTCGATCTCTTCTTTGACCAATGCTTGTTCAAGATTATGTTATTTCTACATACTTATGAATTTTAAAGTTTTACTTCTTTAAAAATTTTATTAGTTTTATTAAGATATAATTGATATATAATACTATATAAGCTCCAGGTGTACACTATAATGCCTTGATTTTAATATATTGTGAACTGATTACCACAATAAGTTTAGTTAACTGGCATCCCCTCATATAGGTACAAAAATAAAACAAAATAATGTTTTGTTCCTTGTGATGAGAAATCTTAGGGTCTACTTTAAAATCTTACAAATATACTATACATCGTTGTTAACTATAGTCATCATGTTGTATATTATATCCCCAGTTCTTATTTACCTTCTAACTGGAAGTTTGTATCTTTTGACCAACTTCATTTAATTCTCCAGCACCCCAAAACCCACCCCTGGTTACCACAAATCTGATTTCTTTTTCTATGAGCTTTTTTTTCTTATTTAAGATTTTACATATAAGAGAGATCATACAGTTGTCTTTTCCTATTTGACATACTTTACTTAGCAAAATGCCCTCAAGCTCCATCCATATTGTAACCAATAAAAAGATTTCCTTTTTATGGCTAAATAATATTCCATTGTATTCACATATACCATAACTTCTTTATCCAGTTTTTCATTGATGGACACTTAGGTTGTTTCCATGTCTTACCTATTGTAAATAGATAACTCCTGCTTTGTTCTTCTTTTTCAGGATTGCTTTGGCTCCTCAGTCTCTGTTGTGGTTCCATATAAATTTTAGAAGATTTTTTTTCTACTTCTGTAAAAAATACCATGGAATCTTGATAGGGATTGCATAATCTATATATGACTTTAGGTAGCGTGTGTATTTTAACAATATTAATTCTTTCAATCCATGAACAGTTGATACCTTTCCATTTATTGTGTCTTTGATTTTTTATGAATATCTTATAGATTTCAGTGTACAAATCTTTCATATAATTGGTTAAATTTATTGTTAAGTATTTTGTTTTGATACTATTATATACAGTATTGTTTCTTTTTGTTCCATCATTTTTTCAATTACAATTGGCATTCAATATTATTTATATTAGTTTCAGGTGTATAGCACAGGGTTAGACATTTATATAGTGATCCTCCTGATTAGTCTAGTACCCACCTATACATAGCTATTACAATATTATTGACTATTTTCCATATGCTGTAATGTATATCCTCATGGCTATTTTGTAACTACCAGTTTGTACTTCTTAATCCCTTCATCTTTTTTTACCCAGCCCCAAACTGGCCAACCTTCAGTGTGTTTTCTACATCTATGAGTCTGTCTCTGTTTTGTTTGTTCACTTATTTTGTTCTTTAGATTTCACATATAAGTGAGAATATATGGCATTTATCTTTCTCCACCTGAATTATTTCACATAGCCTAATATTCTCTAGGTCCATCCATGTTTATGCAAATGGTAAGATTTTATTTTTTGTTATGGTAGAGTAATAGTCCATTATATATATATACCACATCTTCTTTATCCAATCATCTATTGATAGGCACTTAGGTGCCTTCCATATCTTGGCTCTTGTAAGTAATGCTGCAGTGAATATCGGGATGGATAAACTTTTTGAATTTTTTTTTTTATAATTTTGTCAGATAAATACCCAGAACCAAAATTTCTGAGTCAAAAGTTTGTTCTATTTGTAATTTTTTGAGGAAGGAACCTCCAAACTGTTTTCTATAGTGGCTTCACCAATTTGCAAAGCCACCAACAGTGCACAATGGTTCCATTTTCTCCACATCTTTACCAACACTTGTTGTTTTTAGATTTATTGATAATAGCCATTCTGACAGGTATGAGGTAAAATCTTATTGTGGTTTTAATTTGTATTTCTCTGATGATTAGTGACCTTGAGAATCTTTTAATATATGTGTTTTCCATCTGTAGGTCCTCTTCGGAGAAATGTGTATTCAGGTCCTCTGCCCATTTTTAAAAAACTTAATCAATTAATTAATTAATTTTTTAAATTGAAGAAATTATTTAATTTTTTACTTTTTTTCTCTTTCTTCTTTTCTTTCTTTTCTTTTTCTTTTTTTCTCCATTTACCTCCTCCCTCTGCCCATTTTTAATTGGATTGTTTTTTTTTGATATTGCACTGTAGAAGTTCTTTATAAATTTTAAATGTTAACCTCTTATCAAATGTATCATTAGTGAATATCTTCTCCATTTAGTATATTGTCTTTTTCTTTTTGTTGGTGATGGTTTTTTTTTCTGTGTAAAAACTTTTTAGTTTGATATAGTTCCTTTTGTTTATTTTTTATTTTGTTTCCCTTGCCCAAGGAGACATATCAGAGAAAATAATACTAAGAGCAATATCAGAGAGTTTATTGCCTCCATTTTCCTTTATGAGTTTTATGGTTTAGTTCCTACATTTAAGTCTTTAATCCATTTTGAGTTTATTTTTATATATGATGTAAGGAGCTGGTCCAGTTTCATCTTTTTACATGTATCTTTTTACGTGTCCAGTTTTCCCAGCCCTGTTTATTGAATAAATGGTCTTTACCCCACTGTATATTCTTGTCTCCTTTGTCGTAGATTAAATGTTCACATAGGCATGGGTTTATTTCTGTGCTCTCTATTCTGTTCCATTGATTTATGTGTCTGATTTTATGCCAGTATCATGCTGGATTTTTAAAAAATTTATTTATTTTAATTAGTTTCAAGTATACTATACAATGGTTAGACATCTATACAGTTCATAAAATGATCCCCCCAATTTGCTCCCTCCCTCCCCTGATCCTCCACCTAGCCAACGTATTAATGCTAATTTCATTCCCTATGCCATGCTCCTCATCCCTGTGACCATCCATCAGCTACTAATTTGTACTTTTTTAACCCTTCACCCTATTATCCAAGTCCCCAAACTCCCCGCC
>NW_006432944.1:60418-79479 GCF_000325575.1 Pteropus alecto
TCCTTCACCAGGTTAGGAAAGTTTTCCATCATTATTTCTTCAAACAGCTGTTCAACATCTTGATTTTCTTCAGTTATGCCGATCAGATGGATATTTGGACCCTTAATAGTGTCCCATATGCTCCTTAAATTATTTTTATAGTCTTGGCATCTTTTTTCTTGCCATTCCGATTGAGTCTTTGGCTTTTCCATCCTCTAGCTAGGTCATTTGATCCTTTTCTTTATTCACTTCGTTTATTCTTTTGGTTATTCCATTTAATGTACTTCTCATCTCAGATAATGTGTTCTTCATTTCAGACTGGTTCTCTTTTATAATTTCTATTTCCATTTTTATGTTTTTTATCTCTTTGTTGAAGTTCTCCCTGAATTCATCTACACGTCCCAAAATTTCATTGAGCATCTTTATAACCAGTGTTTTGAACTCTGCATCTGTTAGATTACTTGACTCCATTATATCTGGACTTCTGATCTGTTCTCTCATATGGTTTCTGCTGCTTTGTCTTCACATTTTGGCTGCCTTTCCATGTCTGTTTCTATGTACTAAGCAAAACTTCTAAATCTCCTGGTCTGATTAGTGTGGATTTGTGAAGTAGGTGTCCCGTGGCATAGTCCTGCGAGGGGATCAGCTGCAGGCCAAATTTAGCCCAAGCCTCTACCCCTCTGGGGCCACCTGATAAGTTTCAGTAAGCAATCCACAGATGCTGTGCTGATAGTTGCCCCAAAAGTTTACACCAGAAGCTGAGGCCAGCTGCCTCCAGTGTGAGTCTAGGTGCTGCTCAGCAAGAAGCACCTGACTCACTGAGGATATACCTGGATGCGGCTTGGGTGGGGTTGCGAGTTGGGTGAGGCGAGGTTTCAGGGAATCATTTGGGCGGAGCTACCTCTGTTATCCAGTTTGATGACGTCAGGGCTATGGCGGTGCTATGTCTGGCGCACTGGTAGTGAGGAGGGCTCAATAGGGAACAATAGATACTACTGGCACTTCTGTACAGAGAGAGCCTCGCCTTGGCCTTCATGCTGACAATATCTCCCTGTAGTCCCTGGTGCCCCCTGTGCGCAGCCGAATTGGCACTGGTATTCAGAGTGAGCAGGTCTGTCACTGCGAAAATCTACTGATGGACTCGGCCCCTTTAAGAGGCGTCTGCCGCTGCCACTGCCACAGCCTCCGTCTCTCTTAGCCGCTGGAGACCGGGCAGCTCCGTGTCCTCACCCCGTCCTACCTTCTGCCATTGCATGGTGTTTTTTTGGATTCCTCCCTAGTTGTATGGCTTGTTCATCCCAGGCGATTTTTCCTTGCTGCTGCTCCTTGTTTCCATCAAAATTTTGATTTGGTCACCAGAGAGATGAACAGAACCTCTATCATCTATGCCATTCTTTTTCCTCCAGTATCATGCTGTTTTGATAACTTTAGCCTTGTAGTATAGTTTGATATCAGGTAGCATGGTGTATCCAACTTTGTTCTTCTTTTGCAAGATTGCTGTGGTTATTCAGGGTATTCTGTGGTTCCACATAAAATTTAGGGTTATTTGCTCTAGTTCTGTGAAAAATGCCAATGTTATTTTTACAGAGATTCCATCGAATTCATAGGTTGCTTTACGTAGTATGGACATTTTGATGCTGTTCATTCTTTCTATACATGAGCACACTATACGCTTCCATTTATTTGAAGCTTTTTCAGTTTCTTTTTTTAATGTATTATAATTTTTTGAGTACAGTTCTTTTTCCTCCTTGGTTAAATTTATTCCTAGGTATTTTATTTTTTGATACAATCGTGAATGGGATAATTTTCTTAATTTTTCTTTCTGTTCATTATTAGTGTATAAAAATGCAACTTATTTCTGAATATTAATTTTGTATCTTGCTACTTTACTGAATTCACTTATCAGATCTCATAGTTTTTTCATGGAATATTTAGGTTCTCTTTATATAGTATGATGTCTGCAAATAATGACTGTTTTACTTTTTCCTTTTCAATTTGGATGGCCTTTATTTTTTTTCTTGTCTAATTCCAGTGTTTAGGACTTCCAATACTATGCTGAACAAAAGTGGTGAGAGCGGATATCCTTGCATTGTTTCTGATCCTAAGTAAAATAATTTTAGCTTTTCCCTATTGAGTATTAAGTTATCTGGGAGTTTGTCATATAGGGCCTTTATTATATTGAGGTATGTTCCTTCTATTCTCACTTTGCTGAGAGTTTTTATCATAAAGAGATGCTGAATTTTGTCAAACACTTTTTTTTGTATCTATTGATATAATCATATGATTTTTATTTTACATTTTGTTTATGCGGTATATCAAATTAATTGTTTTGTGGATATTGAAACAACCTTGCATTCCAGGGATGAATCCCACTCGATCATGGTATATAATCTTTTCAACGTCTTGCTGAATTCAGTTTGCTAATATTTTGTTGAAGATTTTTGCATTTAAGTTATTCACGGATATTGACCTATAATTTTCTTTTTTTGTAATGTTTCTCTCTGGTTTTTGAATCTTGGTCATGGTGACCTCATAAAATGAGCTTTGAAGCCTTCCCTCCCTACTTTTTAAAAATAATTTATTTTATTGTTCAATTACATTTGACATACAATATTATGTCAAGAACATAGTCATTAGACATTAATAAAACTTATGAAGTGATCACTCTGATAAATTTAGTACCTATCTAACAACACATAGTGTTTGAAATATTATTTACTATATTCCTTATGCTATATATCACTTCCACATGACTATTTTGTAACTACCAATTTGTACCTCTTACTACCTGTTTATACCTATTCCCCAACTCCCCTCCCATCTGGCAACCATCAAAATTTTCTCTTTATCTATGAATTTGCTTCCATTTTGTTTGCTTATTTATATTATTTTATCAGATTCCAATATAAGTGAAAACATATGACATTTGTCCTTCTCTGTCTGACTTTCTCCAGTTAGTACAGTGCCCTCTAGATCCATCAATGCTATTGCAGATGGCAAGATTTATTTTTTTATCGCTGAGTAATATTCCATTTTATAAATGTACCACATCTTCTTTATCCATTTATTCATTGATGGACACCTGAATTGCCTTCATATAATGGCTAATGTAAATAATGGCTAATGTAAATAATGCTACAATGAACATATGGATGCACATGTCCCTTCAAAGTAGTTTTTTGGTTTCTTCAGATAAATAACCAGAAGTGGGATTACTGGGTATTTCTTTGTTTCTTGTTATAGCCTTTGTTTTAAAGGCTATAATGTCTAGTATGAGTATTACTCTCCCCACTTTTTTTTTTTGTTTCCATTTCAACAAATATTTTTTTCTATCCCATTACTTTTAGTTGTCTGTATCTTTCCAGCTGAAGTGAGTATCTTGCAAGCAGCATATGTAATGGTGTTATTTTCTTATTCAGCCACCTTATGTCTTTTGATTGGAAAATTTAAGCCATTTACATGGAAAGTAATTGTTGATAGATAAAACCATCATTTGGGACTTATTTCTTTGTTTCCTCATTTTGCCTGCCTCTCTGTGTTTGTTTCAATGTATAAGGTAGATCTGCTCTGTCATCCAGTGTTGGCCATGTGGCCTTATATAAAAGGTGCCCTGTAGGATTCAGTGTTAGTCTTTCTCTTCACTCACACTGGGTGCTCCAGGAATGTTTCATGTGTGGATTGTCCGTGCCCTCCTATTGTAGTTGAGCTTTGATAGTTGTTGGCATGTCAGCAGGTATTGACTCTCAGATCAATTGGCTGTGAGAATTAACCATGCCTACAGCATATGAACTGCTGTTTGTGGGCTGACCCCACAGAGAGGGATTTGCCCCTGCAGACTTGTATGCCTTTTGAGATTATCCTTTGTGTGTCACTGTGGGTTTAATTAGGTAAGTTGTGGTATGAAGATGCTCTCTTGCACATGTTGTTTCTGGGGCCTCTTGGGATGGGCTTTTGTGCAGGCTAAAGTCAGCCACTGCTTGTGACTAGCCTGGTAGGAAATACAAAGTTATTCACAGTTTTTCACTACTCTGCTGGACCTGGAAGCATGTGGGAGAGGCCACACTGATTACTGATTACTGAGGCTGGCTGCTGCCAATACCATGTCTGTGGCAGCTGAAGAAAAGGCCCTGTCCACTGTGAGTCCTGATGCCCCCTACTAGCTTCTCATAGGCTCAGCCACTGAAAGAGACTCAGGTGGTATGAGAGTTGTGTGAGGCAGATTTCCTGGTAGTCACCAGGATGCAGAGAGTGTTCATCAGATTAATGCAGATTCAAATTTGGCACACTGTGAACAGCCGCCACGTACCTCACTCAAGCCCACAGATGCCCAAGAGTTGTCCAAAAACACTGCAGCAAAAATTGAGACTGAGCGCCAGCCACCAAAAATGCCTCCAGTGGTGTGCGAGCCAAAGAAAGACATTACATAATGATAAAGGAATCAATCCAAAAAGAAGTATAACTCTTGTAAACATTCATGCAACCAACATAGGAACAGCTAAATATATAAAGCAAATATTGACTGACATAAAGGGAGAGATCAATAGTAATACCGTAATAGTAGGGGACTTTAACATCCCATTGACACTAAAGGATGGATCTTCAAGACAGAAAACTAGCAAGGAAACTGGCCTTAAATGACACACTAGACCAGATGGATATAATTGATATTTTTTAGGGTATTTCGTCACAAAGCAGTGGATTATACATTCTTCTTAAGTGCACATGGAATGTTTTCCAAGATAGACCATATGTTAGGCCACAAAGTAAGTCTCAATACGTTTAAGAAGAATAAGATCATATCAAGTGTTTTCTTTGACCACAATGGTATGAAACAAGAAATCAATTACAAAAAAACAACCCTTGAAAAACACACAAATATATGGAGGCTAAATAGCATGCTACTAAAGAATGAATGAATCAACAATAAGAACAGGGAAGACATCAAAAGACACCTTGAGACATATGAAAGTGAAAATACAACACCCAAAATCTATGCAACAGAGTAAAAGCAGCCCTAAGGTAAAAATTCATAACAATACAGCCCTACCTCAAAACACAAGAAAAATCTCAAATAAAGCATCTAACATTACACTTAAAGGAACTAAAAAAAACAAAACAAAACAAAAACAAAAAACAAACAAACGAAAAAACAGCATACAAAGCCCAAAGGAAAGGAATAATAAAGGTCGGAGTGGGGATAAATGAAATGGTCTTAAAAAGTACAAAAGATCAATAAAACCAAGAGATGGTTCTTTGAAAAGTTAAAATTTATAAATCTTTAACTATACTTATCAAGAAATAAAGTGAGAAGATCTAAATAAATAAAGTCAGAAATGAAAGAGGATAAGTGACAACTGACACCACAGAAATACAAGGAAGAAAATACTATGATCAATTATATACAAACATATTGGACAATCTGGAAAAAAATGAATAAGTTCCTAAGAACATAAAATTTTCCCAGACTAACTCAGGAAGAAATAGAAAGTCTGAATATACTGATTACTATTAATGAAATGGAATCTGTACTCAAAAAAATAAAAAAAACCCCAACAAACCAAAATCCTGGATGGAATGACTTCATAGGTGAATTTTACCAAACATTGCAGGAATTAACACCTCTTCTTCTTAAACTAATTCAAAAAATTCAAAAAGAGGGAAGACTTGCAAACTTAATCTACAAGGTAACCATTACCCTGATTTCAAAACCAGACAAAGACTTTACAGAAAAAGAAAATTATAGGCAGATACTCCCAAAGAACATAGGTGTGAAAATCCTCAACAAAATATTAGCAAACTGAATTCAACAGGACATTAAAAAGATTATATACCATGATCAAGTGGGATTTTTTCCTGGGATGCAAGGTTGTTTCATTATCTGCAAATCAATTAATGTGATACCACTCCATAAACAAAATCAAATATTAAAATCATATGGTCATATCAGTTGATGTATAAAAAGCATTCAACAAAATCCAGCATCAATTTATGATAAAAACTCTCAGCATTGTGGGAATAGAAGAAACTTATCTCAACATATTAAAGACTCTGTATGACAAACCCACAGGTAACATCGTATTCAACGGGGAAAAGATAAAAGTGTTTTCCTTAAGATCAGGAACAAGAAAAGAATGTCTGTTTTCACCACTTTTATGCAACATAGTATTGAAAGTCCTTGCCACAGCAGACAAGAAAAATAAATAAAATGCATCCAAATTGAAAAGAAAGAAGTAAAACAGACATTATTTGCAGATGGCATAATACTATATATAGAGAACCCTAAATATTCCACCAAAAACTATTAGATCTAATAAGTAAATTCAGTAAAAGAGCAGGATACAAAATTAATATTCAGAAATTGAATTTTTATACATCAATAATCAATAACAAACTAAAGAGTAAATAAGAAGACAATCCCATTTATAATTGTATCAAAAAGAAATACCTATGAATAAATTTAATAAAAAAGATAAAAAACCTGTACTCAGAATATTATAAGACATTCAAAAAATTAGAAGAACATACATATAAATTAAAGGATCTACCCTGCTCATGAGTAAGAAGAATTAACATCATTAAAGTGTCCATACAGCCCAAAGCAATTTACAAATTTATTGCAATCTCTATCAAAATGCCAATGGAATTTTTCACAGAACTAGAACAAATAGCCCTAAAGTTTATATGGACCAATACAAGAGCATGCACAGCCACCACAATCTTGAGAAAGAAGAACAAAATTGGAGGTATCATGCTACCTGATATCAAACTATACTACAAGGCTATAGTAACCAAAACAGCATGATACTGGAATAGATGCAGAACAGAATAGAAAGCCCAAAAATAAACCCATACTTACGTGGTCATTTAATCTATGACAAAGGAGCTAAGAATACACATTGGGGTAAAGACAGCCTATTCAATTAATGTGTTGGAAAAATTAGACAGATACATACACAAGAAAACTGGACCACCTTCTTACACCATATACAAGAAGAAATTCAAAATAATTAAAAACTTAAATGTAAGACCCCAAACCATAATCCTCCTAGAGAAAAAGATAGGCAGTAAACTCTATGACATTGCTCTTAGTAATATTTTTTCTGATATATCTCCTCAGGCAAGGGAAACAAACAAACAAAATAAACAAATGGAGCTAAATCAAACTGAAAAGTTTTGCACAGAAAAGGAAATCATCAACAAAACTAAAAGACAATCTACTTACTAAATGGCAGAATATATTTGCCAATGATACATCTGATAAGGGCTTAATTTTTTATAAAGAATTAAAATTATAAAGAACTCATACAACTCCATACCAAAAAAGCCAAACAATTCGATTAAAAAAACAGGCAGAGGACCTGAACAGACATTTCTCCAAAGAGGACATACAGATGGTCAATAGACATGTGAAAAGATGCTCAAGGTCACTAATTATCAGAGAAGTGCAAATTAAAACCACAATGAGATATCACCTCACACCTTTCAAAATGACTATCATCAATGAATCAAAAAACACCAAATGTTGGCAAGGATGTGGAGAAAAAGGAACCTTCATGCACTTTTGGTAGGATTGGAAATTGGTACAGCCAACTACAGAAAAACTTTGTGAGGTTCCTCATAAAATTAAAAGAGAACTACCTTATGACCTAGCAATTCTACCTCTCGATATTTATCCAAAGAAATCCAAAGCATCAATTTGAAATTGTATATGCACCCTATGTTGACTGCAGCACTATTTAAAATAGCCAAGATGTGGAAGCAATCTACATGTTCACCAATAGACAATTGGATAAAGAAGTGGTACATATATACAATGGAATATTACTCAGCCATAAAAATGAAATCTAATCATTTGTGACAATGTGTGGGTAGAACTAGAGGGTATTATTCTAAGTGAAATCAGTCAGCAAAAGAAAGATAAATACCATATGATCTCACTTTTTATGGAATCTAAAGAACAAAATAAACAAAAATTAAAACCAAACTTATACATAGAGAAGAAACCATCAGTTTGATGGTCGCCAGTTAAGAGGGGATTTGGGGGGCTGGGTAAAAAAAGGGAAGGGCTTAAGAAGTACTAATTGATAGTTACAAAATAGTTACCTAGATTTAAATTATAGCATATGGAATATAACCAATAATATTGTAATATCTATGTATAGTGTTGGTGGGTACTAGTCTAATTGAGGGGATCACGTCATAAATTATATAAATGTCTAACCATTATGCCATACACCTAAAACTAATACAAAATAATATTGAATGTCATCTATAATTTAAAAATTAAAAATAAAGAAGAAATAATAAAATGCAAAATCAAAAAAAATCAAAGAAAAAATAACCAAATTTTAATGATCGATTAAAAGAAAAAAATGTCTATTTTCCCTGATATAAGTATTGTTACCCTAGCTTTTTTTTTCATTTTCAGTCGAAGGAAATATCTTTCTTTCTTTTTATTCCTTTATTTTCAGTTAGTGTGTATCTTTCAGTCTGACGTGTGTCTTTTGTAAATGGCAAATGTATGAGCCTTGTTTTCTTATCCATTCAGCTACCTTATGACTTTTGTTTTTGACTTGAGTTAATCATGCTCTTTATTTTTCATTTTATTTTTAAAATTTATTTAAATTAGTTTTAAGTATACAGTACATTGATTAGACATCTATATAGTTCATAAAATGATTCCCCCCAGTTGCTTCCTCCCTCCACTGGCCCTCCACCTAGCCATTATATTAATGCTAACTGCATTCCTTCTGCTGTGCTCCCCCTCCCCATGACCAAATATCAACTACTAATTTGTACTTCTTTAACCCTTCACCCCATTCTCCCAGCCACCCAACCCCCGTCTCCTCTGTCTGTTGTCAAATTGTCCACTATATTTGTGAGTCTGTTTTTGATTAATTTGTTCCTTTTGTTCCTTAGATTCTGCAAATAATTGAAATCATATGGTATTTATCTTTCTCTGTCTGACTTATTTCACTCAGCATAATAACCTCTAGGTCCATCCATGTCATTGCAAATGGTAGGATTTCATTTTTTTAGTGGCCGAGCAATATTCCATTGTATATATGAACCATAATTTCTTTATCTAATCATCTGTTGATGGGCATTTAGGTTGCTTCCATATCTTGGCTATTGTAAATTGTGCTGCCATGAATATTGGAGTGCATAGATCTTTACAAATTATCGTTTTGATTTTATTTGGATAAATACCCAGAAGTACAATTGCTGGGTCAAAAGGTAGATCCATTTTTAATTTTTTGGGAAACCTCCATACTGTTTTCCATAGCGACTGCACCAATTTGCAATCCTACCAACAATGTATGAGGGTTCCCTTTTCTCTGCATCCTCAGTTTTTGATTTATTGATGATAGCTATTCTGACAGGTGTGAGTTTTGATTGGAGCATTTAATCTATTTACATTTGAAGTGATTATTGAAAGATACATAGTCATTCCCATTTTATTATTCATATTTATGTTCTTTCCTCCTCTTCTTCTTAAGGAAGATATTTTAAAATTTTTGTTTTGTAATATGGTTTTAGTTGTCATACTATTTTAACTTTTTCTTGTCTGGGAAGCTCTTTTTATATCCTTCAAATCTAGATGATAGCCTTGCTGGTTAGAGTAGTCTTGGTTGTAGGTTATTGCTTTTCATCACTTTGAATATTTTTGTGACAATCCCTTGTGGCCTGTAAAGTTTCTGTTGAGAAATCAGCTGTCAGTCTTATGGAATCTCCCTTGTAAGTAACTAGCTGTATTTCTCTTGCTGCTTTTAGATTCTCTATTTGTCTTGAACCTTTGCCATTTTAATTTTGATGTGTCTTAGTGTGGGCCCTTTGGATTCATCTTGTTTGGGACTCTATACTTCCTGTACTTGTATGTCTATTTCTTTGACCAGGTAAGGCACGTTTTAGTTATTGTTTCTTAAATTAGATTCTCAATCTCTTAATGTCTCTCTTTACCTTCTGGTTCCCGTATGATACACATGTTGTTATGCCTGATGTTGTCCTAGAGGTTCCTTAAACTATTCTTTTTTTTTTTTTAATTTTTTTCTTTTTGCTGCTCCGATTGGGTATTTTCTGCCAACTTGCTTCCATATTGCTGATTTGATCCTCTGCTTCATCTAATCTGTTGTTGATTCCTTCTAGTGCATTCTTCATTTCAGTTATTGCATACCCCATTTTTTAATGGTTCTTTTTTATGCTTTATATATCTTCTTTTATGTTTACTATCTCTTTGTTGAAGTTCTTACTATGTTCCTTGAGCATCCTTATAACAAGTGTTTTAAACTCCATATCTGGTAGATTGCTTGCTTCTATTTTATTTAGGTCTTTTCCTTGAATTTTCTTGTTCTTTAATTTGAGACATATTTCTTTGCTTCCTCATTTTGGCTGCCTCTCTGTTTTTGTTTCTATGTATTAGGTAGATTTGCCGTGTGTCTCAGTGTAGGTCAGGTGGCCTTATGTAACAGCTTCCCTGTGTGGTTCAATGGTGCAGTCTTCCTCTTCACCTGTGCCAGGTGCTCCAGGAATGTTTCTTGTGTGAGTTGTGTGTATCTCCCTGTTGTAGTTGATTGTTTGCATGTCAGTGGGTGAGATTGACCCTGAAGTTGACTGTCTGTGAAGAATGGCCATGTCCACAGCATCCAAGCTGCTGTGTGGGGACTGACTTCATAGAACAGGATTCACCCCAGTGGATTCTGGTGCCTGCAGAGATCACCCTTTGGGTCTGCCACTTGTGGGGAAAGTCAGGTGATACTGTTTGGTCTGAAGTTGGCCTTTGCATGCATTGGTTCTGGGCCTCTTAGAAAGGTATCCTGTGCAGGCCAATTTCAGTCACTGCCTGTAACTGGCTTGAGGCTATGTGGTAAGAATTACAAAGTGATCCATGGTTGGATGCTGCCTGTGCCAGACCTGGTGTGCGTGAGAGGCCTATTGTAAACCGAGGCTGGCTGCCACCAGTTGCAGGCCTGGGGCAGTTCAGTAAAAGTCTCATGGCATCTTGAAGCCTGCTGCCACCTTCCAGCTGCTTATAAGGCTCAGCCACTGAAAGAGCCTCATGTGGTATGTGAGTTTGGTGAGGCATTGTCTCAGAGAGTCACAAGGGTAGAATGAGTGATGCTCACCAGTTTAATGCAGATTCAAATTTGGTGCCAGTGCTGAGCCTGTGGCACTCAGCGAAAGGCCCAGAGCACATTGTGGTCAGCCACTGCCTGCCTTAGCCAGCAGATCCCCAAGAGTTATTCAAGAAAAACTACAGTACACGCTTGGCCTGGCTGCTGGCTGTCAAAACTGCCTCTGGTGTCTTGTGAGCTGATGCCGGCTTTTGCTTCTAAAATAGCCTCCTGCAAGTGCATGTTCGAGGCTGGCTACTAGTCACTGACAGAGCATCCTGTTATGCACATGGTGTGTTTGGCTGCCCAACACAAAAGTGCCTCCAGCAGCATGAATGAGTGGAGGTTATAGGGCTAATGAAGAGTCAGGTTTGGCCATGTTGGGGGAGGGCCCAACACAAGAAATATGGCACCCATGCACAGGTTGCACAGGAAGAGAGCTCAACACAGGGACAATGGCGGCTGTCCCTTCAGTCCTTGCTATGAAGCCACACAATTCAATCCCTCCCTCTTTGGTACCTCCTGAGTCTCTGTCTCTCCCCTGGAGCCCAGAGTTAGTGCCTGCAAGTGAGTGAGTCTATGTGCAGGCTGTTTAAGAGGATGCCTGGATTTCCAATTACCTCGCATCTCACTCAGACCCCTGGAATCTCCACTGATTTTTACAGTTAGATGTTGTGAAGTCTGCTTTTCCTGGCATTGGTGTTTCAAGCCTGGGAACCTGGTGTGGGTCTGAGGTCCCTCTCTTCTATGAGGGGACCTTGCAACCATGATATCCCTCCAGACTCTTAACTACCACTTGTGGATATGGGGCCAGGCTATTTAGCATCTCTGCCCTGCCTACCAGATTCCACTTCACATCTTCTTTATATCATTAGTTATAAGACTTATCTTCAGCTATTCTTCAGATAGTTCCCCAGGTTGATTGTTCTATAATTTAATTGTAATTTTAATTTGGTCATGAGAGTTGGCAAACAGTATTTTTTTACTTTGCCATCTTGCTCTGGGGGGTAAATGGTATTGTTTCCTTTATTTATTTTTTCAGATAATTCTTTATTTCTTTTTCAGATAATCAGTTGTATATATAAATGATACTGATTTCTTGTACATTAATTTTATATTATGAAATTTTGCTGAATTCATTGATTAAATCAAATAGTTTTTTGGTGGAGTCTTTAAGATATTCTGTATTTGAAGTGTCATCTAAGAGTGATGTCAGCATCATGGTGGCATGAGTCATTTCATTTGTCTCTCTCCTTTAATTTACAGCCTGTAGGGCAGTCATAGTCCAACGTACAATACTCTGTACAGGACACCAATGTGCCTGAAGGATCTCTACATGTGTACTTTTGAAGATATGAGAAGATATTTGCAAATGATAGCTGTGATAATGTCCAAAATATATAATGAATTCATATAACAAAATGTATAATGAATTCATATAACAAACAAGCAAATAAAAACAGCCCAATAAAAATGGGCAGAGGATGTGAGTAGACATTTTTCCCAAAGAAGACAGATAGATGGCCAATAGACATATGAAAACATGTTCAACATAACTAATTAGGGAAAGGCAAATGAAAACCACAGTGTTGTATTGCCTCACACCTTCTAGAATGGCCATCAACAAGTGTTGAAAATCATGTGAAGTAAATGGAACTCCTGTACACTGTTGGTGGGAATATAAATTGGTACAGACACTATGGAAAAAAGTATCAAGATTCCTCAAAAAAAAAAAAAAAAGAATAGAACTATCCTATGATCCAGCAATTTCATTTCTGGATATTTATACAAAGAATGTAAAAACAGTAATTTGAAAAGATATATGCACATCTTTATTCATTGCAGTATTATTTACAATAGCCAAGATATGGAAGCAAGCTAAATGTCCATCGACAGAAATAGATAAGATTTTATATATAATGGAATACTACTCAGCCATGAAAAAGTGAAATTCTGCCATTTGTAACAACACAGATGGACCTTCAGGGTATGTTAAGTAATATAAATTATATAAAAAAGATGAATAGCATATGATTTTATTCATATGTGGAATATAAAAACAAAAAGCAAAATACAAATGAACAAACAGAAAATAAGTAGAAACAAACTTATATAAGGAAACAACAGATCACGATTACCAGAGGAGAAGGGGGATGGGGGGAAAGGGAACACAGGTAAAGGGGGTCAATTGTATAGTGGTGGATAAAAATTAGAGTTTTGGTGGTGAGCATGATGCAGTTTATACAGATGTCAAATTATAATGTTGCACATCTGAAATACATATAATGTTCTGTACTAATGTTACCTCAATAAACAAAGAAAAATATTAAAATGTTATCTGCAAATAGAGAAAAATTTACTTCACCCTTCCCAATTTTAATGCTTTTTATTTGTTTTCTTGTCTAATTGTTCTGGCTGGAATTTCCAGTACTATGTTGAATAGGATTGGTGAGAGTGGATACCCTTATCTTTTTCCTGATCTTAGAAGAAAATCTTTTAACTTTTCACCATTTAATATGAAGTTACCCATGGTCTTGTCATACATGGTCTTTTATTACTTTAATGTATGTTCCTTCTATACCTAATTTGTTAAGTTTTTATTATGTACAAATTTTTAACTTTGTCAAAATATGATTATGAATCATAATCATATGATTTTTTTCATTATCTCAATTTGATGTATCATATTTATTGATTTGTGTATGTTGAACCATCCTTGTATCCCAGGGATAAATCCTAATTGATCATGGTGTATGATCCTTTTAAATGTACTGCTTTGGTTTGCTAGTATTTTATTGAGAATTTTTGCATCTCTATCAGGAATATTTTCCAGTAGTTTTGTTTTTTTATAGTATTCTTTTCTTGTTTTGGTATCAGGGCAATACTGGCCTCATAAAACAAGTTTGGGAGTCTTCTGTCTTCAATTTTTTAAAAGAATTTGAGAAGGATTGACATTAAGTCTTTAAATGTTTGGTAAAATTCATCAAAGAAACCATCTGGTCCTGAGGTTTTCTTTGTTAGGAGATCTTTGATTACTGATTCAATCTCCTTATCAGTAATTGATCTGTTCAAGTTTTCTATTTTTCCTGATTCAGTCTTGTAGGTTTTATGTTTCTAAGAATTTTTAATTTTTCTAGGTTGTCCAGTTTGTTAGCATATATTTATTCATAGTAGCTTCTTATAATCTTTTGTATTTCCGTGGTAGCAGTTGTACTGTCTTTTGTTTCATTTATAATTTTGTTGAATTGGGTAATTTCTCTTTTTCTTGGTTACTATAGCTAAAGCTTTGTTAATTTTGTTTATTCAAATAACCAACACTTAGTTTTTAAAATCTTTTCTATTGTTTCCTGTTCTACTTCATTTTTTCTACTCTAATTTTTATTACTTTCTTTTTTTTCTGCTAACTTTGGGTTTAGTTTGTTGTTCTCTTTCCAGATTATTGAGGACTAGTGTTAGGTTGTTATTTGTAATCTTTCTTATTTCTGAATGTAGGCATTTAGTGCTATGACCTTCCCTTTTGGAACCACTTTTACTGCATCCTATAACTTTTAGTAAGTTGTGATTCCATTTTCATTTCTCTCAAGATACATTTTTTATCTCCCCTTTAATTTCTTCTTTGATCTACTCATTGTTCAGGAGAGTGTTGTTTAATTTTTATGTATTCATGAATTTTCCATTATTGATTTCCAGTTTCATACCACTGTGGTTAGAGAAGATATTTGGTATGGTTTAAAACTTCTTGAATTTGCTAAGACTTATATGTGGCCTAACTTATGGTCTATTCTAGAAAGTGTCCCATGTGTGCTTCAGAAAGATATATATTCTGCTGTTTTTTTTTATCACTGTGACATTGGTTAATAAATTTATATAGGTTTCAAGTGTACAATTTTATAATACATCTTCTCTGTATTGCACTGTGTTCACCAACCAAAGTCAAATCTCCTTCCGTCACCATGTATTTGACCCCTATTACCCTTATTTACCAGATGTTCTGTTAGGTTGATTTTATGTAACAGTATTGTTCTATATTCTCTATTATTGACCTACAGTATTGTTCAAATCTATTGTTTTCTTATTGATTCTCTGGACAATCTATTAATTATTGAGAATGGGATATTCAAGCCCCCAACTCTTATTACATTGGTGTTTTATTTCCTTTTAGTTCCATTAGTGCTTTATATATTCAGGTATTCTGTTGCTGGGTGCATAAATATTTACAGTTGTTATATTTTTTGATGATGCCTTTATCATTACATAATGACCTACTTTGTCTCATTACAATTTTTAGTTTAAATTTTATTATGTCTATTATAAGTATAGCTACCCTACATTTTAAAAATATACTTTTTTATTTTTCAATTACAGTTGGCATAAAATATTATATTAGTTTCAGATATACAACATTGTGATAAGACATTTATATATATATATGTTACAAAATAATCACTCTGATAAATCTAATACCCATTTGACACCATACAGTTATTATAATATTATTGACTATATTCCTTATGCTATACTTTACATCCCCATGACTATTTCGTAACTAACAATTTGTGCTTCTTAATCCCTTCCCCCTTTTCACCCACTCCCCAACCCCCTTCTACTTGGCAACTATCAAAATTTTCTCTGTGTCTCTGAGTTTGTTTCTATTTTGTTGGTTTGTTAATTTTGTTCTTTAGATTTCATATGTAAGTGAAATCGTATGGTATTTGTCTTTATCTGACTTACTCCACTTAGCACATTACCTTTTAGGTCCACCCATGTTGTTGCAGATGGCAAAATTTCATTCTTGTTTATGACTGAGTAATATTTCATTGTATATATGTATTATCTCTTCTTTATCCATTCATCTATTGATGAATACCCAGGTTGTCTGTACATTGTGGCTATTGTAAATAATGCTGCAATGAACACCTGGATTCAAATGTTCCTTCAAAGCAGTGTTTTGGGTTTTTTCAGGTAAATACCCAGAAGTGGAATTGCGGGATCATAGGTAGTTGTATTTTTACTTTTTTGAAGAACTTTCAAACTGTTTTCCATCCATGTTGTCACAAAGGTTAAGATTTCAGTCATTTTAATGGCTGAGTAATATTTCATTGTGTATATATGTTTTTTTTGTGTGTGTGTATACACACACACACTACATCATCTTTATCCATTTATCTATGGATGGATAATTAGATTGCTTCCATATCCTGGTTTTTGTAAATAAAGCTACACTGAACATAGGGGTGCATATATCTTTTCAAAATACTACTATGGATTTCTTCAAATAAATATCTGGAAGTTGAATTACTGGGTCATATGGGAGTTCTATTTTTAATCTTTTGAAGAACATCCATACAGTTTTCCATAGAAGCTGCAGCAATTTTGCTATCCTACCAGTGTGCCCAAGGGTTCCCCCTTCTCTACATCCTCGCCAGCACTTGTTCTTTGATTTATTGATGATAGCCATTCTGACAGGTGTGACGTGATATCTCATTGTGGTTTTACTTTGGATTTCTCTGATAATTAATGATGTTGAGCATCTTTTTATATGTCTGTTGGTCATCTGTATGTCCTCTTTGGAGAAATACCTATTCAGATCCTCTGCCCATTTTTTAATTGGAGTGTTTGGTTTTTGTTTTGTGTTGAGTGTATGAGTTCTTTATATATTTTAGATATTAACCCCTTATCAGATGTATCATAGGCAAGTATCTTTTCCCATTCAGTAGGTATCCTTGTTGTTTTGCTGATGGTTTCTTTTGATGTGCAAAAACTTCTTGGTTTGATGTAGTCCCATTTGTTTATTTTTTT
This sequence comes from Pteropus alecto, assembly GCF_000325575.1. NCBI lineage: Eukaryota > Metazoa > Chordata > Mammalia > Chiroptera > Pteropodidae > Pteropus > Pteropus alecto. The sequence continues at coordinate 77,308 of NW_006432944.1, forward strand.
CTTTTGTTTCCCTTGCCTGAGGAAATATATCAGGAATAATATTACTAAGAGAAATGTCAGAGAGTTTGCTGCCTATATTTTCTTCTAGGAGTTTTATAGTTTTGAGTCTTTAAGTCTTTATCTATTTAGAATTTATTCTCTTACATGGTATAAGAAGGTGATCTGGTTTCATTTTTTTTTTTTTTGCATGCGTCTGTCAAGTTTTCCAACACAATTTATTGAAAGACTATCTTTTCCCCATTTTATATTCTTGCCTCCTTTGTCATAGATAAATAACCATATCAGTGTGGATATATTTTTGGACTCTCTATTCTGTTTCATTGACCTGTGTATCTGTTTTTATGCCAGTACTATGCTGTTTTGATTACTATAGCCTTGTAGTATAGTTTGATATCAGGTAGCATGGTACCTCCATCTTTGTTCTTCTTTCTCAAGATTGCCAAGGCTATTTGGGGACTTTTATGGTTCCATATAAATTTTAGGATTATTTGTTCTAATTCTGTGAAAAATGCCATTGATATTTGGATGGAGATTGCACTGAAGCTGTAGATTGTTTTGAGTAGTATGGATTTTATTTTATTTATTCATTTTTTAAATTAAATATATTAGGGTGGCATTGGTTAATAAAAGTATATAGGTTTCAAATGTACAATGCAACAATACATCATGTGTGTATTCCATTGTGTGTTCACCACCCAAAGTTAAATTTCATTCAGATACCAAATATAAGGCCCCCTTTACCCTTACCTACCTCCCCACACCCCTGTCTCTCTGGTAACCACCAAACTGTTGTCCATGTCCATGAGTCTCTGCTTGTTTGTCTTGTTAATTTACTGCTTTCAGTTTTATATCTCACATATAAGTGAAATCACATGGTTCTCTGCTTTTCTCATTTGACTTATTTTGCTTAGCATGATAATATCAAGAACCATCCATGTTGTCACAAATGGCAGTATTTTATCTTTTCTTATGGCTGACTAATAATCCATTGTATGTATGTACCACATCTTCTTTGTCCAATCATCTATTGAAGGACACTTCTGTTTTTTCCATGTCTTCACCATCGTGAATAATGGTGCTATAAACAATGGAAGGCATATATCTATAAAGATAATTTTTTTCAATTTTTATGGGCAAATACCCAGAATAGGGATTGTTGGTTCATATGGTAATTCTATTCTTAAGTTTTTGAGAAATCTCCATACTGTTTTCCACATTGGTTGCACCAATTTACATTCCTTCAGCAGTATATAAGGGTCCCCTCTTCCCAACAACCTCTTCAACCCTTGTTATTACTTGTCTTATTGATTATAGCCATTCTAACAAGTGTGAGGTGGTATCTTATTGTGGTTTTGTTTTGATTTGCATTTCTTTAATAACAACTGCAGTTGAACATCTTTTTTATGTCTGTTGGACATTTGTATGTCTTCATGAGAGATATGTCTGTTCAGGATATCGGGCCATTTTTTAATTAGATTTTTTTTTTGTTGAGTTGTGTGAGTTCTTTGTATATTTTGGATATTAGCCCCTGATTGGAGGTGTTGTTTGCAAATATTTTCTCTCATTCAGATGGCTTCCTCTTTGTGTAATTGATGGTTTCTTATGCTGTACAGAAGCTTTTTAGTTTGATATAGCACCACTCATTTATTTTGCTTTGACTTGCCTTTGAGATCAAATTAATAAAATTTTCTGTAAATTCAAGGTCTACAAGTTTAGTACCTATGTTTTCTTCTATGCAATTTATTGTTTCTGGTCCTATATTTAGGTCTTTACTTCATTTTGTGCTAATTTTGGTGTATGGTGACAGATAGCAGTCTAGTTTCATTCCTTCGCATGAGGCTTTTCAATTTTCACAGTACCAATTATTGAAGAAGCTATTCTTTCTCCATTGTATGTTTTTGGCTCACTTATGGATAATTATTGTACCATATATATTGGGTTTTATTTTTGGACTCTGAATTATATTTCATTGATCTGTGTGTGTTTTTCTGCTAATACCGTACTGTTCTGATTATTATCATTTTGTAGTATAATTTGAAGTCATGCACAGTGATATCTGGTCACTTTTTTAAAAAGTTTTAAAAAAAATAATGAATTAATTTTTTATGGTGACATTGGTTAAAAAATCCAATAAGTTTCAGCTGTACACTAACAGTAAGCATATATATATAT
>NW_006432944.1:81227-98203 GCF_000325575.1 Pteropus alecto
TGCATCTATTGATATGATCATATGATTCTTATTTTTTAATCTGTTTATGTGGTGTATCACATTAATCAATTTGCATATGTTGAACCATCCCTGTGGCTCTGGGATGAAGCCCACTTGATCGTGTTGTGTAATCTTTTTAATATGTTGCTGTATTTGGTTCTCTAGTATCTTACTTAGGATTTTTCATCTGTGCTCATGAGAGATATTGGTCTGTAGTTTTTTTTTTTTTGTGTTATCTTTACCAGATTTTGGTATCAGAGTAATATTAGTCTCAAAATGAGTTGGGAAGTATTGCCTCCTCTTCGATTTTTTTTTTTGGAAGAATTTGAGAAAAATGTGTATTAAAACTTCTTTGAATGTTTGGTAGAATTCACTGGTGAAACCATCAGGTCCTGGAGTTTTACTTTTTGGTAGGTTTTTGGTGATTGTTTCCATTTGCATACCGGTAATCAGTCTATTTAGATTTTCCAAATCTTGTTGTTTCAGTCTAGGAAGATGATATTTTTCTAAGTACTGATCCATTTCTTCTAGGTTATTAAATTTGTTATTATATACTTTTTCATAGTTTTCTTGTATGATCCTTTGTATTTCTGCATTGTCAGTAGTAATTTCCCTTCTTTCATCCCTGATTTTATTTATTTGTGTCCTTTCTCTTTTTTCTTTAGTGAATCTAGCCAGGGATTTGTCAATTTTATTAACTTTCTCAAAGAACCAGCTCCTCGTTGTATTTATTTTTTTCTATTGTTTTTGTTGTTTTCAATTTCATTTATTTCTGCTCTAATTTTGATGATTTCTCTCCTTCTGCTAAATTTCCTTCTACTGAGTTTAGGCCTCATTTGTTTTTCCTTTTCTAGTTTTTTAAGATGAAGCATTAAGTTATTTATTTGGGCTCGTTCTTGCTTTTTGAGGTAGGCCTGTAATGATATGAACTTTCCTCTTACAACTTCTTTTTCCATGTCCCCAAAGTTTTGATATGTTGTACTATCATTATCATTTGTTTCTATGTATCTCTTGATCTCTCTTTTTATATCTTCCCTGTCTGTTATTCTTCAGTAACATGCTGTTTATTCTTCATGTTTTTGTAGTTCTTCCTGCTTTAGTTTTGCAGTTGATCTCTACTTTTAAAGCATTATGATCAGAGAATATGGTTGGTATGATTTCAATCCTCTTATATTTGTTGAGACTATTTCTGTGTCCCAATATGTGGTCGATTCTTGAGAATGTTCCATGTGCACTAGAGAAGAATGTATAAGCAGCTGTTTTGGTATGGAAGGCTTTATATTTATATATGTCAATTATGTCCAGATGGTCTAATGTGTCATTTAAGAATGTTATTTCCTTATTGATTTTCTGTTTGGATGATCTGTCCATATCTGACAGTGGGGTATTTAGGTATTTAGGTCCCCTACTACAATAGTGTTTTGATCTATTTCTCCCTTTAGTTCTGTTAGTAATTGCTTTATATATTTCGGGGCTCCCTGATTGGGAGCACAGATATTAATAAGTGTTATGTCTTCTTGGTGTATGATTCCCTTTATCATTATGTAGTGTCCCTCAGTGTCTTTCTTTACCTTTTTTATTCTGAAGTCTATTTTGTCCGATATTAGTACTGCTACTCCCACTTTTCTCTGAATGCTATTTGCAAGAAATATCATTTTCCAACTTTTCACTTTGAGTCTGTATTTGTCTTTGGAGCTGAGATGTGTCTCCTGGAGGCAGCATATGGTTAAGTTTTGTTTTTTGGTCCATTCTGCAACTCTGTGCTTTGTTATCGGTTAGTTCATTCTATTTACATTTAGGGTGATTATTCAAATATGAGGTCTTCTTATAGCCACTTTATCTTTTGCTTTCTGGTAGCTTGGTGTTTTCATTGCTTCCTTGTTCTTGTGTTTCTGTTTTCTTTATTTTGATTGACTTTTGTGGGTTTTGCCTCTGGTTCTTCTTGTTTTATATTATATACTTCAGTTCTGACCCTATGGTGTGTGATTACCATTATGAATATGAAAAGAATAGTTATACGTATACAGTCATCCATTTTCTTCTGCGTGTGCCTTATCTCCTTTCCTGTTTGAGAATTTGGATCTTTGAATCCTTCCTTTTTCAGTCATTGTTATCTCAATTTGTTCCTATGTATGCTGAACGTTTGTTACTATCTTGCTATTGCAATTCTCTTCTTATTAATTAAGCTTATGCCCTTATGCCCTGTTCTTAGTAAGGGTTTCACTCCTCTGCTTCTATTTGCCCGAAAGTCACTTTACTCCTAATTATGTATTTTCTTTTTGTTTTGTTATTTTGTTTTAGATGAGCTAACCCCTTTCAGTATTTCCCATAGTACAAGCCCCTTAGTTATGAATTCCCTCATATTTTGTATGTCTGGAAAGGTCTTAATTTCTCGTTCAGATTTAAAGGAGAGCTTAGCTGGATACATTATTCTAGGCTGGTAGTTCCTTTCACTTAATAGTTTAAATATTTGATTCCATTCCTTTCTGGCTTGTAAGGTTTATGCTGAGAAGTTCGAGGATAATCTAATGGGTTTTTCTTTATAAGTTACTGTTTTCTTGTCCCTGTCTGCCATGAGAATTCTCTTTGTCATTGATTTTTGATAACTTTAATAGAATGCATCTCAGTGAAGGTCTTTTTGGGTTGAGATAATTGGATGTTCTGTTGTCTTCTTGAATTCCAAGGTCCAGCTCATTCCTTAGATTTGGGAAATTCTCATCAACTATTTATCTGAAAATGTTTCCTAAATCGCTGTTCTTTTTCTTCGACTTTAATAATGCCCATTATTCTTATGTTTCCTCTCCTGATGGTATCAGCTAGTTCTTGTATTTCCTTTCATTCTTTTTCATTCTTTGGTTTCTCTCTTCTTCCTTCTGATTTATTTCTAGATTTCCGTCTTCAATATCAGTTATCTTTTCCTCCATTTGGTCGACTCTATTTTCCAAGCTTGCTATTTCATTTTTCAACTCTTGCAGTATGTTCTCCATCTCCAGAAGTTCTATTTGTTTCCTTTTTTTGGGTTTCAATCTCCTTGCTCTGCTCATCTAGTTGTTTTTTCAATTCCTGAAATTGTTGATTTAAGTTGTTTTAGATCTCATTGAGTTTTTTCAAAAGTACCATCCTGAATTCTCTGTCATTTAAGTCGCATATTTCTATGGCTGTGAGCTTATTTTCTGGAGATTTTTCTTTCTTTCTGAGATGCTTTGTCGCCTTGGTTGTTCATGGTGTTACATGGACTATTTTTGTGCCTGGGCATTAATGGAAGTGTATTCTGTTTTTTTTTCCTGAAAGAAGATTTATTATATAACTATCTCTCTTTAGCCCGATGCAAAGAAAGTGCTTTTCTTTTTCATTTCCAGTAGGTGGCATCTAAGCCTCTTGGATCCCTGCTTTATATAAAGCCTAAATGTCTTTTTTATTTTCTTGTAGATATTTAATCACACTTGCTGCTACTCTCAGTTTCAATCCCTGTCAGTGTTAGCAACAGTTTCTGCAGCATTTGCTCAGATTCCCCCGGGGCTCCGCAGTGATTGGTTTCAGAGGGTATGGGGGGAGGGACTCTCAGATTTGAGAATTGGGGGCTGTGGCTCAGCCTCAGTTTTGCAACCACAGTCCATAAAAATCAACTGTTGTTTCTCTGCGATCCTGTCCCGCTTCTTTTCTTTCTGCTGTGACGACTGGGCCCTGCTGCTGGCTGCTAGAATTTCCAGCACTTCCAGGCAGGCTATCAGGGAAGTCGCTGCACCTTCTCTCCTCCCCCTTTTCCTGCAAAAGGCTCTGGAAGCTGCGAGGGGTAGCTTCAGTCTCGTCATCTTTTACTCAGTTTTCCCTTGGGTTCTGCGCTGTTCAGTCTTGGAGGGTATGGGGGGTTGGGGTCCTCTGCATTGGGGGTTCGGGGCTGCACTCAGCCTCGGTTTTAGAACTGGGGCCGGTAAAAATCAACTGTTGTTTCTCTGCTGTCCTGTCCTGTTTCTCTGCTTTCTGTCTCGATGACCAGGCCCTGTTGCTGGCTGCTAGAAGTTCCAGCACTTCCAGGCATGCTGATCAGGGAAGTAGCCACATCTTCACCCTTCCCCCTCCTCCTGCAAGGAGCTCTGGTGGCTGCGAGAGGCAGCTTTATTTCTCTGAGTCCACCGTTGGACACCCGGGGTTCTGACCTGTAATAGTTCTTATGCGCAGATCCCACACTGAGATGTGCTGGTGTGCAGTTTGGGTGTTTTTTTTGTTGTTGTTGTTGAGTCTTAGATGTTCAGCTTATTGTTGTTTCAGGGGGAGAGATTTGAGGATGTCTCTCACTCTGCCATGTTTCCTTGCCGTCCCTCTATCCTCACTTTTTGAAGTCTTTTTTTCTCATTGTTGTTTTGATTGAACGGTTTTTGCTACCTTATCTTCCAAGTCACTGTTTTGACTCTCTCCTTCATGTGATGTACTATTGAATTCCTGTAATGTATTCTTTATTTCAATTATTGCATTTTTTTTCTAGTTGGTTCTTTTTATGTTTTCTGCTTCATTTTTATGTTTCCTATCTCTTGGTTGAAGTTCTCCCTGAGGTCACTGGGTATCCTTATAACCAGTATTTTAAATACTACATCTGGTAGATTGTCTCCATTTTGTTTAGTTGTTTTTTTCTGGAGTTTTGTTCTTTTTTTTTTTTTTTTTCATTTCAGACATGTTTCTTTGTCTCCCCATTTTGGCCTCTTCCCTGTGTGTTTTTCTATGTTTTAGGTAGAGCTTCTTTGTTTCCTGGTCTTAGTAGAGTGCCCTTATATAGTAGGTGTCCTGTGGGGCCCAGTGGCACAGTCTCCTTAGTCACTTGAGCTGGGCACTCCAGGTGTGTCCCTTCTGTGGCTTGTGTGTGTCCTTCTGTTGTAATTGTGCCTTGGTTACTGTTTTCACATTAGTGGTTGGGATTAATTCTTAGGCTGATTGATGGTGAGGACTGGCCATGACTACAGTGGAAGAACTGTTGTGCAAGGGCTGACCCTATGGAGCAGGATTTGCTTTAACAGGGCTCTGGTATCTGCCCAGTCTGCTCTTTAGGTGTGTAACATTTGTGGAGATGATTGGTAGTGCTCTGGTGTGGTCCAAACCTGGCCACCGTGTGTGTTGGTTCTGGGGCCTCTTGGGACAGGCTCTGGGCAGGCCAAAATAAGTTCCTTCCTGTGCCCTGCCTGGTCTACTTGGTATGAGTTACAAAGTGATTTGCAGAGGGTTGTCACTTTTGCTGGGCTTGGAGGTGCCTGGGAGAGGCTAAGCTGTGAACTGAGGCCAGCTGCCACCAGTGCTTGATTTCGGGCTGCACATTGAGGCCAGATACTGCTTATTTTGGCTTTGTGAACCTTTGAGATTTTTTTGGTAAGTCCACAACATATGCCAAGACAGACCATTTATATGGAAAAGCCATTGGAAGTGGCTTGGTTTGGTCTACAGTTTGAGTTGGGCGAGATCTCAGGGAGTCACCAGTGTGGAGCAAATTGTGTTAGCTAGGTTGATGGAATCTAGAAATGGTGCCAGCCTATGTCTACACACTGGGTGATGGGAGGGTTCAACAAAGGAACAGTGGCTTTTTCTAGCACTTTTATTTGTGAGAAAGCTGCCCCTCTAGCCCTTGCTCTGAAGCCAGACAATTCAGTTCCCCCTTGTATGTTTCTGGTGCCTCTTGAGCTGTTGCCCGCTCTCTGGAGCTCAGAGTAGGTGTGTCCATCAGCAAGTAAATCCATGCATGGGCCCTTTAAGAGGGGTGCCTGAGACTCCAGCTGCCCTTCATCTCATTCAGTCACAATCTCTGCTGGTTTTTAAAGCAGAAGTTATAGGGACTTTTCTTCCAGCACTGCAACCATGGCCTGAGAAGCCTGGAGTGGGCCCAAGATTCCTTGCTCCTCATGGGGCATCTCCTAAGCTGAGGTATCCCTCCTTATTTTTAACTGTCACATGTGGCTGTGGGAGCAGCCTGTTTCTCAACTCCACCCCTCTTACTAGTGTCAAGGTGGTTTCTTCAGTATATACATAGTCATAGGACTTCTGTTCAGCTAGACTACAGGTGATTCTCAATGAAGATTTTTCTGTAGTTTAGTTGTAATTTTGATGTGGTCATTAGAGGAGGCCAGCACAGAGTTCACCTACTCTGACATCATGACTGAAAATCTTGTAGTATTCTTTGGGGGTAGCATAACTGAAGATAATTAGAGCTGTGTTACATTTTTATGGCTTGGGCTTTTTGTATCAAGAGGCTAGTGGACCAAATCACATTTATAGTTCTTGTTCATGGTAGTGAGCCATAGGTTCTCCACTTTAGGCACAATAAGGCAAAATACTGCCTTATATTCTTTGCAGGCAGTTCTATTTGCAATTCTTCAATAGCAATGTTTTGTCGTTGCCATTCTTATCCGTCCTGATCCCTCTTCTTCAACTGCATTACATTAGAAAGTAAATAGGTAGTATAAATATGAGGAAAAGATGAGTGATGTTGGGAAGTATATGGTGAGAAATACCTTTTCTTATTGACGAGATGGATTGCTGACAAAGAGATTGTGTTCTTATTCTTATATCTCCTCATCCTTACCTCCCAGTACAACACACACACACACACACACACACACACATGAATATCAGGCCTTTGGCAGGGCTTAAAACAGTGCTATTCACTTCAATAGTTTAAAAGTTTTATTAGCTGAAAAGGACCACTAGAATATATAAATCTTCATGGGGTACGTTTTCATCATGTTCTGCTTTTAGACAGAGTTCTTTATATTCTGCCTCTTTTCAGGGTGCCCTTTCTCAGGCAAAACGTCCATTCTTCTCTGTAGGTATGATGATCTGCTGGATATCTTTTTCTGAAAGAGAGGAGTCTGTTACATAGTATGACAATCAAAGATTAGGAAAACAATCTACATTTCTAAGGGACCATCTTATCAGTTTATTAGTAATATGGCTTGAGCTTTGGAATGAAACTGCTTTTGTTGGAAGACTGACTCACCTATATACTAGCCATGTGACCTTAAGAAAGTGATTTACTGTCTGTGACATCAGTGTAATCACCTATAAAATGGATATAATCATATATGTTACAGATATTGTTACTATGGTATAATCAATGCTCAGTAAGTTGCAACTTATTGTTATTACTATTTCCATCTATCTATAAGGAAGTGTGGAGGCCCAATGATTATAGCAGTTACCTTCCTTATCTTCCAAACTGGCTGTTCCCTCTTCATGGATATGTGTATTTGTAAAAGCCTCTGACTTTATTTTCTTTTGAAACCTCTCTAGTGCTTCTTGTCTTAATTTAGCAAATGTGTTAGCTTTTATGTGACATGAAAATCAAGTTACCATTCTATTGAGTATAAGCTATGCACAGAGTGTTGAGTATAAGCTGTGCATAGAGTATGTGTGGTTGGAAGAAATCAGAGATACCAAAGAGCAAAAGTATGCTGCCCAATGTCAGTATGAGAGGCTAGGCCCAATTTCTAGTCCCTGTATGCAGAGAATAAGTAAAACTTTCCTTTAGATGATTTAAGAGAGGCTCTGTTAGAAGTGGGGGCTTTCATCTGACACAGTCTGAGTGGAGTTGGAAGAGATATATTGCTTAGGGCAGTGATTGCCAATCCTTGCTTCCTATAAAATCTGGATAATTTTCAAACATACTGAATCAGAATCCATGGGAGTAGGACTCTGAGTCTGTTCAATTAATAAACTCACCAAAATGATTCTTGTGAAGTCAACCCAGAGATCAGTGTTTATGAGAGCAGAGTTTCATGTTTAAGTCACAATTGAGAGTAAGACTTCTTTTATGAAGGCAAAACAAAGATAGGTGTTGTATTGCTGCAGATTTACTGTTCCAGGGTAAGGGGCACAATACTTGGGCATTTGGAAGAAAATGCAGGAAGCTATAGGCAACTGTGACATAGCTCTTTATTCCAGCAAAGGCATAACCTGCCTCATGGGATGGCAGTTCTCCAGCAAGGACACGACACTCCATTTTGTCAGAGTAGGAGTTTGAGCCACCCTTATTTTGGGATCCTGTATCCATGTGCATAACCAACCTTGTACAGGGTTAAGTAGTGCATGCCTGCACTTTGGCCATGCCAGTCACTACCTCAATAGCCTGCTCTGCTCTTTGGAGGTGCAGCTGCGGGAAAAAGCCCAAACTGAGTGAGCTGGGTGCTTTTAACAGCTTTGAAGCAGGATATAGATGAAGCTCTAGCAGAGGCCACGCAGGTACAGAAGGTGTGACAAAAGACAGATGCCTTGGACACAAGGTTGCAACAACTGGAAGCTGAGCTCCAAAGAAGTCTACCCTTGAAGTCACCCTCAGGGACAGGGGATGCTCAGAGCATGTGAGTAAATGGCAAATGTATGCTGAATTAGTGCGGTTATTTGTGAACTGGGCATGTGACAACCTATATTTAATTCGAATACTTGGGGACTGGATGATGAATGGTTTATGACTGGTATGCGGGACCTAATGTTAGGGACCTCCCCCTCTACCATTTTTAGCTCATTGGTTACTATCCTGGCTCCCTATGTGGGGAAACGTATACATGAAGTGACTACAGCAATGGCTGCTCTGGGGGACCTAGCTGGGAAACTCCATGAGGGTAGGGGCAAAAATGTCCACGAAGTAATGTCCAGACCCCAGAGAGGCGAGAAGAAAAAGAAAGGTCCGGGGCAGGGTGCCATTCTTGTGACCCTAACGCAAACGTGGATTTCAGGAGTCGATCAAGATAAGACAGGCTGCCAGCCTAATGCAGTGTTGCTAGAATTGTGGCGGCATCTAAAACCTGAGCAGCAATTCAGGCGCGGGCTGAAACTCCCATTGAAAGAGCCAAGCCTGTGGCCTTGAAGGACTTTTTGAAACCCCGGAACTCTCTGTTAACTCTGTATGATTAGGAAGAAGGCCAAGGTGCCCGTTTGGAGGGAATAGACAGGGACCCGAGGCTGCAAGTGGAAGTAACAATCCAGTGGTCTCCAAACAATGTGCAAAGAGTCCTAGCACTGGTGGATACTGGGGCCAACTGCAGTCTTATCTATGGAAATCCAGACAGATTGCCTGGACCAGTGGCCTATGTAGATGGCTATGGGAGAAACACTATTAAGACTAAAACTGTGACTTTCCCTTTTGGAATGAGACGTTTGCCCCCACGTCCGTATAAAGAGTGTGTTTCTCCAGTACCGCGCTCTTGCTGGATAACACTGCTGCCCTGTGAGGTGGGCTGTGCCTTTGCTGGAATAAAAAGCTATGTCGCAATTGTCTACGGCTCCCCGCATTTTCTTCCAACTGCCCATGTCTAGTACCCCTTATCTTGGAACCGTGAATCTGCAGCAACACAGGTGCATAGGAAGAAGAGTCAAACCCAAGTGGAACAGCCTTTGTGTTAGTAGAGGGTCTAAAGATAAGGCAGTGATTCAGTATGAACTGAAATGTTGAGCTTTTGGTTTTAGGTCTTGGTAAAAACAGAGAGATCTCTCTGGGAATGAGCTACAACAACATTTCCTGGCTCCAAATAGGAGATTGCTGACTTGTTTACCAAAGCTTTGCCTTTGCCCCCTTAAACTGAAGAACTACAGAGAGTTTGTTTCCATCTGCCTAAGGTTGATTAGAACATACTTCCTCTAAGTTGCATCTACAGGTTGATAACTCTCTGCTCTTGACTGTAATCAGGAGTATACAATCAGCTGCAAACCTGGGCCCTGGCCATATTTGGTCATTTGCATTCATCTCAACCCAAAAGATCCTGCTTTATCCCACTGTATGGCTGCTACCTTTTCCCCAAATACTGTATGCAATTCTACTTGTTGTGGGTGAGCTTGGAGAAGTATCTTCACATCTAAGACAGAGGGGGTTTGGAAATCATTGTCTTGAGAGCTGCTGGGCATTGATTTCCTTTTAGGTCCTGAATGAGTGATAATTGGAAGAATCTGGAACCAGAGCTGCATGCTGCTGGAAGAATCATACAACACTACATATTAGTGTTCTAGAAAGTTTCCATTTCAGTAAGGCCTACAGCAGTGTTCAGCAATACTTTAAATCAAAGTAGAAAAAATTGAGATTTCTCAATCTTTGGATCCCATCCTTCAGATTCTGGTGAGCTGAGCTGTACCATGTTTGAGCTTCAAAGACTCTGTTTACCTAGGTTAGTGGTTCTCAAACCTGAATGTGCATTAAAATCACCTGGAGGCCTTGTTAAAACACAGATTTCTGGGTGCTACCTCCAGAGTTTCTAATTCAGTAGGTCTGAGGGTGGCTGAGGATTTATAGTTTTAACAAGTTTGCAAGTGAATCTGATTCTGTTGCTTTGAGGAACCACACATTGAGAATCACTGGCCTAGGCTATAGGGAAGGTGGACTGGTTTACTTATTGTTTTCCTAGGCCTTTATTCTCTATGGTCCTGCTAGGCTTCTTATAAGTAGTGGTGGTGTATGTGTGTGGTTCTTCCTAAGCAGACCCAGGCCTATTTTATTGCATCAGGCATATTGGAAGAAAGAAAGACAAGGAATCCAATTTAATCACACTCTAAGGAAGACAGAGCTTTGAATCTTTCTGTTCCTCCCTTGGAAAGATTCTCTCCCTACTAACAAGGGCCCCTTGACCCATATCAAAGTTGTTCTTCCTGAGGAAGGAAAAGGATGATGGTTGATAATTTGGGCCTCTAGTAGAGGTTTTCTTTATGGCCAGCACTCTGCTACATCTTATTCCTTCTCTGTTAACTCAAATGGGTTTGTCAGCCAGGTCTGTGATCAGCCAAGTTTTTTGCTATCTCACTTGAAGGAGGAGATATGTATTGTCTGTTCATAAGCCTGTTTTCATTCCTCCCTTCTGTCTTTTTGATCTACTAGGGACCAATGAGATTTGCAGGATGGTTCTTCAAGGCATTTTATAAGTGTTTTCTTTAAAATTTACTTTTTTTATTTTTAAATTACAATTTACACACAACATTATATTAGTTTTGGGTGTACAACATAGTGGCTAGACATTTATATAAGTTATGAAGTGATTTCATCAATAAGTCTTACACTCAGCTGATATCGTATACAGTTATTATTACAATAGTATTAACTATATTCACTAAGCTATACTTTATATGCCTATGACTATTTTGTAACTACCAATTTGTACTTCTTAAATCCTTCATCTTTTTTCATCCAGACCCCCAACCCCCTTCCCATCTGGCAACCAACCGTTTGTTCTTTGTATCTATGAGTTTGTTTCTGTTTTGTTTGTTCATTTATTTTGTTCTTTAGATTTCACATATAAGTGAAATCATGTGGTATTTGTCTTTCTCTGACAGACTTATTTCACTTAGCATAATACCCTCTAGGTCCATCCATGTCATTGCAAATGATAAAATTTTATTCTTTTTTTATGGCCATGTAATATACCATTATATATATGTACCACATATTTTTTATCCTTTGTCTTTTGATTGATGCATTTAATCTATTTACATTTAAAGTAATTATTGATAGGTATGTAGTTATTGCCATTTTATTAATTATTTTCTGATTTTTTTGTAGTTGTATGTTCCTTTCTTATTCTCATGGTCTCTACTCTTATATGTTGATGACTTCCTGTAATGTTATGTTTGGATTCTTTTCTCTTTATGTCTTGTATATCTCTTGTAAATTTTTGGTTTGTGGTTACCATGTGCTTCATATAAAACAAGGTGTATTTCTAGCAATCTATTTTTAGTAGAGGGTCACTTAAGTTTGAACATATTCTAAAATCACTACCACTTTTACTCACTCCACGTTTATGTTTTTGTCATTTTTTTACTTCTTTTTGTGTGTGTTTTTGCATATCCCTTAATTTACTGTTGTAATTATATATGCTCTTCCTACTTTGCCTTCAAATCTTTATACTAGCTTTAGTGTTGATTGATCTACTGCTTTTATTATGTGTTTCCTTTGTCAGTGGGAATTTTTTCTTTGCAGTATTTTCTTCTTCATATTTTTTATTTTTTTCTTCTTAAAGAAATCCCTTTAACATTTCTTGTCATACTGGCTTGGTGGTGATGAGTATTTTCAGCTATTTCTTGTCTGGGAAGCTTTTTATCTCTCCTTCAATTTTAATTGATAGCTTTGCTGGGTAGAGTAATCTTGGTTGTAGGTTTTGTATTATCTAGGCTACATTGATGTTATTATATTGTGCATGTTGAATAACTCATTGCCAAGCTTGATTGAATATATATATATATATTCAATCAAGTTTTGACAATATGAATAAAGCTGCTATATATATATTCAACCAATATGACTTTATAATTTTTTCATTTTAGTCAGTCCCTGCTAGAAAGGTCTCATTCAGATACCTTGGGAGAACCCAAGTTCTCTTAAAGTTTTCTCAAGCTATAGCCCAATTCATCAGGGTGAGAGATATATGAAAACTTGAGTCCAAAGCCACTGCTAGGAATATTAGGAAATTTATATTTATCTAAAGGAGACTTTGTGCTATGTATATTCCTTGGAGAATAAATGTAGCAGTAGGTGTTTGGTTGAATATTTAGGGCCCACAGAAGATATAAAAAAACATATTTCCCTGCTTTATCTTATTCCAAGCCCTGCCCATATAATCTAAGCTTTTGTATATTGAAGTCCTTATGATTCTCCCAGTGTGCCCAGTGCCAAGCTCTTTTATGCCCCTGTGCTTTTACTCATCTGGATTTTTTAACCTAGAATTTTTTCTTTCATTTTAATTCTTCCTTGAAAATATCTATTCATATTTTACAACTCAACTTAAGCATCACCCCTTCATGACTTCCCCTTCTAGGTAGAGCTAACTATTTTGTCCTCTGGGACTTCACAGTACTTAATATATCTATATATCTCTCAGAGTCCTTGCAGGAAACAGTACATTTAGATTTGATATTTGAAGAGAGTTTAAGTGGCACTATTTAGAAAGATGTGAGCAGAGAGTAGGAAAACCACAAAGGATAGATAGTGCAATATCATGGGACTAGTAGCAGCTGGGTGGCATGACTGTTCCTATTTTTAAAGGAGAAACTGAAAAGGATGTGTGGAGAGAATGAACTTACAGGAGCTGAAACCTTTGGTTGAAAGATGCAGCCAGCCTGTGGCTCTCCTACAGCAAATTATCCAGGAAAATTAATTTCTAATCTCATATCCTGTACTTTAAGTCTTTTGCTGTTTTTCCACACTCGCTAAACCCATTCAGAAGACAGAAGGAGAGTGATAATTGGTACAGTACATACAGGTTAGCCTCCCAGAGTTTAGAATTTCCCTTCTTCATGGTAGTGAATGGTGAAGACTAAATCTGTAGGGGCTAACAGAAGATATTTGGCACAACCTATTGTATTTTCTATGTATGTATATATGTATGCATGTGTGTGTGTCTATGTATATTTGTATGTTTGTATGTATGTATGTATGTATGTATGTTTGTTTAATAATTTTTAGAGCAGTTTTAGGTTCACAGCAAAATTGAAAGAAAGAGAGATTTCTAATACACCATCTGTCCCACACATACATAGTTTACCCCATTATCAGCATCCCCCACCGCAGTGGTACATTTGTTGAAATTGATGAACCTACATTCACACATCATAATCACCCCAATCCATAGTTTACATTACGATTCGCTTGGTATTATACAATCTATGGGTTTTGACAAATATATAATTACCTGTATTCATCATTACAGTATCATACAGAGTATTTTCACTGCTCTAAAAATCTCTGTGCTCCACCTGTTTATCTTTCCCTTCTTTAGGCCCTGGCTCCCCAACCACTAATCTTTTTACTATCTCTATAGTTTTGCCTTTTACAGAATGTAATATAGTTGGAATCATGGTGTGTGTAGCTATTTCAGATGGGCTTTTCACTTAGAAATATGAATTTAAATTTCTTCATGTTTTTTTCATGTCTCAATATCTTATTTCTTTTTAGTACTGAATATACATTGCCTGGATGTACCACAATCTATTTATCTATTCACCTACTGAAGGACATCCTGATTGCTTCCAAGTTTTGACAATATAAATAAAGCTGCTATAAACATCTGTGTAGAAGTTTTTGCGTGGACATTAAGTTTTCAACTCTTTTGAGTAGATACTAAGGCGTGTGATTGCTGGATTGTATGGTAAGAGTATGTTTAGCTTTGTAAGAAACTGCCAAATGATCTTTTAAAGTAGTTATCCATTTTGCATTCTCACCAGCAATGATAAGAATTCCTGTTGTTCCACATCCTCACCACCGCTTGGTGTTGACAGTTTTCTGGATTTTGGCCATTCTAATAGGTATGTAGTGGTATCTCATTTTTGTTTTAATTTGCGTTTACTGATGACATATAATTTGGAGCATTTTTATTTTTATTTTGCTTTGGCTTCTTTCAGGACTTTTCTCTTTTGTCTTTGCTGTCTTTTTCCTCCTCCTCCTCCTCCTCCTCCTCCTCCTTCTTCTCCTTCTTCTTTTTCTTAGCATTTATATTGCTTGGTGTTCTCTAAGCTTCCTAGATGTGTGATTTGGTGTCTGATATTAATTGGGGAGAAATTCTTGGTCATTATTTCAAACATTTCTCCTCTTCCTTTCTCTGTTTCTTCTTTCTGGTATTCCCATTATGCATATCTTTATACCTTTTGTAGTTGTCCCACAATCCTTGGATATTCTGTTCTGGTTTTTCAGTCTTTGTTCTTTTTGCTTTTTAGTATTTGGGGATTCTATTGATATATCCTTTAGCTCAAAGATTCTTTTGTCAACTGTGTCCACTCTACTAATAAGCTTCTAGCAATTTTTTTAATTACCACTATTTCTTTGTGGTTCATTCTTAGAATTTCCATATCTCCTTGTATATTACCCATCTACACTTGCATGCTGTCTACTTTTCCATTAGAGCCCTAACCATATCAATCATACTTAAAAAAAATTCCTGGTCTGATAATTCCAATATCCCTGCCGTGTTGGGTTGTGATGTTTGTTCTGTCACATCAAATTATGTTCTTTTTTTCCTTTTGGCATGACATAATTTTTTTCTTGATACAGCTGGACATGATGTACTGAGTATAAGAACTGCTATAAATTGGCTATCAGTAATGTGGTGATGAGATGTGGAGGGAAAGGAAACATTCAGTAGCCCCATGATTAGGTCTCAGTCTTTTAGTAATCCTATGCTTCTGGACTGTGAACCTCACAACTGTTTCTCACTTTTATCTCCCCCTTCAGTGGGATAGGATAGCTAAAGTGGGCTGGAGTTTGGTATTTCCTTTCTCCTACATGGAAGATTAGAGCTGGCTGGAGTTGGATATTTCCCTTCCTTCAGGTCAGTTAGGCTCTGATAATACCCTAGCTGATTAGGCTCTGGCTAACTTGTTTTCCCTGAGGGCAGGCCATATTAAGAAGAACAGAGTACTCTGGTATATTTTAAAATAGTTTCTGTTCCCTTCCACCTCCAAGAAGCATGAAGGGATTTTTCTTTGGTATTTACTGTGGGAACTTGATCAAGTTTCTAGAGGTAAATCTCACAATATTGTGGGACCCCCGCTACGACTGGGTCTCCCTGGAGTTTTTAACTATTATAGTTGTCCACAATGAGTCTCCAGCAATTTGTTAATCACAGTTCATGTTTCTTTTCCTTTTTTTTTTTTCACCCTGACACTGGTTCCTGAGGTTGTTTCATGGCATGAGTCTCTGCCCTAGTTAGCTTTAACTCCCTTCATTTGCCTGTCTCTCCATTTGGGGACAGAGGTTTGCTTTGTGTCCTCATCTCTCTTATGGATCCAAGAGAGTTTTTGATTTTTCAGTCTGTTCAGGTTTTAGTTGTTTAAGAAAAAAAACTGGAGCATTTTTTCATATGCTTATATGCTATCTGCATATCTTCTTTGGTGAGCTGTCTGTTAAGTTCTTTGGCCCATTTGTTAGGTTGGTTGCTTTCTTACTGTCGAGTTTTAAAAGTTGTTTTCATATTTTAAACAGTCCTTTATCAGATATGTCATTTGAAAATATTTTCTCCCAGTCTGTGGCTTGTCTTTTCATTATCTTGACATTTTCATTTGCAGAGCACAAGTTTTTAATTTTAATGAAGTTCAGCTTATCAATTATTTTTTCATGGATCATGCCTTTGGGGTTGTATCTAAAATCACCACATATGAAGTCATCTAGGTTTTCTACTATGTTGTCTTCTAGGAGTTTGTTATATCAGTCCCTGTCAATTGATGGAGATGCTCTCAGATAGGAATGCCTGAGGAACATGCCTGGGCCCATATTACTCTTAGCGATCCCCAACAGACCTTTCCTGAACTGGGGCTAATATTGTGACTGGACCAGCTCTTGTGGTTCTTATGATAAGAGGATGCACTTCATCAAAAAACTCTGAGGAGCAAAGGTCATTACTCACAGGTCCTAAAGGATGCATGACATTATAGAGTGCTAAACAGAGAGGTTATGGGGGAGGGAGAGAGAGAGAGAACCTGAGGCACTGCCTTTATTAATATCTGAGGTTGGGGTGTCCAGGGTTTTGCAGGTTCACCTTTTATTGGATAACTTCAAGCATAAGAATGAAGATTAGGGCATGGGAAAGGAAAAGTAGTGTTATTGAAATAATCAGTTATCTAGGTTTCCCAGGACTTTCTGAAAGAGAAGCCTTATCGTTGGGGGCAGCATATTTCCTTATTTGGTTGTTTTGCTAGTAGCTATGTTATACAGCTGGCAATATGTATATTAAAGATGGTTGTCCTTTCTGCCAGCTGATTTCTCAACAGAAAATTTTCAGGCCAAAAGAGACTGGCAGGAAATATTCAAAGTGATGAAAAGGAAGGACCTACAACCAAGATTACTCTACCCAGCAAAGCTATCATTTAGAATTGAAAGACAGATAAAGAGCTTCCCAGACAAGAAAAAGCTAGAGGAGTTTATCACCACTAACCCCAAATTACAAGAAACATTAGAAGGACTTCTTTAAGAAGAAGAAGAAGAAAAAATATATATTTTATTCAAATATATTTTATTCAAATATATATATAATGTA
>NW_006432944.1:98342-106375 GCF_000325575.1 Pteropus alecto
ATAAAATGGTAATAACTGCATACCTAAAATTGTTAATTTAAATTTAAATGGATTAAACGCTCCAATGAAAAGGCAGGATTGCTGACACTGGGGATTCCCTAAGACTCCACCTCACCCAACTTGTGTACTGCCCAAGGCTCTTTTAGCGGCCAACATTTATTGGTAGCTGGCAGGTGGTGGCAAGCCTTGGAGTGCTCTGGGCCTTTTGTTAAGCTGCCCCAGGCCCATTGCTAGTGGCAGCCAGCCTCGGTTCACAGTGTGGCCTCTCCCACAAGCCTCCAGGTCCATGAAAGGCAGAAACCAACAGCAGATCACTTTGTAGCTCCTACAAGAAAGCTCCTGGCATGTCACAGGCAATGGGTGAAATTGGCCTGCACCGAGACCCTCCCTAGAGGCTGCAGAACCAATACACATGGTAGCCATCTTTAGACCACAACCAGACCATCACCAAATTAGCCCCACAAGTAGCATACCCAAAGGGTGCTCTTGAAAAGCATCAAAGCCCATTAGGGTGAATCCTGCTTTGTAGGGTCAGCCCCTGCACAGTAGCTCATATGCTGTAGTCATGGCCAACTCTTGTAACCAGTCAGCTTGAGGGGCAATTTCATCTACTGAATGCCAACAGCAATGAAGGCTCAATTACAATAGGAGGGAACACATAACTCACAAGAGGGACACTCCTAGAGCATACAGCTCAGTGATCCAGGAGACTGTGCCACTGGCCTCACAGGACACCTACTGCATAGGGTCAACCTGCCAAGACTGAGAGACATAGCAGATCTACCTAATGCTTAGAAACAGACAAAGAGAGGTAGCCAAAATGAGGATACTAGGAAAAATATCTCAAATGAACGAATAGTAGAAAACTCCAGCAAAAGAACTAAACAAAAAGGAAACAAGCAATCTACCAGATACGGAGCTTAAAATGCTGGTTTTAAAGATACTCAATGAACTTAGTGAGAACTTCAGCAAAGAAATAGTACGCATAAAAATGGAGATAGAAAAAATAAAAAGTACGTCATAAATAAAGACTACAATAACTGAAATGAAGAATATATTAGAGAGAATAGATAGTAGATTACATGAAGCAGAGGATTAAATTAGTGGGTTGGAAGATAAAAAAGAAGAAAATACCTACTTAGAACAACAAAAATAAAAAGAATTCAAAAAAATAAGGATAGTTTAACGGGCCTCTGGGACAACATCTGACATACTGACATTCACATAATAGGAGTACCAGAAGGAGAAGAGAGAGAGAGTGAGAGAGCAAGGAATTGAAAACCTATTTAAAGAATAAATGACTGACAACTTCCCCAAGCTGGCGAAGGAAATAGAAATCTAAGCCTAGTAAGTGCAGAGAGTCCCAAAGAAGATAACCCAGAACACTAACTTGAAAGACATGTGCACCCATGTGTTCACTGCAGCATCATTTAAAATAGCTAAGATATGGAAGCAATCTAAGTGCCCATCAGTAGATGAATGGATAATGAAGTGGTACATATATACAATGGAATATTAGTCAGCCATAAAAAATGATGAAATCTTACCATTTGTGACAATATGGATGGACCTAGAGGGTATTAGGCTAAGTGAAATAAGTCAGACAGAGAAAGACAAATACCATATGATCTCACTTATATGTGGAATCTAAAGAAGAAAAACGGACAAACATAACATAAACAGACTGATAGATACAGAGAACAAACTGATGGTTGCCAGAGAGAAGGGGTTTGGGACTACGTGAAAAAAATGAAGGGATTACAAGGTACATATTGGTAGTTACAAAATAGTCATGGGGATATAAAGTATTGCATAAGGAATATAGTCAATAATTTTATAATAACTATGCATAGATCAGGTGGATAATAGACTAATAGGAGAGATCACTTTGTAAATTATGTAAATGTCTGACCTCTATGCTGTATACTTGAAACTAATATAAAATAATATTGAATGTTTAGTAAAATCGAAAAACATCAGTTTACTGTATTTATATGAGTCTATTTTTTTCCAGTTCTTTTTCTTCTTGTTGATTCTTTTAGATTTTCCACATAGATTATTATACCATCTGTAAACAAGGTTTTCTTTCTTTCCAATATGCATACTTTTAACTTCTTTCTTTTGCCTTATTGTATTAGCTAGAATTTTCAATACGATGTTGAATAAAGAATGTGAGAGTGGACATCCTTGCATTGTTTTTCATTTTAGTGGAAAATCTTTTAATTTCCTACCAATAAGTATGATATTAGTAGTAAGTTTTTTGTTAGATATTCTTTATCAAGTTGAGGAAGTTTCCCATTATTCCTAGCTTACTGAGAAATTTTATCATGAATTAGTGTTGGATTTAACCATATGCATTTTCTGCATCTATTGATATGATCATGTGATTTTTCTTTTGTAGCCTGTTGATGTGACGGATTACATTAATTGATTTTCAAATGTTAATCCAGCCTTGCATACCTTGGATAATTTTTACTTGGTTGTGGTATCTAATTCTTTTATGTATTGTCAGATTCAATTTGCTAGTATTCTGTTGAGGTTTTTTTTCATCTATGTTTATTTTATGCTTGTTTTATATTTGCAACTTTCCACTGGACATGAAGAACTTTAAATGCAAGGTCTCTGTGTCACTATCTTTATGCTCTTACTACATAGCTTTCCTCCTGGCACATAATAGGCATTCAATAAATGGTGTGAATGTGGATATGTGAGTTAGGCTGAGCTGGGTCTCAGGATGTCAGCCAGGTGGATAGCACAGGTATAGGGAAATACCATTTATTAATAGTTATAAAAATAGCATGCATAATACTTAGGCTTAAAGGGAATACTCTGTGTTTCTGATGCTTGAATTCTTAATCATAAGACGTTTTTACTCATGTTCTCTTTATATTTGAACTAGATTTGTGTCTTCCAACAAGCCTTTCTTGGTGTATATTACAGTTAACTGGGGCTGGGAAGGAAATTCAGAGATTATAAAATGTGATGCATTTTGGGATCTAATAGATATAGTCTATATTTTTAATAGAGAGTTTGAGCCCTGGTTGGACAGTAGATGAATAAACTTCTATTATAGTTTTTAACCACTGAATTCTTTAATAACTTTGATTTCAGGCAGTTTTACAGAATCTCTACCCCGGGGGTCACATCATATCTAAATTTACTTTTTTATTTCTATCAAAGTGATATGTGCTTATGAACAAAAATATAAAGAGCTTAAAGAGTTAAATAACAACGCTTGTTCAGAAAGAGATCAGTTTCCTGGTTTTTTATTACATATTCCTCAGAAGAAAAATTTTTACCTCTTCAGATAAATATTTTGGTATTTATCTCCAGATCTGTAAATAACATTTTATATTGCTATTTTTTTTTGCCCTCCAACCCCCCTCCTATCTGGTAGCCCTCAAAATGTCCTCTATCTATGAGTTAGTTTCTTTTTTTTGTTGTTATTTTGTTCTTTAGATTCCACATATACATAAAATCAGATGACATTTGTCTTTCTCTTACTTACTCCACTCAGCACAACACCATCTAGAAACATTATGAAAAATCTTTTTCCATCCCTTTGCTTTCCATCTGTGTCTTTTAATCTGAAGTGAGTCAGCATATGTAAGGATCTTGTTTTCTTATCCACTCAGCCATCCTGTCTTTTGATTGGAGCATTTAGTTCTTTTTCATTTGAAGTGTTTGTTGATAGATACATAGTTATTTCCATTCTTGGTTCATATTTTTGATACATTTTTTCTTTAAGCATTTTCTCCAACATTTCCAGTAACACTTGGTGGTGATGAACTTCTTTAGATTTTTCTTGTTTAGGAAGCTCTTTATCTGTCCTCCAATTCTAAATGATAGCATTGCTGGATAGAATAATCTTAGTTGTAGGCCCTTGGTTTTCATCACTTTGAATATTTCCTGCCAATCCCTTCTGGTCTGCAAAATTTCTGTTGAGAAATGAACTGACAGTCTTATGGGAGCTCTTTTGTAACTAACTGCTTTTCCCTTGTTGCTTTTAAGATTCTCTTTTTGTCTTTAACCTTTGGCATTTTAATGATCATGTGTCTTGGTGTGGACCTCTTTGGGTACATCTTGTTTGGTACTCTCTGTGCTTCCTGGGCTTTTATGTGTATTTCCTTCACCAGGTTAGAGAATTTCTCTGTCATTATTTCTCCAAATAAGTTTTCAATTCCTCGTTCTCTCTGTTCTCTTTCTGGTAATTCTATGATGTGAATGTTGGTTTGCTTGATTTTATCCCAGAGGCCCCTTAAACTATCCTTATTTTTTGGATTCTTTTTTTCTTGTTGCTGTTCTGACTGCATGTCCTCTTTTACTCCATCCCCTATATCATTGATTTGGTTCTCCACTTTCTCCATTCTGTTTATTCCCTCTAATGTACTCTTCATCTCAGATATTGTATTCTTCATTTCTGACTGGTTCCCTATTGTGTTTTCCATCTCCATTTTTATGTTATCTATCTCTTTGTTAAAGTTCTCACTGAGTTCATCTACTCTTCGCCTAAGTTCCTCAAGCATCCTTATAACCAGTGTTTTGAACTCTGCATCTGGTAGATTGCTTGTCTCCATTTTGGTGAGTTCCTTTTCTGGAGGTTTGTTCTGTTCTTTCATGTGGGACATACATCTTTGTTTCCCCATTTTGGCTGCCTTCCTGTGTCTGTTTCTATATAATAGTTAGGACTCCTAAGTCTCCCGGTCTTAGTAGAGTGGCTTAATGTAGTAGAGGTCCTGTGGGGCCCAGAGGCACAGTCCCAGGAGGAGTCCAGCTGCAGGCTAAATTCGGCCACAGCCTGTGCACCTCCAGGGCCACCTGGTAAGAGTTACCAAGCAATCCACAGATGGCTGCCACCTGTGCTGGGCTTATAAGCACTTTGAGGAGCTAAGCCAGAAATCAAGGCCAGCTGTTGCTAGTGTGGGGTTTGGGGCTGCTTAGTAAGAGGTACAGGGCACACCAAGGTCAGATGCTGCTGCTTTAGGTTTTGTAAGCCTTTGAGAGATTTTAGAAAAGTCTACATCAGGAGCCAAGACAGGCCATTTGTATGGAATAAACTTCTAGAAGTGGCTTGGGTGGGTTCATAAGTTTGGAAAAGTGGAGTCTCAGGGAATTACCTGGGCAGAGTGACCTGTGTCATCCAGGTTGATGGAGACTCAGATATGGCAGTGCCTGCATCTGCATGCTGGGAGAGGAGGGCTCCACAAGAAATAGTGGATACTGCCAGCACTTCTGTCCAGGAGAAAACCACCTCTCCAGCTGCACCAGCACTGGAGCTCAGAGTGAGCAAGTCTTTCAGCAAGTAAGATTGGGTGTGGGCCATTTAAGAGGAATGTCTGCAGCTGCTGCAGCTGTCCATCACACTC
Organism: Pteropus alecto; assembly: GCF_000325575.1. NCBI lineage: Eukaryota > Metazoa > Chordata > Mammalia > Chiroptera > Pteropodidae > Pteropus > Pteropus alecto. The sequence continues at coordinate 103,709 of NW_006432944.1, forward strand.
AGCCACAATCTCCACTGGTTTTCACAGCCAGAGGTTGTGGAGACTTCTCTTCCTGGTGCTGGAACCCTGGGCCTGGTAGCCCAGTGTTAGGGTGGGACCCCTTACTCCTTAGGTGGGAGATGGAGCTCTGCAGCCAAGAAAACCCTCCTGATTTTCGATTGCCACAAGTGGATGTGGGACTGGGCCATTGTGTGTCTCCTCACCTCTTACCATTTTGAGGTGACCTGTTTTTTTTTGTGGAGACTTCTCTTCCTGGTGCTGGAACCCTGGGCCTGGTAGCCCAGTGTTAGGGTGGGACCCCTTACTCCTTAGGTGGGAGATGGAGCTCTGCAGCCAAGAAAACCCTCCTGATTTTCGATTGCCACAAGTGGATGTGGGACTGGGCCATTGTGTGTCTCCTCACCTCTTACCATTTTGAGGTGACCTGTTTTTTTTTGGCTAGAGGAGGCATTCATGGCCTGTACCTTCTATGCCAGCAGTCTCCAACCTTTTTGGCACCAGGAACTGGTGCTCCTATGAGAATCTAATGCCTGATGATTTAAGGTAGAGCTGAGGCAGTGATGCTAGCTCTGGGGGGTGGCTGCAGATACAGATGAAGCTTTGCTCACTTGCCTGTTACTCAGCTCCTGCTGTGTGGTTCGGTTCCTAACAGGACACAGACCGTTATTGGTCTGCAGCCTGGGAGTTGGGGACCCCTGTACTGTCATCTTGACTGGTCTCCTATATTGCTATTTGTTTTTTTTTATTCTTCAATTTGAGACATTATCTCTTGACTTCTCACTATGGAAAGTGAAGATTTTACTCTTTTCACCACACCCTCACAGCACGTATGTACACTTGCTGTCCCCTCAATTCTACCAATATTCAGTTAGTACATAATCATGACCAAGTAAAGTTATTCACATAAGCCATGTATTATACTATGAATACTTTTCTTTCCATGTACAGCTTTTTGTTATTCTAGGAGTTAATCTTTGTTTTGTTTGGCTTACATGGTGTTCTAATTTATCCCCTCTCTCTCCCAGTTGTATAAATCTCTCTTAAATATGTTCAGATACATTAAGTAGTTTATCAGTTTTATCTTTTGGGAGCAGTCTCTCCCATAGAGTTCTATCTCACCTTAATATAGACTAGTTGTTTCCTGGGCCTGCTGTACAGCTTTTGTGTTGTGATTTTTCTTCACCACTATCTCAAGGATTCAGCTTGCTCTCTCTTGTATTGACTTTCCTGTTTTCTGGATCCTCTATATTCTTTCTTTATTTTGTTTCTTGTTTTGGTGCAGTTCATCCTTTAATAGCTTCTTGAGAAGGAGTGTGTAGAAAATATTTATTAATTTTTATCCTTTAATGTCTAAATTTTTTTTCTTTTGCCTTCACACTTAATTGAGCCTTTGGAGATAGAAACTTAAGGTGTAAATAATTTTCCCTCAGAATTTTTAAGACGTTGCTAAATTATTTTTCATCTTCACTGTTGTTATTGACAAGTTTGTTACCATATTGATTCTAGATGAAAATTTTATTTCTTCTCTGGAAGTTTGTGGAATCCTCTCTTTGTATTAACTGTTATGGAATTTCATAATGATATGCCTTATATGTATTTATTTATAGCCATTGTGCTGGGCATTTATGGACCCCTTCAATCCAGTAACTCATATTCTTTGGTTCTGGGAATATAAAAATATTTTATTGGGAATTTAATCTCCTTTTTTCTCTTTTATTTTCCTGGAAGTTATTCTATTTGGATATTAGACTTCCAGGACAAGTCCTCTATTTTTCTTATCTTTTCCATCCTATTTTTCCATTTCTGTCTTCTCTAGATCCAGAGGATTTCCTTGATTTTATAATCTAATCATTCTATTGAACTTTATATTTCTGTTGTCTTAGTTTTGTTCCAACTGTACTTTTAAATTTTCTTTTTTTTCATAGCAGAATGTTCTTGTTTGGTAGATTTAAAATCTTCTCTATTCTTTGAAGATATTTATTGTAGTATTTTACTGATGCTTTCTTCTTCCTATATCACCTCTGCTTTTTACAAGTTAATTTTTCCTACTTATTTTATTCTTTGCATATTTATTAGAGGCTTTTCTTAAATGTCTGATGATCTATGGATTTCTGCACATATTTAAGAGGGGGTATTAAAAGATTTTTTTCTTTTTTTATTAGTTTCAAGTATACAGTACATTGGTTAGACATTTATATAGTTTATAAAATGATTCCTCTAATTGCTCCTTCTCTCTTCTGGTTTTCCACCTAGCCAATATATTAATGCTAACTGCATTCCCTATGCCATGCATCCCATCCCTATGACCATCTATCAACTACTAATTTTTACTTCTTTAACTCTTCACCCCATTATCCCAGTCCCCCAACCCCCCCATCCCCTCTGTCTATCACCAATTTGTCCTCTATATTTGTGAGTGTTTTTGATTACTTTGTTCTTTTTCATTCCTTAGATTCTGCATATAAGTGAGATCATATAGTATTTATCTTTCTCTGTCTGACTTATTTCACTCAGCATGATAACCTCTAGGTCCAATCATGTCTTTGCAAATGGTAGGATATCCTTTTTTTTAATGGCTGAGTGATATTCCATTGTATATATGAACCATAACTTTATCCACTTGTCTGCTAATTTTAAGTTGCTTCCATATCTTGGCTATTGTAAATT
>NW_006432944.1:108531-117071 GCF_000325575.1 Pteropus alecto
GACCTATAGTTTTCTTTTTTCATAATGTCTTTGGTTTTGGAATCAAGGTAATGGTGGCCTCATAAAAGGAGTTAGGGAGCCTTCCCTCTTCTTGAATTTTTTGTAATAGTTTGAGAAGAATAGGTATTAATTCTTTTTTGAATGTTTGGTAAAATTTGCCTATGAATACATCTTGTTCAAAAAGGACTTTTGTTTTTTTGGGAGGTTTTTGATTACTGATTCTAGTTCGTTGGTGGTAATCTGTCAGATCAGATTTTCTGTTTCTTCTTGACTCAGTCTTGGGAGATTGCATATTTCTAGGAATGTGTCCATTTCTTCTAGATTGTCCATTTTGTTGGCATATAATTGGCATAGTATTTTCTTCTGATCTTTTGTATTTCTGTGGAGCCTGAAGTTACTTTTCCTCTTTCATTTCTAATTTTATTTATTTGTGTCTTCTCTCTTTTTTCCTTGATTAGGCTAGTTAAGGGTTTATCAATTTTGTTTATACTTTCAAATAACCAGCTCTTGGTTTCATTAATCTTTTGTATTGTTTTTGTAGACTCTATTTTGTTTATTTCTGCTTTGATCTTTATTTTTTTCTTCCTTCTATTCACTTTGGGCTTTATTTGTTGTTCTTTTACTAGTTCTTTTAAGTGTAAGGTTAGATTGTCTTTTTGAGCTTATTCTTATTTCTTGAGGTAGGCCTGTACTGCTATGAATTTCCCTATGGTTTTTGTGTCCCATAGATCTTGCATCATTGTGTCTTCATTTTCATTTATCTCTAGGTATCTTTGGATTTCTTCCTTGATCTTATTCATTGTTTAGTAGCATGTCATTTAGCCTCCATGTGTTTGTGTATTTTCCAGTTTTTATTTTCTTGTATTTGATTTCTAGTTTCATACCATTGTGGCCAGAAAAGATGGTTGATATTACTTCAATCTTCTTAAATTTATTGAGACTTGTTTTGTGTCCTAACATGTGGTCTATCCTGGAAAATGTTCCAGGTGTACTGGAGAGGAACATACATTTTGTTGCTTTGGTGTAAAATGCTCTGAAAATATTTATTAAGTCTATCTGTTCTGGTATGTCTTTTAGGCCCATTGATTCCTTGCTAATTCTTTGCCTAGAAAATCTGTCCATTGGTGTCAACGAGGTGTTAAAGTCTCCTACTATGCATGTATTACTATTGATCTCTCCTTTTATGTCAGTAAATAATTGCTTTATTTATGCAGGTGCTCCTGTGTTTGGTGTGTATATGTTTACTAGGGTTATGTCCTCTTGATTTATCGATCCCTTTATCATTATATAATGGCCTTCTTTGTCTCTTATTATAGACTTTGTTTTAAAGTCTATTTTACCTGATATAAGTATTACTACCCCCACTTTTTTTTTCATTTCCATTTGTGTAAAATATCTTTTTCCATGCCTTTCTTTTCAGTCTGTGAGTGTCATTTGATCTGAAGTGGGTCTCTGATAGACAACATATGTTTGGGTTTTGTTTCTTATCCATTCAGGTACCCTATATCTTTTGATTGGAGCCTTTAATCTTTTTACATTTAAAGTAATTACTGACAGGTACATAGTTACTGCCATTTAATTATTCATATTTGTTATTTCTATTTTTTTTACCCTTTTTTTTACAGAAATCCTTTTAACATTTCTTGTAATACTGGCTTGTTGGAGATGAGTTCCTTAAGCTTTTTCCTGTTTGGGAAGCCCTTTATCTCACCTTCCATTTTAATTGAAAGCCTTGCTGGGTAGAGTGTTCGTGGTTGTAGATTCTTGTTTTTCATAACTTCGAATATTTTTTGCCAGTCCCTTCTGGCTTGCAAAATTCCCATTGAAAAATCAGTAGACATTCTTATGGGAGTACCCTTGTAAGTAACTAGCTTCCTTTCTCTTGCTGCTTTTAAGATTCTCCCTTTGTCTTTGACCTTTGGCATTTTAAATACGATGTGTCTTGGTGTGGGTCTTTTGAATGCCTCTCATTTGGGACTCTTTGAGCTTCCTGAACTTGTATGTGTAATTCCTTTGCCAAGTTAGGGAAGTTTTCTGTTGTTATTTCTTCAAATAGATTCTCAATCCCTTGCTCTCTTCTCCTTCAGATAATCCTATGATATGGATATTGTTACGCTTCATATTGTCCCAGAGGTCTCTTAAACTATCCTCATATTTTAAAAATTCTTTTTTCTTTTTGTCGTTCTCATTGGGTATATTCTGCTACCTTGTCTTCAAGTTCACTGATTCAATCTTCTGCTTCGTCCAATCTACTGTTGAATCCTTCTAGTGTATTCTTCATTTCAGTTATTATATTCCTCATTTCTGTCTGGTTCTTTTTTATGGTTTTTATGTCCTTTTTAATGCTTACTATCTCTCTGTTGAGATTCTCATTGTACTCATACATTCTCCCCCTAAGTTCGTTAAGCATCCTTATAACCATTATTTTGAACTCCATCTCTGGTAGGTTGCTTGCCTCCATTTCATTTAGCCTATCCTTTGGAGTTTTCTCCTGTTGTTTCATTTGTGGCATATTTCTTTGTTTTCTTATTTTATTAGCCTCTCTGTGTTCATTTCTATGTGTTAGGAATATTTGTTTCATCTCTGAGCCTTGGCCAGTTGGCATAATATAGAAGGTGTCCTTTGTGGCCTGGTGGCACACTCTCCCTGATCCCTTATACCAGGGGCTCTGGATGTGATCTTTGTGTGGGTTGTGTGTGATCTTCTGCTGTCTCCAAGCCTTTATTGTTGTTAGTAGATCAGTAGATGGGATTAATGCTCCGGCTCACTAATTATGGGAATTGGCTGTACCCAGGGTAAGAGTTGCTGTGTGGGCGCTGACCACACTGAGTGGGATTTGCCCTAGCAGACTTGTGTACTTGTTGCAACCACCCTTTGTGTGTACTGCTAATGGGCCTCGTGAGGAGTTGCTCTGTTATGGTCTGGTATCAGCCTCTGGATACATTGGTTTTGTGGCCAATTGGGAGTGGCTCCCCAGTAGGCCGATGTCAACTGCTGCTTTTGCTTGCTCAGGGCTACCCGGTGGGGACCATAAAGTGATCCACAGATTGTTGTTGCCTATTCTGGATCTATAGGTAAGTGGAAGAGACAACACTGTAGGCAGCAGTCCAGTTATCCCCCATCTCTGACCTAGGGCAGTTTAGCAGAAGGACCAGTGCTCCTCCAGGTGTGACACTGCCTGTCAGTTGCCCATAAGTCTCTGATACTGGAAATGCCTCTGGGTGATATGCATGTTGGGTGGCGCAGGGACCCCGGAAGTCTCCTAGGTCTATTGAGTAAATTTCCCCCTGCCACTGCAGTGTCAGTTTACATGCCAGAGCTGTCTCTGTGGCTCCCTTTACAAGCTTCCAGTTGTAGGAAGGTCACCTGCTACTCATCTTGAGACTGAATGCATCAAACCAGAGCAGGGACAACTGCCTACTAATGTGCGGTGGGCACTTTGTGTATTGCTTCTTGCAGGAGTTTAGGGAGCCAAGGGCTATCAGGACGATACAGACCCCTGCGATCCCCTCAAGAGGTACTGCTGCTCGTACAGGCAGCAGTGGTCTGCCTGCAACTGTTTTCCCTGAAATGCACTCACTGAGCTAGCCAGGGTCTGTTGCCTGTGTAGACTGTGCAACCCCAGAGCCAAGCAGGGCATGAAGGCTTCCTTTCAATGTGCTGCAGGTACTTTGTGGCTTAGGTGAAGCGGGATCTCAGGAAGAGAAGGGTCATCCTTCCAATACAGCCTCAGTTTTGCTGCAACTTCTGTGCCTGGGTTTTCCTGCTGTAGTCACAGATCACAGCGAGACCGACTGCTGTCTGGGACAGTCCCACAGACCCATGTGCTCCCTGGACGCAACATTGCAACTCTTGCAGGGAGCAGATATATGCCTTCAACCAATTTCCTTGTAGTGCCGGCCCTGTGCTAGCCAAAATTTGTTGCCCGTGTGGATTGGGAGATGTGTGTGTGGGGGGAGGCTGGGTGGTGGCGATTGACTGTCAATGGGCCACCTGGGGCGATTTGTGGGTAGGGTTGGGTGGGGTCTCAGGGAGACAATGGCAATCAGATCAATACAGCCTCAGTCTTGCTGCAATTTTGGTTACTGTTCCCCCATTCTCACAGAAGTCCCAAATCACAGAAGACCAGCTGCTGTCTAGGACTGGCCCACAGGTCCCCGATATCTACCCAAGTTCATGTTGTCAGCAGTGATCTGCCTAAAACTTTCTTGGAAATGCGCACTTATAGTGCTGGCTGCCAACTGAAAATGCTTGGCCTGAATTGGCACAGGGCGTGGCAGCCATCCAGCAACAAAAGCCGGGGAATCTGCATTTTGTATGGGGCAGGCTGATCTCCTCAGGCCAGTGCTTTCTAATGGTCCTGTGGGAGCAGTCTGCACAGTTAAGCTGGCCTGGTCTTTATGTAGATTGCCCAGTAGAGGGGCCAGACAAAGGCACAATGGTGGCTGTGCTTCCAGCGCTCTTTCTGGTGCCAGGTAATGCACACTTTCTAGGTATGAATCCTGTGTGAGTCTCTGACCCACCACCTGTGTCTCTGGTGTGTGTCCGAAGGTCAGAAAGCTTGTGTGTGTGTCCTTTAAAGAGCTTCTAGGGTTTCAGTCTCCTTCCATCTCACCCAGACAGCTGGAATCCCCTCTGCTTTATACAGTCAGTGTTACTGGAATCTCCTCTTCCCTGAGCTGGGGTGCCCCCAAATGAGGCCAGAACCCCTCTCTACTTAAGGGGAGCCTCTGTGGTCTCGCTCTCCCTCCCAGTGATCCTCTGCCACCGGCTAGTGTGGGTCCAGCCCAATTAATGGACTTTTCCCCTCCTACCAGCTTTGATGTGGCTCTTTTGTATTATCAGATGTAAATATTACAACTAGCTGGACTTCAAGTGATTCTCTACGTTGATTACTTTACAATTTGGTTGTAATTTCAATGCAGACCTGGGAGGAGGCGAATGCCATTCTTACCTAGTCCGCCATCTTCTGCTAAACCTTGAAAAATTTATTAGAAGTTTTGTGTAGCTGGTTGGGGGCTTGAAATCTGTGTGCTTCACCACAGAATAATCTAACCTGAACTGTTTAGTTGGAAAATCCCCAATGTTAATATCTGAGGTCTTTGTGGGTGAGTCAACTTCTCCACATAAAGCTCTTAAATTCTCCAACCCTATGAAAAAAAAACCCATATTATTGGTTAAGTGGGGTTTTGAAAATTGATGTAGGTAAATGTCTGTATTTAATCCTCTGTCTTTACCTAGAAATGGGAGAGAAGGGCTCATATCATTGGCATATTCATAAGAGTGATTATGGCAGTGGTATTATCCTCCTTAGTATCAAGCACATTCTTGAAGTATTAACACTTTTAGGTAAAACATGGACTGAGTCTTTTAAAATGGTCAATGATTGTGTTCAGAGATGGAGTAAAGAAAAATGTACACCTCGAGTGGTAATACCTGAATGTGTAAACTTGCTTCTAAAATTACTGGAAAGAATCTAGTCTCTTATCAGTAGAGGACTTATTATAGTAGCAAGGGATGAGTGAAGTCCACAGGATTATTTTTTTTTTTTATCTCATGAATGTCCTTTTTTGTTGTTGTTGTTTTATCTTGGTTTTTGTTTTTATTTTGTAATATTTTTTAATTTTTCAATTACAGTTGATAAACATTATGTTAGTTTCAGGTGTACGTAATAGTGATTAGGCATTTATATAACTAATAAAGTGATCACTCCAATAATTCTAGTACCCATCTGATACTATTCATAGTTATTATATTATAGACTATATTTTGATGTTATATTTTATATTTCCATGAGTATTTTGTGACTATTAATTTGTACTTCTTAATCCTGTTCCCTTTTTCATTCATCCCCACAAACTCCTTCCCATCTGGTAACCATCAAAATATTCCCAATATTAATGAGTTTGTTTATGTTTTGTTTGTTTATTTTGTTCGTTAGATTCCACATATACATGAAACCATGACATTTGCTTTCTCTGACTTACACCACTCAGCCCAATATCCTCTAGGTACATCCATGTTACAGATGGCAAGATTTTGTTCTTTTCGATGGCTGATTAATATTCTATTGTATATATGTACCACCTCTTTATCCATTTATCCACTGATGGACACCCAGGTTGCTTCCATATCTTGGCTGTTGTAAATAATGCCTCAATAAACATATGGATGCACATATCCTCTCAAATTAGTGTTTTGGGTTTCTTTGGATAAATACCCAGAAGTGAAAATACTGGGTCCTTTTTTGTTTCTTGTTATAGCCTTTATTTTAAAGTATATTTTCTCTGATATAAGTATCACTACATCAGCTTATTTTTTCTTTCCATTTTCATAAACTAACATTTTCCATCAGTCTCTGTGTGTCTTTCAATCTGAACTGTGTCTCTTGTAGGCAGCATGTATAAGGGTTTTGTTTTCTTATCCATTCAGCTACTCTATATCTTTTAATTGGAGCATTTAATCTATTTACATTTAGAGTGATTATTGATAGATATGTAATTATTGTCATTTTATTCATATTTTTGATAATTTTCTTTTTCTTAAAGAATTCCCTTTGAGATTTTTTGAAATACTGGTTTGGTGGTGATGAACTCCTTTAACTTTTTCTTATCTGGCAGGCTCTTTATCTGTTCTTCATTTCTAAATGATAACTTTTCCAGGTAATCTTTATTGTACCAAACAAATCTTTATTGTATCCTTGCTTTTCATCGCTGAATATTTTTTGTCAATTATTCTGGCCTCCAAAGTTTTTGTTGAGAAATGAGCTGACAGTCTTATGGGAGCTCTTTTGTAGGTAACTAACTGCTTTTCTCTTGTTGCTTTTAAGATTCTCTTTTTGTCTTTAACCTTTGGCATTTCAACTATGATGTGTCTCAGTGTGAGTCTCTTTATATTCATCTTGCTTGGGACTCTGCACTTCCTGGGATCTTATGTGTATTCCTTCACCAGGTTAGAGAAGTCCATTATTATTTCTTCAAATACGTTTTCAATTCCTTGCTCTCTCTTTTCTCTTTCTGGTACCTCAATGATGTGAATGTTGATTTGCTTGGTATTGCCCCAGAGGCCCCTTAGACTATCCTTAATTTTTGGATTCTTTTTCTTGTTGCTGTTCTGCTTTTTTCTCCTGCTACTTTATCTTCTAAATCATTGATTTGATCCTCTACTTTATCTAATCTACTATTGATTCCTCCTAAGGTATTCTTCATAACAGTTATTGTTTTCTTTATTTCTGACTGTTTTCTTATTTTCTATCTACATTTTTATGTTTTCTATGTCTTTGTTAAAGTTCTCATTGAGTTTATCTCCTCTTCCCCTAAGTTCATTGAGCATCCTTATAATGAGTGTTTTGAACTCTGCATCTGGTAGATTGCTTGTCTTCATTTTGGTGAGTTCTTTTTCTGGAGCATTGTTCTGTTCTTTCATTTGGGACATGTTTCTTTGTCTCCCCATTTTGGCTGTCGCCCTGTGTCTGTTTCTATATATTAAGTAGGGATCTTATGTCTCCTAGCCTTGGTAGTGTGGCCTTATGTACCAAGTTTCCTGTGGGGTCCAGTGGTACAGCTTTTCTGGTCACCTGATCTGGGTGCTCTAGATTTGTCCCTTGTAGGGGTTGTGTGTGCCCTCTGTTGTAGTTGAGCCTTGGTTGCTGTTTGCATGTCAATGGGAGTGATTTACCCTCAATCTGATTGGTTGCGTGGACTGGCCAGTGACTACAATAGAGAAGCTGTTGTGTAGGGGCTGACCCTAAGGTATAGAATTTGCTTTAGCAGGGCTCTGGTGCCTGCCCAGTCTGCCCTGTAGGTGTGTAGTCCTCGGGTGTGGCCTCATGTGGTGCTCAAGTTAAGTAGAAGCCACCAGGTATGCTAGCCCCATGACTTTATTGGAGTGACCTGCTGCAGGCCAAGTTCAACTCAGCCTATGCCCTGCCCAAGACAACCTGGCATGAGCCACCAAGCAATCCACAGATGACCAACATCAAAGCTGGGCTTGGAGGTGTTTCAAGAGGCTAAGCCATGAAGTGAGGCTGGCTGCTGCTGGTGGTGTGCTTGGGCTGGCAGCTCAGCAAGAGATATGGGGCTCTCAGAGGTAGAATGCAGCTGTTTGGGTTTTGTAAACCTTTGAGAAATTTTAGGAAAGTCCAAAGTATGAGCCAAGACAGGCCATTTTTATGGAAAAGCCTCTGGAATGTGCTTGAGTGGGGAAGGATCTCAGAGAATCACCCAGGTGGGGCAATCGGAGTTAGCCAGCTTGATAGAGACTCAAATATGACAGCCACCTCGATCTTCATGTTGTGAGAAGGGAAGGCTCGATAGAAAACAGTGTATTCTGCCATCACTTTTGTCTGGGAGAAAGTTGGCCTTCCAGCCCTTGCCCTGAAGCCAGATTGATTGATTGATTGATGTATTTCCCTGGCACCTTTCAAGCTGCTGACCTAGAGCTGAAGCTCAGAGTGAGTGCATCCATCAGCAAGTAAGTCCATGCATGGCCCTTTAAGAGAAATGCCTGGGACTCCAGCTGCCCTTCATCTCACAATCTCG
>NW_006432944.1:117218-118525 GCF_000325575.1 Pteropus alecto
TACGCCACTATATTTGACCCCCTTTAACCATCTACCTATCCCCTCCTCACCCACCGCCTACCCTCTTGGACCCTCTACTCCATAGTCCATGTCCATGAGTCTCTGTTTGTTCATCCTGTTCATTTGTTGCTTTTAGGTTTATATACCACATGTAAGTGATATCATGTGATTTTCAACTTTTTCTGTCTGGTTTATTTCGCTTAGCATGATTATCTTGAGGTCCATGCATGTTGTCACAAATGAAGCCAGATAATTTAGTTCTTCCTTGTATGTACCTATTTCCTTTCAAGCTGCTGCACCAGTACTGAAGCTTAGAGTGAGTGAGTTAGTTATTAAGTTCATGTGCAGGCCCCTTAAGAGAGATGTCTGTGACTTCAGCTTCCCTCCTTCTCACTCGGCCACAATCTCTGCTGGTTTTCACAGCCAGAAGTTGTGGACTTCTCTTCCTGGCACTGGAACAACTGGGTTTCAGTGTGGTGCCGGGACCCCTCACTCCTTGAGTCTTCACCTTCCAATTTTTAACCTCCACACAAGTGTGTGAAACCAGCCTGTTCCATGTGTCTGCACCTCCTACCAGTCTTGAGATGGCCTCTTGCATATGTCCCCAGTTGTAAGACTTCTATTCAGCTATATTTCAGGTGACCCCCAATGATGGTTGTCCTGTAGTTTAGTTGTAATATTGATGTGGCTGTGAGAAGAGGCAAGCACAGCATTTTCCTACTCTGCCATCTGACCAGAACTCAGCAAGTTCCTGTTGTATAGTTTTCAGTCTAGTTTGATATGGGAAGAGAGTAATAATAAAGAAAAAAAAGTTAAATAATGGTTATAGTTATGGTAAAAGGAAACAAGGTAATGTTATACAGAGTAACTGGGTGACATTAAGCTGAAATATGAATAAGAAGAAGAGCTCAGCCACGTGAAGTCTGGGATAAGAACATTAAAAGACAGAGAAAACAACTATGAGTGTGATATTTCAGTGGGACAGAAAGGCTAGTGTGGCTGAAGCACAGTGATAAAGAGAAAGTGGTATGAGATAAAATGAGTAGAGACAGATCAAATAGGATCTAGTTGTTTGTGTTAAAATATTTAGATTTTATTCTGAAAGTAATAGGAAGATATAAGAGGTCTTTAATTTGAGAAATTAAACAATCTAACTCATTTTTTTTATAGGACGACCTGAATGCTCTTAGAGAATGAACCATACTTGGGCAGGAATATAAGTAGGCAAGGGAAATGATTGGAGCAGAGTGTTTGCAGTGAATATTGAGAGAATTAGATGTATTGGGGATATTTTTTGAAGAAAGAAT
>NW_006432944.1:118703-131139 GCF_000325575.1 Pteropus alecto
TGGATTAATAGTGTTACCACTTCCTTAGATGGGAAAAACTGGAAGAGGAAAAGGTTGTCTGTGTGTGTGTGTGTGTGTGTGTGTGTGTGTGTGTGTGTGTGTGATCAAAATTTCTGCTTATGACACATTAAGTTTGAGATATCTATTGAATATACAAGTGTGAGTTTAATTAAGTAGTTGAATATACAAGTGTAGAATTCAGGAATTTAGTTAAAAGTTGGGACTCATTCTCATATAGACGGTCTGTATAAATCCATGGGGCTGTATAAACTTCTCTAGGGAGATGGTGTGAATGGAAAAGAGAGGTATTAAACCCTGGGGCATGCCAACATTTTGAGATGGAACAGAGGAAAAAAAACAAGTAAGGAAAAATGAGAAGCCAGTTACGTAAAAAGAGAACCAGGTGAATATGGTGCCAAGATTATAAGAGAATAAAGTATTTTGAGAAGAGAAGAGAGTGATTAACCAGGTTGAATGCTGTCCAGTGCTTGCATATAATAAGGCAGAGATGTTTTTATCCATTCGTAATATGGATGCCATTGGTGACTTTGACAAGAGTAGTTTCAGTGGAACTTTAATTTTTAATTCCAGTTGGAGTGGGTTTAGTTTAGAAACAGAGATAAGACAGTGGAGACAATGACTTTAGACAATACTTTGAAGGAATTTTTCTGTGATAAAGAGCAGAGAATTTGGGCAGTAATAGGAATAGAGTATGAGGTCATGACTTAAGTTTTATATATTTTGTAACTTAATAAAGAGCCATCTAGATGATAATAGTTACCATTTATTGGTTTCGTATCACGCGTCAAGCACTACACTAAGTAGAGTGTGTGTGTTTGTATATATATATGTATGTAAAAAATATATATAATGTATATGCATGTATGTGTATATGTATATATATAAAGTATATATGAGATATGTGATTTATATATATTGTTTTATTTATTCCTTGCAACAAACTTTTTTAAGTTGGCACTGTCATCCTGGTATTGCAAATTAGGAAATTGGGGTACAGAGAGGTTAAGTACCTTACGGCGTGTCATACATCAAGGAAATTTATGCCTAGGTTTGTTTAACTATGAAATCTATATACTTAATCACTGAAATGCATTGATTGATTTATTCTAATGGACTGACTGAGCCCAGAGCATTCATGACAATTCCAACCCTTAACTAAATCTGTAAAATGCAAATTTAATCAGGCCAAGGTTGAAGTTTGGTATATGCTATCTCTCCATTGGTTATTTTGATGGGCTCCCATCCAACAAAATCAATACATGTTAGAGCTGGTATGCTAGCAAGACTCAAAGATTTCCAATATTTCTTTAGATTCTCATATAATTTTGGAAGGTTCTCTTTATACTTCTTTAACAAAGATAATATCTTTATCAAAGCTATGTAGAAAATCTGGTCTTCTAAGTTGTCTCCTAAAGTCCAGGAAGCTGGAGAACTGACCCCAATGTAATTTGACTTGTTTTTGGCTTTGAATCAATCCTGAATGTGAACTCTTAGCTGGCATTTCTTTGGCTCTCTGTTTCCTGACTGTAGACCCATGTATTCTTAAGTAAAAATTCACTCTGGTATTATACCCCAGGGATCTTTATTTTGTCCTTTTTATTGCCATCTCTTGGAAGGGTGCAGCCCTCCCTCAGCTAGATAACTAGTTTAACATCACCAGTATCCCAAAAGAAAGTCCTTTTAGCAGCAGAGCAAGCTATTCAATTAAGGTATGGACCAGTAAGTAGCCCATTCACTTCTAAGTAAATCAGAAAACCCCCCTCACCTGATTAGATGGAAACATTTCTAGGTCCCTTTATAGTCCTAGCTATAACTCACACTGAAAGGCCATTGCCTATGGTTCAGCTATACCTGAACTATGTAGCTAGGCAGGGTCTCTAAGGCTTTTATATTGAGAGGGCTGATGAGGCTAATAATTGATGGAGAGGAAACAAAGAGAGTGGTTCGGGTAGTGAAGGAGTAAGATATATATCATCTCCAGAGTGATGCTATGGCTCTAGATGAAAGGCAAATTAGGCAAGGAGGTGAGAATGAGTAGATAGAAAATGAGGGCAAATATTGAACAATGAATATTGCTTTTCTTTCATTGTTAGACTTTAGAGTGACTTCTGGGTAAGTCTGAACAACAGTAGGCCAGTCATTCAGCTGGGATTCCCTGATGTTTCCATATTCCTTCTTCTGTCGTGGTTGATTCTATCCTCAGTCACCAGGGGCTGGGTGACCTCCAGTCACTTGCCCCCAGGCTTAAGAGTCTTTGGGCAGACCAAATGGAACATTCATGTGCAAGGTTGGTGATATAAATCAAGTAGAGAAAAATCCATTTTGGTGCAGTCATTCTGTCAACCCTTATTATTTCAGTTCAGCATGGCTGCATATATAAATCTCCTTTAAGGAACCAGAAAAGGGATACGTGAAATAACATTTCTAAGAGGCGTGGTCACTTGCAAAGCCTGGAAGTGCTTAAGATGTTCATATTTTTTGAACGATTGACTGGCTCCTTTATTTATACATATAAGAAAGAAAGCCAAGTGGGGAGAGGAAATCGTCTGTTGCAGCAGAAACGTGAAAGTCACATTTTTGGCACTGTTCCCTGGTTGATGTCATTCTGGGGAACGTGCTAAAGGCCATGATTTTCCAGAGGGAATATATATTCTTAGCAAGCTTTTCATGGGCACTTATCGTCCCCTCTGAAGTCAGACCAAAACCAAGCTGGGGCTTTCTCTGCCTTGTTTGTCAGTACCAGGTCAAGCCCAGTTTGAAGCAGGAGTCTGAAATCTTTGCCGGTCACTGTGCCCAGCCACTCCCTGCACCTTCTTATACCTTCTAAAGCTTCTTTTTTTAGGGGCCTCTCAGCTGTTTTGCACAGGCTGGTGGGAAAGTTGTTTTTCCCCTGCTGTGTAGAAGCACTAAGGGCTGCCAGGGGTATGTCCCTGAGCTGACTCCTGAGGTAGACTACAGTACATTGTAGGTTGAGGCTTGAACCTAGCTGTTCTCATGACTTTACCTCCTAAATGGTCCCAAAGCAAAATGGAATACAGACCCTACCGCCAGCTGATAGTAGTCCTATCCCTATCCCTTCACCTTGCCTATCCTGGTCTTCATGTTCCTATGTGAAAATGCCCAGAGACTCTAGAAACAACTGGCCATGTTCTAGAGGACTTTACTTGGATTCATATAGCATCAAAGAAAGAGATCTTTATATCATAAAACTGTCCAGAAGTTTAGTGTGGGTCATGGCCAGTTGGGCCTGGGTTCTCAATATTTCCCCCACCTCCTCAGCATGTAGGCAGACACTTGAAATTCAGGATCATTCCCACCTCTGTGCCTTTACTCTCACCTTAGAACACCTGTTTCACTATGTGCCTTGTACAAAACTACTCATTACTGGCTCACTATTGTACCCTCATCTACTTTAGGCCTCTCGTTGGTTTTCAATGCCCCTCAACACTTGACTCCAACCTTTATCTCCTGTTTCCCAATACTCGTTCTTCACTGCATTTGTAGACATTTATTCATTTCATAGACGATAGACTAATTCAGAAAGATCACTGCTCTAATGAAGGCATTTATATAAAGCATAGTGATGGCCCAAAAGAAGCTGTGATCAGTTCTGCTCCAGAGAGTCAGAGAAGGCCTCACAAATGAAATGATGCTTAAAGCCGAATCCTTCTAAGATACAGGAGTCCAGCAGGAAAACATGGTTCAGGGAAAAGGAAAGGACAGTTTTGTAGATATCTACAGGGTCCTGATCCTTCTCTTGGGAGTGGTGGCTACAATTTTTCTCACAGTCTCATTATCCTTGTATCCTGCTATAAGTTTCCTTGGGGCCAACCACATCAGGAGCTCAAGTTCAGGGAAAGGAGCTCAGCATAGAATTATATCTCATAGAGTATCTCATAGAGTAGGAGATATGTCTTTAGAGAATGTTTAGTTCAATTCATGTATTTTACTGATGAGGAATCTGAAACCTTAAAAGGTGAAAGGACCTGCCCAAGGCCAAACATCTAGTTATTGACAGAGGTAGAACTAGAGGGCTCCTGGACTCTCATTACAAGGGTTCATTCTACTAGGTTGCTTTATGGTCTTAATATGTCCCAGTTGCTCACTTGATCTGTGAGAGCTCCCATCAGCCTCAGTTCACTTAGTGGTGGTTCCCTTTCAAGTCTGGGCAGCAACGTTTGTTGCCACTAGCTTCCTATGCAACTTTAGAAAAATTAAATTCTTTCTCTGGGCCATAGTTTTTAGTTTCTCCATCTTAAAATGAGTGAAGGTTAACTAGGCCTTATTGAGAGAGGCACACAGCCAGTAGTTTGTACAGGTGCTTCATTTTTTTTTATATTCACTGGAGTGGAGTACAGGGATCTGAATGGGGCTGACTGAAAAAACTTAGTGAGGACTGAGACCCTGAAGGCTTCCTACTTGGAAACACATACTCCAAGTATAGTCCTCTTAATTTTTAATATGATAAAACTGAGACCCAAGTTGTGGGTAGCGGAAGTTCTCAAAGAAAGTTAATGAAGATGTGAGCTTGTAACCCAGGTCTTCTGACTCCAAGTCCAGTACTTTCTACCAACTCATACTACCTAGTCGAGCCAGTTATGTCCCATTCAGGGCAGTTTCGAAGAAACTAGGAGCTCGGGGATCTGTTACAAATAGAGTTGAGTTGTAATGTGGGCCAAAGTGTTTGCAGCTGGCAGTTATGAAGGGAGAGAGTCTAGAGCTTTGAGGGTAGCGGAGGGTACAGTTGCCTCCTCAGACTTCATTTGGGGGTATTGGAGATTTCCTTGGGCCTGAGCATCAACATGTTTGAGAGCGAGGGCCTGGTTATCCCCACCTTCCTCCCTTCTAATTGCTTCCTATTTACATTGTCTTTCCTCTTATCTTATCTCCTCTCATTACCATATGACTACCCTACTCTCTTATAGTCATAAATAGAGATCATCTCTCTGTGTTAACATCCATTTTTTTACTACCCTTCATAGTAACTTTTGAAGGAGCAAAATATCTCACAAACCACTTTTGCATTTGCTTTTAATTTTATGCTGTTTGAGATTAATTGATTTCGTGCTCTCCCAGAATACTCTGGTGGAAAAAAGAGACAGTTAAAGTCCAGCTTCTTCCCTTTTGGAAACAGACTTGGCTTATACCATATAGGCAACATCTCACTCCTCACTATACTTACCAATGCCTTTTATTCTTTGGGTTGGTTCAAGTGGTCTTCAAGCACTGGTACTTCTTCCCTGTGGGTGGAGCAGGTGCTCTTTTTGGAAGATGGGAGAGATCAGGAGTTTAGTTCTGGACACGTTGAGTTCGAGATGTCTGTTCAAGATCTGAATGGAGATGTTGAGCAGGCAATTGGATATATGAGTCTGTAATTTGAGAAACAGTTTTGGCTGGAGTATAATTTGGGAGTTGTCAGCAAACAGATGACATTTTAAGCCATCAGAACTGGTGAGATAAATTAGGGAGTAAATGTAGATAAGAAAGAGGGTTCCATGAAAGTTTTCAGGCCACAGTTTATCCAGGAGCTGGGAATCAGTAACGGCTTATCCCCGGGGAGAAGTGGCTTTTTAAGTTTTTTTCTAGATTGGTATTAATTGATTTCTAAGTGTGATGCAGTAGAAAGAGTGAGGTCACTGGTTCACTGTGTACCTTGAGTAAGTCACCCACATATTCTGGATCTGTTTTTTCACTTGTAAAATTAGAGGGTTGAATGAGATGTTGTTATGTTCCAGAATGGTTTATCATTTCCATTAATGGAGTTGGCAAAGGCCTGCTAATAGGTGCTACCTGTTCGGATGACAAATATGTAAAGGCACTTTGTAAAGTGACAACTCCTATGCAAATGATAATCGACACTGTTATAGTTATGTATGCATTTATTTGTAGAATTTTGATGTATAAAGATCATTGACCTAGGGAGTCAACACACCTAGGTTTCTATTTTGGCTCTGGCTGAATCATTATATGATTTTCAATATGCCCTTTCCTTTTATGGTCCTCAGTTTTAACATCTATAAAATGAGGGGCTTTGGTTTCTGCCAGTGATTTTCAATATTTTTAAAGGTAGAGAAACTCATTTAAAGCAGTGTAGCTTCTCTGGTTGAGACAGCAGGTTGAGTAAGAAGGTGGAGGCTCAGGTTACCTTAGAGGCATCCCTCAAGCCACTTTTGGAACTCCAGACACCAAGGAATGAAGTTTAACCCTCAACTAACTGAACTCTCAATGCCCTTCCAATTCTGACATTCTGTAATTTGAGGGTTCTCTTGGCATCAGTATAAAGTCCAGAGGTCAGCAAACCTTTTCTGTAAAGGGTCATATAAAAAGTATTTTAGGCTTTGTAAGCCACTATGGTCTCTGTCTTCTCTTACTCTTCTTGCCCTCCTCTTACCTTCTCTCACCACCCCTCCCTCCTCCTCCACCTCCTCTCCTTCTCTTCCTTCTTTTCCATTTAAAATGTAAAAACCATTCTTTATTCATGGACAGTACAAAAACAGGCCATGGACAAAATCCAGCATGTGGGCTATAGGTTGCCAACCCATGGACAATCTATGGTGTGACTCAAGCACTAAGCCTCTGCACATGTGACCAGGTGCGCAGTGGGAAGAGTGTAGACCATCCTGATCCCCAATAGGACCTGTACAGTCTGAAATTTTCAGACTGTTCTTGGTGGGACCTGGCGAGGGTGGGGGAATGTGCAGGTCACAGGTAGAACCTAAGCCTCAGGCCCATCTGGAGCCCTACTTGGAGCAAACCAGCTCCCCCTACCCTACAATCCCCTTGTCTGAGCTGGAGTGTTCCATGTGCACATAGCCTCAGGGAAGGCACAGCTAGTAACAGTGGCCCAAATTGACTCAGGGCCAAGAAGGGTGACTGTTGCAGACACAGCTGGGATGGGGTGGGGGCAAAGGGGTTCATCCAAATATCAGAGTCCAGGCAGAGAGGAGGAGAGGCCTAATTGGGATCAGATGTCTCTGCAGAGCAATAACACCGCCACCTGGTTATGAGCATCTTAGCTTTGCAGAACCCAAAGGACTTTTCCAGACAGCATTTAATTCATCTTCACTGCACCCTTGGGAAGAAGAAAAGAAGGGGTGGGGTGTAGCTGTGGTGGTAAAGTAGTTCTGGCTTAAGATTCAGAAGCCATGGCTTGGTCATTTACCTGTGAGGTAACCTTGGACAAGTCTCTTCCTTGCTCTGGGCCTATTTTCCTCATTTGTAAAGTGGTAGGATTGAACCAGATCAGTGCTTCTCAAAGTGTGATCCCTGGGCAAGCAGCAGCAATATCACCTGGGAACTTGTTAGAAATGCCAATTCTCAGGCTTAATTCCACATCTAGTGAATTGGACACTCTGGGGATGCGGCCCAGAAATGTGTGTTTTATTAAGCCCTCCAGTCAAAGAGAACCAAGACCTTTCCAGTTTTGATTCTTTGATTGTATGAGATAATGGATGTAAAAATACATTATTAACTGTGTCCTATACATTTCAGGGGTAATGGTAATGACTATGATAATGACTATAACGATGATGTTGCTGTTGACTTTAAGCCATATGTCAACAGCCAGGTTCATCCCTTAAACCAAGACACTGTTACTTACCCCTCACCTCCTATGGAGTTTTTCTTAAGACCTATAAGACAGAGAAATGTCCTCAGGAGTTTATACACTGTGTAGGTAAGGCAAGCTGTTCCATATGGTTGATAGGGAAAAAAGTCACAAGATGACTATATGAAGAGCTAGAGTATAGGCACAGACAATATTAGAGGTTGGTGTAGGGGGAAGCTCACTGTGGCCTGAGGGGTTGTGACATTAGAAAGAACTCTTAGTATTAGCAGTATTGAGGTCTGGGATGAACGTGAAGGAGAGGCACAAAGAGAAAAAAAAGTATGTGACCCCAGCTTGTTATAGCATTAAAACTGGAAGGATCTGTATATTTTTCCAGGATTCTGGTGACTCCCTGTAATGCCAGTCATTTTCTTCCTATTCCGGAAAATATATTTAAAAAAAAATGAATACAGATGATATTATATGGAAGCCCTAGACTCTGTTCTAGAATATAAAAATTAAGTCTTTCATAAACATTTACACTTTAATTCAGTAACAAGTTGATTTTAACATGCTTTCCAACTGATCTCAACATTCCAGATATTCTGATTGAATAAATGAATTATACAAAGTCACCCAGAAAGTTAATGAGACTGGGACCCAGTTCTCCTGACTTCTAGTCCAGCGTGCTTTTCTTGTAATCTACATTTGCTCTGAAGCTTCTGGAATGGAGCAGTTTGGCCAAAACACAGAGTTTAAAAGGCATATGTTTAAAGTACTTCTGGAAGGAGACTAGGGGAAGACTAAAGAGAACTTGGTATGCCAGGCTGACGCTTTTGGATTTTCTCCTGTAAGTAATGGAATACTGCTTAAGGTTCTAGAGCTGTGGTGTGACATCCTCTGCAATTTAGGAAGGTTGCTCAAATGGTGTAGTGCAGCAGTACCTGGTGGATTGGAGTGCAACAGTACTTGGAGGGAGTGAAGCAACTAAGATGTAGCCCTAAATGTAGTCTGGGAATGCCACAGACCTGCCCCCTTTCCCATGTTATGAATACCTTTGTATTTTGAATAGAAAAACAATTTAGCTGCAAAAAAAACCCCCCAGCTTTTCTTCCGGGATTTCAGCCATTAGTGATGAAGATATTTTGGAGCTGGAGGATTCCTGGCTCTGGAACATAATGCTGTGGAGATCTCCCTGGACTAGACCCAGATCAGCCTTTGCTAAAGTGAAGTGTCTTCTCTCCACCCTCTGGTTTTATTTTGCACTCAGATTTCTATGTATTATGAGCCAGGGGCCCAGAGTTTAGGGGTAGTTCACTTTTTCTTTAATTCCGCTCACAAAGTCCTAGGCTTAGGAAAGCTACTTATACATGTCACCATGCCAGATGCATCACCCTGTCAGCTCCAGAGACCCTAGCTACAAGCTTCATAGTTTATAGCTTCTAAAGCTCACTCATACGTATTATCTCATTTGGTTCTCTCATAAGAGCCTTGTGAGGTGAGCAGGACTTATTATACTTATAATTTAATGGGATAAAACTGAAGTCCAGAAGTGACTTGTTATATAGCCATTGAGTGGTACAGCCCAATTCTGCCTTCCAGGCAATATTCCATTCTTCTATTTGTGCTGCTGGGGTTATGGTGGTCATTTTTATGCTACTACATACTCAGATCTAAGAGCATATTGAAAACCCTCTTAGATCTCAGACAGTGCACAGGCTGGGGTGTAGAAGGAGAAAAGAAGTCAGGAAATCAATATCTCTTCATTTCCAATCCAGGGCTCCTCCTTCAATACTGTATTGCCTCCCTTAAGTGTACTGAAAAACCTTGATGGGAAAATCCTTGGCTCTTCCTGCTCATAGTCCTCTACTCTCCCCTTGTCTGATGCCAGTGATACCCTGGGTTAGAATGTGTCACCTTTGCCTGCAGGTTGCCATGTTTCCTTTTTGCCATTCTCTCTCCTCATCCTGGGTCACTGGAACAAAGGCACAGCCAAGGGGCTCTCCTTTCCATACCCCAATTGGTGAAACTCACAATCCCAGGTCTTCCTTGGACAGTACACAAAGCCAATCATTGACTGAGAGACCAGGTCACCGCTATACATAGACAACCTTTAAATTATGGATGGCACAAGGTCTTTGGCTGAAGCTGCTTTGGCCAGACCTTTCCAGGACTCTGGGCCCTTAGTGTGAGCCAAAGGCAACATCTACCAGAGTACTATCAGCCCAGCTTTCAGAGTTCATACAATGTCATGTTGTCTAGATTTTTATCATGAATGTTCCTGAGACTAAAATGCAAAGGGAATTGGGTTTATTTCAAGTGGAAAATATTCCTGCCATCTCAACATTCTCTGAAATAACCTGCTTGCAGCTGTCATAGAGTGACCCTCTTTCAGTAGTGCATGGCTTTTCCAAGGCTCAAGCTCCAGGGATCTGGAGGGGAAAAGGAGGATGGGACCAGATTCTGTACTCCCCAAGTCTGGCTAGTCCTTACATTTTCCAAGCCTGAAATTGGGTCTCTGGGGCTGGGGTCAAGGGTGAGGTAGAGGGGTTAATGGAACAGGTTCTGCTGGGTAGATCCCTGCTTACAGCTGGTTGCATTTCTTTAACTGACTGGCTTTCAACAAGAAGAAGTCATCTTTTGATGGAGAAACATATTCACTTGAATAGAAACTCTAGCTGGCTGGTGGGCTGGAGACCTGGGTTTAGGTCCTGGCTTTGCCATCAACTTGCATTGTGGCTTTATGCAAGGCAGTCATCGCCTCTCTGCATCCCAGCTTCTCCATTTATCCTGGAGATACTAATATCTGCTGCTCATATATGGAGTAAGAACAAGGTACGGGGGCCATTGATGGATGTGCTAAGGGAAATGCTAGAAGTTTATTTTTATTTCCTTTAGACCCAGGGGACTGAACTAGTTGCTCTTCTTTCCTTACCACTGTCCCGTGGTGTTAGTAGAATGGCAGGATATGGGAAAGTCTCCAAGGATTTAGACAGTCACAGGGCACAGGGAAGAATGGTGGTATAAGCAGTAGCATAATCTAATATGAAAGTGGGGTACCCTAAGATCCTATCAAGGAGATGTTGATAACCATCTGGAAGCAAAGTCCTGTGATAATGGGAAACAAGATGTTGAGATCAGGGGTGACACATGGGGTTCTAGGAAGGTGGAGTGCCAAAGACAAATTTTATTCCCTTTTACTATTATGCCCTGGACTGGTACTAGTGCTACTCCAGAAATTGCCTTCATTGGCTTTCTGAATTGTCAGACCTTTGGCTTAGCTTTGATATCTCCAAGCTTCTCATTTCCTTTGGATCATGGTGATACTTGGGCTGCATATACTTAGAAGGAGTTGTCAGAGAGTACAGAGAACAAACAGCTTCTGCCTTGGCATTAGAGCTCACTTTGGTTCTACCTGTGCTCTTATGCTCCTATCTCTGACTTACTGGCCTCCTGAGATCTAGACATGTGCTATCCAGTATGGTAGTCACTAGCCAAATTAATAGCTCTGCATTGCTCATGAGAAGACCTGGATAAAAGTATAGATGATTTGGGGGCAGCCAAGCACTGCTGTAAGACTTTAGGGCTCATAACTTCCTGAGAGTAGAGTTAGGGCTCTTTCTTTATTTCTCCTTCCCTACTTCCTTCCTTCCTTCCATCCTTCCTTCCTTCCTTCCTTCCTTCCTTCCTTCCTTCCTTCCTTCCTTCCTTCCTTTCCTTCTTTCCTTCTTTCTTTTTTCAGAAACAGCATAGGACATTTCTTTTTTCCTTTTTTTTAAAAAAAGATTTTTTATTAAATATAGCTAACTCACAATATTATATTAGTTTTAGGTGTACACCATAGTTATTCAACATTTATATATCTAAAGAAGTGATCACTATAAGTCCAGCAGCCATCTGACACAGTATAGTGCTATTACAGTATCGACTATATTCCTCTGTGCTATATACCATATCTCCATGACTTATTTGTTTTATATCTGGAATTTTGAACCTCTCATTCCCCTTTACTTTCCCTTCCCCTCCTTTTTTTTGATTTTTCAATTACAGTTGACATAAGGCTCTTTCTTTACAAGGGCTCTTGTATGGAACATTAAAAAAAGGAAAGAAAATCTGGGAAATTTTAATTGGACTAGGCATCTTATTATCTGTTGATTGTACACTTGAGTTGCCCGTGAGCCTAAACCATGAGTAATCCTCAGGCCTCTTGTTTCATAGCCCTTTGTATGTTACAAGAGCATTCACAGCCATTATTTCCTTTCGGTCTCCCTACTATGGTGGAGGCAAGTACACTAACAGTTATTATATCCATTTGGCACACAGAGAAACTGATTTGGCTCAGCAAAGTGAAGTCATAGCCAAAGGCCTCTAGTTATTACATGATAGTGCCAGGCTGAGAATGGAAAATACTCAAGTAGCACTCTTGATATCTTTCTTTCTATTTCCAGTCAACTGCCAAGTCTGGATGATTTTCTTCCTTACCACATTCTTGATTAGGACATTTCTCTCCATTATCATTGTCAATCCTGTAGCCAAGCCCTCCAGTCCATCCTCTGGCCTGTCTTCCACATTGCAGTTAGAGCAGTTTTTCTAATGTGTGGAGCTAATCGTGAATCATCAATCTCTTGAATCTGGCCTATATAGCTCCATCTGGTCCGTATGGCATAGCGCTTTACTATCTCTATCTCTTTTTACTTCTTCTTTGCATTCTATTCTCCAATAACTTTAAATTTATTCAGGTCTTTGAAGATTCTGGCTTCAGTCTGTGCATATGCTAGTCCCTTTGCCTGCCACACTCAATTCACCAACTCCTCTTCATTTGGTAATCTCCTGCTTGTTCTTCAAGATCTAGCTCTGACAATGCCTTCT
>NW_006432944.1:131187-146551 GCF_000325575.1 Pteropus alecto
TTCTTCTCTGAGCTCCCATTGCACCTAGGACTTGCTTGTTAACATAGCTGTTATCACGCTATATTGTAATCATCTATTTACTTGTCTGTCTCTTCAGGTAGATTGTAAGTACTATAAGATCAAGAATCATGTCAATTTTAACTTTCCACCCTGTCCCTAGCATGTGGCACAGGGCCTGACATGTAATGGATGCTTACATATATTTATTGTTTAATTGAATGAATGAATGGAAGAAAAAAATGAATGCTGAATCTTAGGTAATCCATTCTGCAACCCAGTGTTCTTTCTACTTAGAAACAAAATATTTACGAAGGTAGTCATTTAACCTTCAGACTACCATTTTAAGTGAATATTTAGGACATATTTACTACTCATAGGACCTTAATCTTAGAGAAAGGGGCCTGGTGTCTGCTGTGTGCCAGGCACACTGCTAAATAATCTACCTCTCATTCATTCATTCATTCATTCATTCATTATATTTTGAGTCTATGACAATATAAACTATTATTATCCTCATGTTACTGATTAAGAAACTGAAGATCAGAGGGGCTAAACCACTTGCCCAGGACCACACAGATATTAAGTGGCGAAACTGGGATGAACCTAATCCTTCATGACACTAAAACATATGTGGTATACTGCAATGACCCAGATCATGGTTACTTGAGAACAGGATCTGCTTCTCTATTTTCCACATTATAGGATATAAAGAGCACCTTAACTCTTTAAAATAATGATTGGCTCATTAAGCCAATAGAATTGACTCTCGAACAACATTGGTTTGAACTGTGTGGGACCACTATTACTCAGATTTTTTTCAATAAATACACAGTTGGCCCTCCGTGTCCCTGGATTTTGCATCCACAAATTCAACCAACCATGGATTGAAAACAATATTTTTGATCCATGGTTGGGAATCTGTTGATGCAGAGGGCTGATTGAATGCATTGTTCTATACTATTTTATATCAAGTACTCAAGCACCCACAGATGTTGGTATCCATGGGGGTCCTGGAACCAATCCCCTGTGGATACAGAAGGATGACCGTAGTTAAGTTTTTGGGGAGTCAAAACTTACACGTGGATTTTTGACTGCAAAGGGAGTTGGTATTCCTAACCCTTAGGTTGTTCAAGGGTCAACTGTAGTTTTTCAGGGGCTGATAAATTTCTAGAATGAGAAATTTCTCTGCACTACCTCATGCTAGTCTTTCTAAGTAGCTGAAATAAACAACTGTAATGGAGGCCAGTATAGCAAAAAGCTAGTGTGATTGAAATACTGAATTTGAACTCTGTCTGTGGAGCAGCTGCAAAAGAGAAGTTGGGGATGCCTCCCTCAAAACATGATTGTGAGGATCTGACTGAGGTTTTATGTCATAATAATTCTTCCTAATTATATAAGGTATTGCAGTTAACAGATCACTTTTACATCTTTTATTGTTTTTGAAACTTAGAACTTCCTTATTCAATAAATAAGGAAACAGGCTCAAATATATATCACTTGGTGAAGGTCACATGGAGTTGGAACTTACAAATCTCCTAACTTGGAAAAACATTACACAATTGGAAAGGCTTAATTTTATCATGCTTATGATAATTTTCTGGGGAGAGAGGCTGTTTCTCACAGATACATGTATGTTAGGTGACAGAAAGTAAAACAGTCAGGCTGTAGACTGCTTATAAACCATGCATTAGTTTTTAAAATTTATTTGCTTTGTGAGATACAACCTGCTAATTGTTCAACATTGGTTCTCTTTTCTTCTGTAGTACTAGCTGGACAAATTTAGCTGGACATAAGGCTGCCCAGCTAAAGACTATATTTCCAAGCCTCCCTTGCAGCTAAGTGTGAACATATGACTAGGTTCTGCCCAGTAAAAGTGATGTATACACTTCATTTTTTGCTTCTTTTTTCTGACTGGAACCTGGATGTGATGGTAGGATCTGGGGCAGCTATACTGGACAATGAATTGAAAAATGCATGTTGAAATGGCAGAGCAACAAGGTGAGGATCTTGATTATCAACACTATCAAGCCATCACACTATTTATTGATTCAATAAATATTTATTGGGTGACTAATATAGACAAAGCATGTTCAAATGCTAAGGATAGGTCAATGAATAAGCAGTAATTCCTGCCATCATAAAGCTTACATTGTGGTTGGAGGGAGGGATAGACAAATGAATAAACCGTGTAGTATATTAGATGATATTAAATGCTAAAAAGAAAAGTGAAACAGGGATTAGGTATAGGTTATGTATGTGAGCATTATAATTTTAGACAGTATTTGAGAATCAGAGTGACATGATAGCAGAACAAATGGAGGAGATAAAGGATAAGGGAGAGGCAGAAAACACTCCAGGGTTTTGAGCCTGGAAAAACGGTGATTTATATAGCAAAGATAGAGCAACTCGGCTGTTTCAGATGAGGTATCCCAGAATAGAAATTGTCCTTAAAAGGTATCAGAGGTTAAAAAATGATGGGAGAGTCCAAATGACATCTTTGAATTGTGGCAACATATAGGACCCATCAGTGCAAATGATGATCATCTGAGAAAAGTAAATGTGCAAACGTACATAAAACAAGGCAGCTTGATTATAGCAAAGATAGCATGGGGCAGAGAGTTAGAAACCTGGATTTAGACTACCTCTGCTGTAAACTCAGTTTGTAACTGGACAATTTTCTACTCTCTGGGCCCCACTACCCTCATCTATGAATGAGGATACTTGGTTGGATAGTTAACGGCTTTTGAACTCTGCTCTGTGATATATTGGGGGTGTGGATTGCTCTGTCAAGATGTATTGAAGTGGAGATTGAGGGCAGAAAAACAGCTAGGGCTCCTAGTGACCCCTCTGCTTCCAACAGAGTCAATTACTGGACTAAATAGTATCTGTGTTCCTGCTAGCTCAGATATTCTGTGACTCTGATTGCCTGACAACAGCACTAGGAATCTTTGCTCAACTGTCTATATAGCTTATTCAAGAATTTGGGAAGAATTCGGGAATGTTTACTGAGTAATATGGGTGTCAATAAGGATGAGGAGGGAGCAAAAGGAAAGAGACTAGTCCAAGAAGGCATTATGGAGAAAAGGAGACATCTTTGCACCTATTTCAGGCTGCATTCTTCTTAGTGATTTCTCTTCCTTCATTCAGAAGTGTTCACTTGCACCGACGGACCTGACCTCCATGGACACATGGATCTCCATGGTTCTTCAGGGAAGGATGATGTATTTGATGTAGTTACCAGGTCTCTTGCTTTCCCTCTCCATACTCCCCCCAAATGGAGTCTGCACTCTGTTCAATACATGTTTACCGAGCACCCTATGGGTATTAGGCACCAAGCCAGGAGCTTGGAATAGAAAGATGAATATGCTATAGTTGTTTATCTCTACTAGGTCAAAGTCTAATAGGACAGAGATATGCACAGAGGTTTACAACATAATTCAATATTAAAACAATTAGTTTATTTCTACCCCCTTCATTTAAAAATGGATTTGAAGTGGCGAACTTGCTAAGTTCTGCTTATGAATAAATTATAATGAGAGCCCAGATGAGAGAAGAAATGATGTGGAGTTAATCACCCTCGAATTCCCAAACTAGGTGATGTTTGAAATAAACTCAGATGATAATTAGGGGTTTTCTAAGAAATCAGGGATTAGAGGTGTGGGTAGGGGAAAACAGTCTAGATAAATGGAACATCGCACAAAGGTGAGGGTTGTCTGATTTGTTTAGGGAATGGCTGTCTAGATCAGGTATGGTAAATACCTGACATAATCTTAACTATCAGCTCCTCCCATGCCCATGGTAGAAACTGTTAATCAGACATAATGTTCTTTCCCAGTGATCCTGGATGTAGCTTAGAATCTTCTAAACACATATTCTAAATGGCTAATTGTAGTCAATTTGAACTGATTCATGAGATAAAATGTATTTACCATCCTTAGCTGACCTGCAATTCTTTTAAAGTTATAGATTTTCAGGAAACTATAATCTCATCCAGAATCTAAGTTTTTAACAAGTTACCTTCCCTTCCTCTGCCATGATTCTGATGTAGTGAGTTCATGGATCTGTATTTGGTTGCTAGTATGCTATATTATGTTATTCAATTTATATTTTTTTCCCTGCCATCAGAAATTTTAAATCAGAGGAGTGGTCTGTATTTCAGGAGGCTGCCTTTGAGAATAGCATGGAGTATAGACTGAAGGAAGAAAAAACTAGTGGTAGGGAGACTCCTTAGTATATAACTATAATATTTCAGGCAAGAGATTATGAGTGTCCAAGAAGAGAGGATAAATTGGAGAGACATTAACTGAGACAGATAATAGAAAAATAGTAAGTGCTAGAAGCCAGGTGCTTTGGGAGAATATCAAAGAAGGAGAAACAACTTGCAGGTGAAGGGTGGGAGTTGGTATATGGGGAAAGACTCATAAAGATAGAATTTGAGGTCTTGAAGGATAGTAAGCACTTGAATTTGAGAAAGGAGTGGAAAGAGGTCATTTCAGACCTCTGGAGTACAAGAACAAATATCCAAAGGTAGAAAAATCACCAGGCATGGTTGAGGAGCAGTAAGTAGTGCAATTTGGCAAGCTTTAGTTTGGCATTCAGAGTTGATTTTTTCCCATCATTATCCCTGTTCCTAGAGGGCTTCTCTCACCATCCAGCCTGCTGGTGCTCAGGAAACATAAATTGGTGTTAATATTAACTAAAGTGTGTCTGAATGCAGAAGGCCTCTCATCTGCAAGAATATCATTTTAGTGCTGATTCTAAGAGCCAGTTCTGCGTTGTTCCACGGCTATTTGCCAGCGTTGAACACTGCTGAGAGACGATGGCTAAGGAAGGATGAAAGCTGTTTCTTATCAAACAGAAAGAACAGGCCTACTGCCATGAAAAACCCCTCAGGGCACATCCAGCACACATGATGGCAATCTCTGCAAGTTTCTGAAGGAATATCCTTCTATCCCTAGGCAAAAAGAATTATGAAAAAAATCTTTCAATTAAGTTACATTGTATAATAACAACCTTCTTGCAAGGTATTACATTCACAAAGTTCTGCTTCAGACAGTCCATTTTCTCCTTACTATAACCTTGTGAGGTATATTTATGATTGCCCTCATCGTGAGGGTGAAAAAACTAAGGTTAAGAGAGGTTACAGGACTTAAGCAGGTATATAGAGATATAGTGTATAAGGATATAGGATATAAAGAAACAGAGCTAGTAATTGGCCAAACCAGGCTCAAATCTGTGTCTTTTTCTGCCATCTTCAATTCCTAAAGTTTTCTACTGCACAAGAGTGTAGCAAGGATTAAGTATAGCATCAAACCAGAGCAATAAATATAACCTATTCTTTTGAGTGGAATTCAACAATAATACATTTCAACAAACACTTTCTGAGCATTCATTCTGTTTTTGGCACTGTGCTAGGTCCATGGGATTCAGACAGAATATACAATTCTTACCTTTAAAGAGCTCACGGTCTAGTGAGAAAGACAGACACATATACCGATAATTACAAGCCAATAAGAGAAATAATAATGGAAGAATGTACAAAGCACTGTGAGAGTTGAGAAGAAGGGAGAACTACTGTACAGAGAGAAATTGGTAGTTGAAAAAGGCCAAGGACCTTAAGTAACACAATTAAATTCCTATGGTGGAATTGTAGACTTGGAGATGGGGCAGAGGGGAAAAAATTGAATAGGTATATTTTTGGGAACTTCTTGAAAATACCCTTGTGCTACTCTGATTGGAGAACTGGATACATTTGTGATGGCCACTATTGTGCTGCTACTTGTCTGAGTTGGATTCAGTGGAGCCCACAGCTTGTTCCAGCAACCTCTTGATTGACTTCTGCCTGGTCTGGTGCAAGGTGTTGGATACAGGAATAGCAGACAGAATATTGTCATTTGTAGTTGTTTTGTATGTGCCTTGGGTTGGAGTGGGTCAGGTCCATGAGCCCTCAGAGTTCACAGTAAGAATAGAGCCTGTCAAGCACCATTCTGCCTACCAGAGGAAGGAATTGAACTAACATTAATTGAATGCAGAGAACATTGTTTCTCACACCATAACACAAAAGTGAACCTTAGTGGTTCAAGATAAGTAAAATTTAGGGTTAGATTATAGGAAGCATGGGCAGTCTCCCGAGAATTAGTTCAAAAACAGTTGGACAGTTCAAATAGCTTGAATGAAGTCCCAATTTCAGCTGATGTCACATCTTTGTAAAATTTTGTTTTAAAATTGCTTCCTTTTTCCTATGCTTCTCTTATGCTATGTGTTGATTTAGAGACTAAATTCTGGACTTACAGAATACTAACACAATTTTCATTACATGAAGGTCACTCATCATATCAAGGCATCCTTTACAGCCTACATATGTAATAAGGATAGTGGATAAAGCTAATTACAAGAAGGTAGCTGTGAATGGTTTGAGAGTACTGTCTATGAAGTCTACCACATCTAAATTCTTACCTCTGCTTTATCATCACTTAGCTGAGTACCTTGGGCAAAATACTTAATCTTTTGGAGACGTGGTTTCTTCATCTGTAAAATGGAAACAATATTAAAATCTACCTCAAAAGGTTTAAGGATTGTATGAGATAATCCATGTAATGTATATAGAAAATATTCCCGAAATTTCTTGGTTCACTGTGCCTTTAGTGTGTCAATAATTGTTTTCACAACACTCTTAAGCCAAAAGAAATACTCAACACTTCTGTTTATTGAGTAACTAGGTACAAAAAACGTAATAATAGCAGTTCACACCATGTCCTACAGATGTCACCGGGTTTCCCTCAAAAATTAAAAGTATCTTACAGTACCCCTGTGAGTTGGCTATGGTACCCTGGTGTGCTTGGTGCACAGTTTCAGAATAGAACATTGCCAAGCACATAGTTGGTGCTAAGTACATGGTCAAATGTCTGCAATTATTAGAAGGAAACTGCCTATCAAAGAGGATGTTAATTTAATGGTTTAACTCAGATATTGACTATCCCTGAAGAAGGATGACTCCCTTTTGGTGGTAATAACTTTTAGTCCCAGGTTTCTTCTAAGTCAGCACCAACTCATCCCAGCCTGAGAAAGGAGAGTGATTTCTATGTGCATAGACAAGAAAACTTCATTTTCAAAGCAATGCTATTTTCTAACTTTACCACTGCCAAGGTTTTCCCAATTCTCTACCCTCACTCACCAGCCAGAGGTCACTCTTTCAGAGAGATTTCTATACATTAGATCAAAAACACTTCTGTCTGTTTCTGCCTGGCCTTTCCCACTCTCCTTGTCCTTCCTCTTTTTCCTCTTCCTCTCTCCATGGCCCTCTCAGCTAGTGTCGGAAATTAATTCAGGGAACATGATTGGTTGAACTCTGTTGAGTCTCATCTTGATCTGTGAGCCAGCAAGAATAGTTGGTACTGATAACTTATTCCTGCATTCCTCCTCCCTCTTCTCTAAGAGTACAGAGGAAAAACATGACCCATCTGTATACTACTTACAAAAGATGTATTTCAAATAGAAAGACAATACAGACTGAAAGTGAAGGGGCGGAAAAAGATATTCTATGCAAATAGAAACAAAAAGAAAGCTGGGGTAAGTAATATTAATATCAGAAAACATAGACTTTAAAACAAAGAATGTAAAAGAGACAAAGAAGGACATTACATAGTTTAAAAGGGTCCAGTCCAATAAGAGGATGTAATAACCATAAAAATCTACATACCAAACATAGGAACACCTAAATATATAAAGCAAATATTAATGGACATAAAGGAAGAATTTACAGTAATACAATAATAGTATAGGATTTTAATACCTCACTTACATCAAGGGATAGATTATCCAGACAGAAAGTTAATAAGGAAATAATGGCCTTAAATATCACATTAGACCAGGTTGACTAAACAGACATTTATAGAGCATTTCATCCAAAAACTGAAGAATATACATTTTTTTAAGTGCACATAGAACATTCTTTAGGATAGGTCACATATTAGGCCACAAAACTAGCGTCAATAAATTCAAGAAGACTGGAATCATATCAGTATCTTTTATGACCACAATGGCATGAAAATAGAATCAACTACAAGAATAAAATGGAAAAAAAAAAAAAACCAACCAAACAAACACAAATATGTAGAGACTAAACAATGTGCTACTAAATGACCAATGGATAAAATAAGGAATCAATTTAAATAGAGAGATTCCAG
This sequence comes from Pteropus alecto, assembly GCF_000325575.1. Lineage (NCBI taxonomy): Eukaryota > Metazoa > Chordata > Mammalia > Chiroptera > Pteropodidae > Pteropus > Pteropus alecto. The sequence goes on from NW_006432944.1 coordinate 139,374, forward strand.
AAAGTGGCCTGTGGGCTTGGGCACACTTGAGAGGCTGAAGGGAGTGGAGGTGGGGGCTATGCTGACTCTAACTCTCAGCAGTTGAGGTGCATGGGGAATTTTCTTAGACGTTTTCTTAGAGGCTAGAGATTAGTTGACTCTAGTCTATTTGGTTGTTTAGATTCACTGAAGGGAAATCTGATGTTTGAGGAATGAGAAGGAATGAAATAGCAGACCTGTCCGTGCACTGTTGACTCTAGGCCTCCTTGGTGCTGGCCAGCAGAGGTCAGGAGCAGTTGGCTGACTTTTAGCCCCAGCCGGCAGCGTTTGCTTTGGCCGTTGGGGGAAGGAGCACTTTGTGGAAAGCCAGCTCTCTCAGCCAAGTGCCTATTTTTGTCTTGAATCTGTTGAGTCCAACCTGAAGGCTGGATCCAGGATCAACAGAGGCCATGGAAAATGGGACTGGACGCTTGGCAGCTAGAACTGTGGGCTTTGTCTTCCTGATCAGGGCATTCAGATCTGAGCCTATGAAAGCAAGGATGATGGGGAGCCAGTGTATTTGTGGCATCAGAGAGAGCTACCTGCTTTTTGTATGGCCATTGTAGGACTGGCTGGAATATATTCTAAGCTCCACTTCTTCTCAGGCTTTCCAGTCTAGGAAAGAGAATGTGTGGCTAGTTCCCAAAGTGCCTGAGGTTCCCTAAGTGGGAGCCTCTCCACACTGCGGGAGTATTAGATCTTCATATCAATATCCTTACCAACCAACCAACAAGATACCATGAGAACACAAAGAGGTATCAGTTAGGATCCCTTTCTTCTAGGATCTCAAGGTCTTTCTGGAGAAAAAGGCCATTTTCACAAAGAAATTATTTCAGTACTAGATAGAGTAGAGTGAGGATCACATGAGTTGCACAAAGAAGTGTTATAGAAGTTCAGAGGAGGGAAGGAGCCCTGGGAGAGATATGGTTGAGTTGGGTCCTGAAAAGTGAGTAAGAATCAGATAAAGATGTGATGAGAATCTTCTTATGCTCCTAAGGCAGAAATCCTTTGAAACTCAACGTATATCTTTGGTTTATTGTAGGATCCTGACCTCCAACCAGATTATGTTCAGACTAGGATACCTGTATTGAGATGTTTCTCAACCTGAGTGACCAAAATAATCTGAACTTCTCATATCACTGCAACTCGCCTAGAGCTGGAATAGAACTAGGGTGATGTTTAGAAGCATGAGTCATCTTTTCCAAGTTTTTTACCCTGTCAATAAACTCCATCCAAACTGAAATCCAATAGTGGCTCTTCCATTGCTCTCAGGATGGCCAAACAACTATATTTGGTATTGAAGGCCTTTCACATTCTGATCTCAACCTTCTCTTCCAGCTGTTCTCTCATTCTTCTTGGAGATTCCCAACTATTCCATATAGGCTAAATTTACTCCTTATTCCTGAAAGCCCATGAGAAATGGCTTAAAGTTATTTGTGAGCTCAAAAGAATTTGGCACTAGACCCCTCCATCCCTTTGAGAATTTGGGATTCTTTGTGAGGTCCCTTTATTCTCTTTCATATCTAGCATTCTCATTAAATTCTTACATAAGCAGAGTCTTATTCAAAACTGATTTTTTGGTTGCTCTAGATCAGGAATCAGCAAACTTATTTTATAAAGTGGCAGATAGTAAATATAGACCATAAGGTCTTTGGTTCAGCTACTTAACTCTACTGTGGTAGCAGGAAAGCAGCCACAGACAGTATGTAGATAAACGAACATGGCTATGTTCCAACAAAATGTTATGGACTGAAATTTGAAATTCATATAATTTTTCATATGTCATAAAATACTTTACTTTTGATTTTTTCAACCATTTAACAATGTAAAAACCATTTTTAGCTAACACTATGAAAAAACAGGCAGTGGGTTGGATATGACCTGCAAGCCCTAGTTTGCCAACCTCTGCTCTAGAACACAAAATTCAGAACTACTAGATGAAAACTACGAGGACAGGATAGTTTAGCTCAAAATAAAAATCAAAGGACCAGAATTACAGAAAAATGGAATAGATTTCCTCGGAGGTTAGAACTACTCATTTTTCACCAAATGTATTCAAGCACCACTGGTTAGGGATATCACAGGAGGACTCAAAGGTCTTGTAGGGGTTTGGACATGATGTCTTCAAAGTTTGTAGGACTGCTTTTGTGAGTTTTGCTTCTTCCACATAGCTATTAATTTCCAACTATTTGCTGTCTTCCTTTTATTTTGAAGGTCTATGTAGCTTTCTCCCACTCTTCCCCACCTAGCATTTAATGATAATATCTCAATTTGCTCCCCATTTTTTTATGTGTGTACGTACTATTTCCCTTGCAGAAAATCAGGAGTTAATGTCAAAAGGACAAGGTTCATCAGGCTGCTGCTACACTGTTGCCTAGCAACCATCAGAGAGGCTGCAAATTACTGCAGAGGCCTTTGCAGGAAGATGGTCTAGCCCAAACATTAGGACAGAGTAAAGAGAAAATGAGATAACACATGTAAATGCACTTTATTAACTATAAAAACAGAGTTTAATTCTGTCTTACAGAATATCATATCCTTTTACTTTACTGAAAGGAATTTAAATTTGCTTCAAAAAATTTCAGCTTCTTTTTGCTCCCCTTCCTTCTACAGTGGTTTGATCCTGCTTCTTAGAACAACATCCCCTTTCTGCCAATCCTCTGCAATAGTCTGGTTCTGTCCCACAGACTACTAGGACCTTTATGTTCTTACTCTCCCTTCTTCTTTCCATCCATACCCCAGGGTGGTTTGATAACACCTTATAGAAAAGCATCCTTGTTCAATTCCCTATACATCTCAGTGGTTCGATCCTGTCTGAGAGCATAAGCATCTCTCTTCCTCCTGTCTCATGCCAATGATTTGATCCTGCATCATTGAGCATCGGTTTCTTTTAGTTCCTCCCCTGGTGTCTACAGTAGTTTGATCCTACCTTTTAGACTGTTAGGTCCTTTCTGATTCGCCCTCCAGCATCACCACCACAAATGGTATGGTCCTTAGCATCAGGTCCTTTTTGAACCCCCCGCTGGTCTTCTAAACTGAATGAAACTGCTTCATCTCATTCCTGATCCATCTTGATTCATTCAGTGGCTTGTTCTTACATTAGTAATGTAAAACTGACTCACATAGGTCTAAAGTGGTCAGAACTTGCAGAACCAGTTCAAATATTTTCTTATACACACAAAAATAAGTTCAGACCAGTTCAAATCTATTTTGACCAGTTTAAACTAATTCTGCAGAGCTGGAACCTGAGGTCAGTAAACCTAGGAAGATGGCTGAAGATGATGCTGATTTGAGCCAAAGCAAGGAATCAGGTACTTAAGGAAGTTGATACAGAGCTTAGAACTTGGAAAGGAAACAGATCAAATAATACTGGTAAATACAGGAACCAGGGTTGGTTGAGGGGAGGCTCAAAAAATATTAGTTGCATCAAACATTTTTTTGAGAGGTGAGACGCCATTTTGAGGAGGTAATGAAAAAGTTTGAGCTCTGCCTTCGTATGTCTAGGAAGCAGTATGGGAGCTGATCTCATCCAGCAGCCCCATCTGGCTGTAGCTGAGACTGGGTTGTATGTGGCCCCAGTAATTCCTAATTCTGCAAGTCAGCCCCTGAGACCATTGTGTATGTTTGGCCTCATTTTAGGTTGCAATTATTAGAGTCTCAAACCATGGATAACAACCTTCCTGCCCCTTTAACTGTGGATTGTCATGATGCATTTTAGCTGTTCAGGGATGCTATTTAGATTAGAAGAAGGGACTGGTAAATTTTGAAGAAAAGAGCTAATTATAATAGTAAGGCATAAAGCAAATGACGCAGTTAATTAGAATTGAGTTAAGAACTAAACCTTGCAATTTTTAAGTGAGATATATTAGGGAAGGTGATACATTGAGGACAGTATCTAATTTCTCACCTGTGGAACTAGTTATTAATCTCATTGTTGTAGGCTGAAGTAGAAATTGGCCCATGTTGTCTGGATTTCTCCCAGGTGGTTGTCTTTCTGTGCTTTGTGGGGACTGCAATGTGAAAGGTAGGGACTGAAAAGAAATGGAAGATGAAAAAGGCAATTTTTTTAGACTGTAGCATTTCTTAATTGTGCAAAATCTCTGCAGTGGGACAATGGAAAGGTTGGATGCTTTGATGATGAGTGACAGAATGCTGCAAGCCTGAGGGTGGGATTGGAGCTCTGGTTTGGTGCTGTATTTCCTGACATCTTTTCTGCAGATAGATGAGATTCTATGGCTGCTTACTGGTAATGTAAAAAAGAAAGGATTCCTAGAATGGCATAAGAATTTAGCTGCCTGTGAGAGAAATTGATCCTTTTGTGAGAGAGTTTGGCTTAGAATTCTGTAATTTGAAAGATGTCTTTTAGGAAGGTTGATTCAGTTAGGCACTACCTATTCCTTGACAGGGGAGGATAGTGGCCATTTTAGTCAAGGCAGTTGAATGGTACTTCCAAATGTTCAGGTGGAAAAAAATCAGAAGATTTGGAGTCAGATAACCCAGGCTTTGAATCTTGGTTCTGCTATTTGCTATGTGAACATTGAGCAAATTATCTAACTTCCTGAAGACTTATTTTCCTCATTTGTAAAATAAAGAATATCATCTACTTTTAAAAATAAGAACTTTAGAGTGCCTTTTGGAGCAAAGTAGCTGCCACTCAACATTTTTATTTCATTAAACTAAATTGTCTGGGAGGGTTTATTCTTGTGTGTGTATGAGGAAATAATAGATAATTTAGCTTGATAGGGCCACTTTCTTTTAAAATTTTCAGCAATGTTTTTCCAAGTGAAGCTATTGAACTGTTTTGAGGAGTAAAGGAGAAATTGTTTATTGAAATACTTTATCTAAAGCACAATATAGATGTGAGCAATTGTTATTTTTATAATAATGTTAATTATTATTAAAGTGACACTCAGAAAAGCCACAGCATAAAATAGCTTCCAGTGTTACAGACTCACAGATATCTCTGCTTCCAGATACAGTTTCTACTTCATCCTGGACCTGTGGCCATCAGAAGTCCTTAAATGTGGTATGCAGCATCATAAACTGTGGTGACACAAGGTGGGGGGAGGGGGGTGGGGGATCATGTCAGAGATATAGGTAATAGGTGTGGCCCAGTATAAACAGGGTGGGGTATCACAACTTGTCCTTCAGTCACAAACATTTTTAAATTATTGTGTTGTAAGACAAGCCTGGGATACCTCACCTGAATTCTGACACCCTCTTTGAAAACAGCAGGATCAAGTAAAGAAGAAATAGTAAGGGCAATAATGTGGACCTTCATGAATATGGACATCCTCATTCTGCCATTCAGAGGTCAGGGGGATGGGAGCCAGGTTAAGCTGTAAAGCATGAGCTTGAAAAAAATGAAACTTCAATATATTTGTGGCCATAATAGCCCCATTAGGGAGCTGTGTCCTATATTCATATTTGTGGGCTTGGAAACAAGGCCTTTTTTGATAGGGCTATTTGACTAATAGATGTAATTATGTGATGATTACAGTGTGCCTGTACCATAGCAAGGCACATGACAAGGATTTTTATTTTTATGACATCCTGGTGAACAAGATGAAGGAAACATGAACTGGAACATTGTTCTTTTAGTGGGATTCTGAAATTTTTTTTAAGTGCTGCTATTTATTGAGCACTTACTATGTGCCAGGCATTGTGCTAAGTACTTTATATATGTGAATCTAATCCTCACAACAGCCTTATGCGCTGTGTTATTAGCTCCATCATGCAGATGAGGAAACCATTCATAATGGAAGCTAATTATCCTGTGTTCCTCTGGAGCAAAAATTCTTAAGAAGTACATGCAGGAGATAGGGTGACAAGGGCACATTCTCTGAGGGGTTTATCTCAATCACCTGGATGAGAGTTTTTCCAAACCACATAGACCTTTCCCTTGATCACAGTACTCTCTTTTAGAAGGCCTGCCCTTCCTTGGGTATCTGTGAATTTTTTGGGCTACTGTGATTGATATGAATAGGTGGTAGGAGGGCCCTCAGGTGTGTTGAAGGCAGGAAAGAGGATGAGCTTCACTATTGCAAAGAGAGATCCCTGGTGGTAGGCTTTAGGGCTCTGTGCTAGTCTTGGTTTCAATATTTTAATTAATGATGTGGATGAAGATATAGAAAAATATGCTCATAAAAAGTTAAGAGAGAACTAGAGTAGGAGGGGAAATATATATACTAGATAATGGAACCAGGAATACAAAAAGAATTTACTAGACTGAAAAGATGGTTCAAAAACAATAGAATTAATGTGATAAGAATAAATGTAACATCTTACATAAGTTTCATAAAATTAAAAAGATATATTAACAATTCTACAGGAGGGGTGTCTGTTTAATATGGCCGCCCAAAAGTTAATGGAAACTCTGGCTGTATTAATTAGTAATATAGAATCTAGAATAAGGAAGATGATTATTCTACTCTTTTCTGAGTTTGCAGAACCACACCTCAGGTATTGTGTTTGGTTATGGTGGTTATCTTTTAAAGAGAGACAAAGACAAAATAGAGGTTAAGAAGAGAAGCCTGGAAGGCATAGTGGGGCATGATTGCTGTCTGTATCTGCAGGGTCAGAAGAAATAGGATTTTATCTGTATGATGTGATCCCAAGGGACAAAATTAGGGTTGTTAAGTGGAAGTTATAGCAGAGCTGACTGAGGATAAAATAGGCTGTGTTAATAGGAAATGAGTTCCCTATCATAAGAAACATTTAAGCAGAATCTGGTTGACTACTTGTTAGTGTTTTAAGTTTTGCTACAAAACCTCAAATGCAGTCTTAATTGCTTCAGTTCAGTGGATTTAGAGAATTGACATGAGCATTTCTTTAATATTGTTTGTCTGGTTGATGGAGGGGTTGGTGATCAGACAGAAGACGTATAGGGTAAGCCCCGAGAATAACTAGTGAATCCAAGAAAACTTTTGTGTTAGCTGATGTGGCCCAGCCAAGGATGATACTGAAAGAAGGAATTTACTAAGCACCTAGCATGTGCCTGGTGATTTCACACACATTATTCCTTAATTTTTACAACAATCAAGTGATTATGTATTATGAGCATTTCTTTTACAGATGAGGAAATGGAGGCTCAGAGAGTATAAATGACTTGTCCAAGGTCATGAACCTTGTAAGTGACTTTGAGGGAGCACATTAGGGCC
>NW_006432944.1:146979-156140 GCF_000325575.1 Pteropus alecto
TTGTGACAGAATTTCTACTTTTTACCTGATCACTTCTCCAGTTGAGTAAAGAGCTGGTATTGCCAGAGGCAAGTCAGAACTGTGTGGATAAGTGTGTCATGTTGGGCTGGGTGCCTGGAGTAGATGAGAATATGAAGATATATGATCAGTCTCTACTCCAGCAGGTCCTGGAAGATGGTGTTGGAACGCAGCTGAGCTATTACACAGACTAAATGGCATGACTGTTTATTCATAACGTCTGTACCTTATACAGAATACTGTCTTCTATAGACTCTCAGAATGACAGAACTGTAAGAGGATGTAAAGATCTTCAAAGTCCAGATAAGCCTATCTATTTTGAAGAACAGAACTGTGATCCAGAGAGGGGAAGGGACTTCTCCATTTCTTCTACGTAATAATTTTGCCTCTGATATTGCCAGAGATTTATTTACTTGTAAGTGTAATCTAGTAAATTTAATATTAGAGTTTCTTAGAGCAGATTTGTTTTTCAGGAAGGACCAACTCTCCTGTGAAACTTGGTACTCTATTTCAGAGCTTAGAGCTTTTTCAGGGCTGTAAGACATATATGTAATGTCCTGGTTTGTTTTTTTTCCCCTAACACTATAAAAGCCAGCATGATAAAAATGGAAAGAGCATAAGCTTTAGAGTCAGACAGATTGGGTTTGACTTATTTACTGGAACCCATGGGAAATTATTTACTTCATTGAGTGTCAGATTTGTTATCTATGAAAATGGGGATAATGATTGTTTTATTTTAGCTGTGTTGAGTTTAAGGTGCTTGTGAAAAATCCAGATGGAGAGATTTCAGAACAACTGAAGCTCAGGAGAATGAACCAGTCTGGGGATACAGATTTGAGAATCAACTGTCAAGGGGAAGGTACATAAAGTTACATGCATGTATGACACTGCCTAGGCAGAGAGATCTCTTCCACATGACATGTCTTCAGCTATTTGAGTTTGAAAGTGATGTTATCTAAATGATTCAATTCTATAGGCTTGATATCCCTAGATAATTCTGTCTTTGTCTTGGGTTTAACTTCTTCATTAGCCAAGTTATCCTTTTGAGGACACATTTCGGTTTATCATTCTTGATGTTTGGTGTTTTAAAGCTAAATGCAATATCTTGATATGGTGTGGAGAAACAGGAAGACCATCATCTCCTTCATTCTAGACAATATACTTTTATTTGTGTATTAGCTCATTTTATTTGTGCATTAGCTCATGTGTATTCTCCATGTTTCACCACTGACTCGTGTTATATATTGTTGACTAAACCTCCTAAGTCCTTTAGCAGATAGTACAGATAAGCCATATTATTGACACCCCTCCAATCATGAAATAGTGATTGTGCCAGTCTCAAACCTTAGTATGCATTAGATTTACCTGGGAAGCTTGTTAAAAGTGTAGATTCTGGGCACTCAGCCACTAATATTCTGATTCAATAGGTCTGCAATGGAGTGCAGAGATACTTGCTTAAATAAACACTTCATGTGACTCTGATGCAGGCTGTCCTTGACAATACTCTGAGAGATACTGTCCTATGACATGGAGAAAACTGTGTTTGTCCCCTTCTGGTCCCTGTCAGAAACTTGGCCTCTAGCCCCATACTGTGCCCTGCTTCACTGCAGAATGCAGCCATGAAGTGGCTGTAGGATATAACCAGCTTCATCTCATTTCATGATATGCAACACTTGGTTTAGTGAAAAAGGTAAGACCTTTTTCCCCTTGCTTTTCCATTTTTGAAGCTTCTTAGATATTCTGGAACTGGCTGATTTGTATTAAGAAGGTCACTTCATTGGAAGTAAGAATAATACAGGGCTCAAGACATGAGGTTCATTGATTGGTGATTGGTGGCTTGTTACCTCCAAAAAAGATTTGATATACCATCCATCAAACTAAATTTCAGGTCTATTAAAGAGTTTTATGCAGAATATTAAAGATTTTAAGAATAGAAGAAAACATAGGTCAATAAATGATTTCCTCTTTGCATGGGTATAAAATAATATATGTCACAAAGGAAAAGACTATATATTTGCAAATATAAAAATAAAAACCTCTGTAAATCTGAAATGTGAACAAAATTAAAATACAAATGATAAACTGGAAATCTGTGCAACAAATATGACAGATGTAGTTGATCCTCATTTATGGATTCTACATTTGCAAATTCACCTACTCCTTAAAACTTATTTGTAACCCCAAAATCTATATGTGTGGTGCTTTTGTGGTCATTCCTATATATGCACAGAGTGTGAAAACATTTGAATTGCATGATGTGTACGCTCCCAGCTGAGGTTCAACAAGGCAATTCTCTGCCTTCCTGTTTCAGCTCTCATACTATAAATAAGTGTACTTTTCATGGTCTATTTAGTGCCATGCTTTTCACATTTTTGTGCTTTTTGTTTGGTGATTTTGATGTTTCTAATGTCTCCAAAGCTTAGTTCTGAAGTTCTGTCTAGTGTTCTTGAGCAAAAGAAGGCTGTGATATGCCTTATTGAGAAAATACATGTGATAGATAAGCTTAGTTCAGGCATGAGTTATAGTGCTATTGGCCATCAGTTCAATGTTAATGAATCGAGACAATATATATTAAAGTGTCTTTAAACAGAAACACATGTAAACACAGTATGTACTGATTTATTGACAAAAATATTGTGATGAAGGCTCACAGGAACCTAAATGTATTTCCCCAGGAACAAAGGTCCAGGATTTGCTAATTCAGTGTTTGCAGAGACTTTATAAAACATAACTACTCTGACTAACAAGAATCAACTGTATCTAATTATAATTACTATGTAACATGATAAATATACCAAAAATACATGTAAATTGATAAAAATAGCAAGATCTTAGTAAAAAATGGGCAAAGGAAATATGTAGGTAATTTGTAGAACAGGGAAGACAAACCATGTGTAGTAATGTTACTGAACTTTCATTTTACAAGTAGTCAAGGAAATCAACTTGAAGCAATGATGGTATGTCATTTTTTATTGCCTATCAAATTAGAAAAAAGTGGAAAAAATAATACTCTATGCTGGTGAGATTGCAGTGAGATGGTCATTTATGTACATTGACATTGTATTAAATAGGTATGTTATTTTTGGAAGTAGTTTGATGGTATGTTTCAACAGCTCTGAATATCTTATGACTCAGAAATTTAACTTTTAAGAATGTTTCCTGAGGAAATAGAGATTCAAATAAATATTTATGTACCTTTATTATAATTTTATTTGTTAAAATGAGAATAGAAATGAGAATGTAAATATCTGAGAACAGAGGAATGAATATATTATGGATGGAAACAAGATAGAAGACTTATAAAACTTTTAAAATATATTTTTAAAAAGTTAATGTTCATGATTTAATTGATATAAGTTTATGAAATATATGATAAAATTAAATTATGCTAAAATTATATATAGAGAAGCTAATCAAACTGAAAATAAATAAGCTTATTTAACTTGAAACTAATTAAAATAAATTAATTAATTAAAAAAAAAGAGTAAAGCATATTTTATTGTATATGTCTTTACTTTCTAACCAGAAACTAGGGGTGTAGGGGATCCCCTTAACTGCTGCCTGGTAACCATCATTTTTATCTTTTTAACCTTATTCAGTTGGGCATATTTTAGGAGGTGGGATAATGAGTTTTGTCAGAACAGCTAACTGGGAACCACTGGGCCATACCAGGAAAGGACAGAAGTTAAACTATTTCTCGTCTCCCTTTCCTCCTTTTTTACTCTCTCTCTCACTCTCTGTCCTTTCCTCTCCCCCCTCCTCTCTCTCTCTCTGTCACTCTCTCTCTCTCTCTCTCCCCCCCCTCACTTTCCTTCCTTTCCCTCTCACTTTCCTTCCTTCCCCCGACATTTGGTAATGTGAAGAAAGGAAAGATTTGTTCAAATTTGGGTGAAGAGGTTATGTGGGCAAGATCTTGGAGGTTTCAAGAGGAAGGTGACATTTGAACTGAGCAATGAAAGATATATAGGATTTTTCTAGATAGAAAATGCAGGGCAGATCTTGACCCTTTTTGCTTCTAAATGTCAATGATGTTACTCTAAACAAAAAGCAATGCCGTTGAGAGGCACTAAGAGTGAAATTGGTATTGCTACACCTCGAATTTTCTAGTGTTTTTCCTCAAAGTCCAGGAAAGTTGTCATTTTCTGTGCCCTGGTATTGGGATCAGAAGAGGATGGACAAAAAAAAAATTAAGAATTCTACATCATTATGATGAATCAGGTATGTAATGTATGTAATAGATTAAGGGTGGGGAGATATTGAGGAGAGAAGGAGAAAGGAAAAAATGTTTGTTAAGAATAAAAGTTTGTTGTGGTATTATAGCTCTTATGTCATTTAATTTTACCAAGTGTATTTAACAACCCCATAATGTAGGCAATTATTCCAATTTTACAGATGAGAAGTTCTGAGGGCTTGGAGGAAGGTTGATTAGTGGAGGTAGTGAGGAGTGGATGTATGTAATTTACATTTTAGAAATAAAATTAGACTTAGCAGTAGCAAGAGTGAAGGGATTATTAGACTAATTGTAATGTGCAGATAACCATTGGGACTCTGCTTAGTTCAAATTGTTGTGCCAAAGTTAGACGAAGTAAGGGTTGTGCCATCTGAATGAGAAAATATATTTGCAAGCAATACCTCCAATAAGGGCCCAATATCCAAAATATACAAAGAACTCATACAACTCAATAACAACAATAACAACAAAAAACCCAAATGATCCAATCAATAAATGAGCAGAGGACCTGAACAGACACTTCTCCCTAGAGGACATACAAATAGCCAACAAAAATATGAAAAGATGCTCAACATCGCTAGCTATTAGGGAAATACAAAACAAAATTACAATGAGATACCATCTCACACCTGTTAGAATGGCTATAATCAACACGACAAGCAATAACAAATGTTGGAGAGGATGTGGAGAAATAGGAACCCTCATATGCTGCCGGTGGGACTGCAAATTGGTACAGCCACTGTGCAAAACAGCATGGAGGTTCCTCAAAAAAACTAGGAATTGATCTACCATATGATCCAGCAATTCTTCTACTGGGTGTTTACCCCAAAGACTTGAAAACTCATATCAATAAAGATATTCTCACACCAATGTTTATAGCAGCATTATTCACAGTGGTCAGAACATGGAAGCAACTGAAGTGTCCTAAGATAGATGATTGGCTAAGGAAGCTGTGGAACACATATACAACGGAATATTACTCAGCCATAAAAAGAGATGAAATACTGCCATCTGCGACAATACGGATGGACCTCAAGATATTCATGCTAAGCAAAATAAGCCAGACAGAGAAAGTTGAAAATGACACGATATCACTTATATGTAAGATATAAACCAAAAAGCAACAAATGAACAGGACAAAAAAACAGAGAATCATGGGCAATAGACTAGTCGGGGAGTCAAATATAGAGGGGAAGGGAGAGGGCGAAGTGGGTAAAGGGGATCAAATATATGGTAGCTGAAGGAAACTGGACTTTGGGTGGTGAACACACAATAGAATTTACAGATGTCAAATGATAATGTACACCTGAAAATTATGTGATTGTATTAACCAATGTTACTCCAATAAAATTAATTTTAAAAAAAGAAGGGTTGTGGCAGTGATTTATAAACTTCAGACCACTGTACCAATGAGAGATGCTCAGAAGCTTTGAACTTTCAGCAACTTGGGAGAATGGAAAAGCTATTAGTGGAGATGCTGACTTAGAAAGAAGAGTATATTGGAGGTAAGATGATATTCCTTAATTCTTTAATACCTCCTACTATGCTTGTCAGTTCACACTTCTCCTAGCACTTCCTATTGTTTTCTACCATTGCGTATAGAGCCTGCATCTATGTAAATAACTATAAATGCATAAGCTATCTCTGGAATGATACATAAGAAACTTTTAATAGTGATTGCTTCTAGAGAGGGGAACTGGGTGGGAATGGAAAGATGCTTTTTACTTTGTAACCTTTGTACCTTTTATACTGTGTATCATATGTATGTGTTACCCACTTTAAAATCATAACACAGACTAACACAATGGAAAAACCTCATACTCCCCTGATGCATTTGCATCTCCTGTACTTTAACCTCATAATTTCCCCTGTATCTTATGAGGCTTTCCTTACTTGTCCATGATACTTTTCCCTGACAAGCTTAACCCATATTCTATGTCTTTCTGACCACTTTATGTTGGAGCCAATGGGAGAAGGAAATCTGGCTATCAAGTGTAGACTACTCTTGCAAAAGATTAGTGGAGAAAAGAAGGGTATTAGGTAAAGTAGAACGTTGGGGTCAAGATAGCGTTTTTAACTTAGGTATTTCTTTACTTGTGTCTAAGAGAGACTATTGCACCTGTTCATAGGTAGAATGTAAGAAGCCTGGAGAGAAGGAGGGAAATTGAAGATAAAGGAAAGGGAGGGGTTGTAAACAGGCTAGTAGCCTTACCAAAACTAACAGCAATATTGAGATAGAGTTGCAAATAAATGTGTTTCTAGGAACTGTTTAGTAGTTGCTCTTAAAAACCCCAAAAGCCCTCTGTAAGGAACCATATCCCAGAACAGGCCCCTTTGTAGCCATTTATAGTAGCAGCTCTTTGGTCTGCTGAGATCTATCAGGCATACATTCAATAACTGTTAAATGAGTAGCATGAGTAAGACATAGCACAGGGTAAGGGTTTGTGTGGCTTAATTAAATGTACTGACTTGACATACATGCAGGGGAGAAAGTTCCTATGACAATAAGGGTTCTTGAATATATGGTAATGAATTATCAGGGTTCAAGTGTTGTGGATTCTAACAGAGCCACTACAGTGCTTGATTCTTTATAGGTGTTCAGTAAGTGTTTGTCATATAATCCATTTACTGAGCACCTCCTATCAATCAAGCACTGTTCTAGGCTCTGTGAACACACAGAGAAGTTAGACAAGGTCCTACTTTTTGAAGTGCTGAGGTTTAGTGGTTACAATAGGGTGATAAGTTTTATGACAAGGGTAGGAGGTGACCTACCCCAGAAACAAAACCAGATTACAGTGTGTTGAGGGGTGAGTATGGGAAAAGAAAGTGAAGACAGTTAATGTAGATTATTCTTCCAAGAAGCTGGGTTGGAAGAGGAGAGAGAGGGCAGCAAACAGAGAAAGGGTTGAGGGACTGTTTCTTAAATGATGAGTGGTCTGAACATAGTTTTGTACAGAGGAAAAAGAACCATTAGAGAGAGAAAGGGTGAAGATTCAGAAGTAAGGTCAGTGATTGATGAAAAGAAATCTCCAATGGTATAAGAAGGGATGGGAAATAAAGCTGGCTGGGAGTTTGGAAAAAATGTTGTGTAATACTGAGAAATTTCCTGAAGCAGGAGACAATGAATTCTCAAGTGATACCAGATAGAATGTGGTAAGTTAAGAGTACAGGAAATACAGAGATTGAAATAATGGATTGTAGAGCCCAGGCCAGTTAGGGAAGATAATTAAGCTCGAGGGGACTGATAAATCTGGAGAAAACAAGAGACCAAAGAATAAGAATAGTACAAATGAGGATAATAAAATAAAAGTCCTTAATGGGAAAAAGTGTATCCAGACAATGGGATATACGAATTTAAGATTTTAGAGATGGAGCAGTTCTTTGTGATGAAAAGACCTAGATGTGGCCATGGGTGTAGAAAACCGAAGTGCATGGAAAGTTTACTAGAGATGAGCTAAGGAAGTGGTGCTCTATGGTTATCTTCATAGATTTTAAAGCTCCTTCATGATGGTACAAAGGCTAGCATCAGGAGCCAAACATTCAATTTATGTTTAGGAGAAACAAGGAGGTAGGCAGATGCCAGTGATGAAACTGAAGCCAGTGGTAGGAGAAAGCTAGTGTCTCAGTTGTCATTCGCCTACCCTTCCAAAGAGGTAGGTGAGAAAAGATGTGCTGGGTTTCTGTGAGACTGGCTTCTCCATCTCAAAAGTCTTCAAAAGGAATGAGATGGCAGACTCAGGCCACAGAGGATGTTTGACCTACGGTTCGTGGAGTCCAGCTTGTCTCAGTAACACCAGCTTACTAAAGGCAGTGTAGTGTCTGTGGCTAGCCAGTAACATGCAACTCCTCAGGAGCAGTGAGAGATATAGAGTGGGGAGGAACTGAATCGCATAGAGGAGCTGAAACAGCATGTTCTAGGCTGAGTAATTCCTCAGAAAGGGTAATGAGCTGCTGGTCTGTCCATGCATTTCCACAGTCTTTATAAGAACAGTAGTGAATAATTATATATGAAATACTTTATTAGATGCCATTAGAGGAATATCAGGCAATGAGGTTAAGTTTTCCTTGTGTCCAGGAGAGATTTTGAGGTACTCTTTTGGTTACCAATTGGCTCCAGAATTTAGATCCTGCTCGGGAGGGTATCTCAGAGGAAGAGTAGTAACAGATAGAGGCTCCCAACTTTGGAAGTACCTGTGAGGAAAACCCAGAAAAAATAGGGGATAGTTTCAAGAAGCCCCAAGCTGTCCTCTCTCAGTAACAACAGCAAAAAGCAATAAAAAATGATTATTATTGCAGCTAACACTTATATAGTACTTACTTTATGCCAGGAACTATTTTAAGTACTTTGTGCATATTATATTTTTAAAACTCACAAAAATTCTGTGAGGTAGGTACCAATAGCCTCATTTTCCTAAGAGAACTACACATCGTTTTTTCTGGTTTTATCTCTTCTACCCCTACTGTGGTAGCTTGAATTGTGGGTATGTATGCTAAGGTAGAGCATGTATGTTGCCTGGCTGAATCTTCAGAGACTGTTTTGGCCACATGGTTTAGGCCATGCTGTGGAAATCAGGTGTTGCTCTGAAGCAAATCTGACAGAAGAAGTCTTCACAGAAGATTTTATAACACCCCAAATTATAATAATATGCTTATATATGCTTATAAATATATAGATTATCTCTGGAAGGTAACAGGACATTTCAACAGTGTTTTCCTCTGTTGAGGAAAACTATGGTTAACTATGTGTGTGCATCACTATGCATATGTTTACCATGTGAATGGATGGCCCTTTCAAAATTAAAACACATTTACACACACACACACACACACACACACACACACACACACACAGACAGTAAAAGAGAATAACTTACCAAATACTCTTTTCATTTTCCCTTATATAACACTGTAA
>NW_006432944.1:156477-165845 GCF_000325575.1 Pteropus alecto
GAAAGACATTTAATAGGAGAGGAGCTTGCTGCTACAATTTTTGCCATTATTTTTTCCTGAGAGAGCTTATTATATCCTATAACATTTCAAATAGGTCTATAACAAACCTCAAAAGAATACATTCTATATTTTATATTCCAAATAGAGAAAAACATACACATTTATTCCTGTTTCTACCTACACAGTTATTTGAATGGAGATTATAACTAGGTCTGAGGTCCACTAGGTGTTTGCTTTAACAGAAATATTCTATTTCAATTAGCCTGAGGGGCTCAAACTAAAGAAAACCATCATATAGATGTCTGGCTATTTATAGGAGTGTTCTGCACCTTTGAAATAAATTGCGAATTATTTTGTACGATTAGAACTCAATGCACTCTTGCCTCATACATTGGCCTAGCTTTGCCTGTGCCCCTTCAACTTGCTTAGTGCAATCTGTCTCTTCTTTTCAAGGTTGTGTACCAACTCCCCTAAAAATGAAAATCTTTTCTTGGTTTAATCCTACTATAGAACCTGGAATTTCTAGTTCAAATTCAAACCTTCACCTTCATTTCTTTTTTATTTCATTAAAAAACATTAACGTATAGTTGGCAGGTATAACACACAGTGATATGACATTTATATACCTTACAATGTGACCACCACACTGAGTCTAGTAACCATTTTTTACTGTGTAAAGTTATTACAGTATTATGGACTGCATTCCCTGTGCTGTACACTACATCTCCATGGCTCATTTATTTTATAAAGGGAAATTCATACCTTTTATTCTCCTTTACCTTTTTCACTTATCCCCCATCCCTTCCCCTCTAGCAACCATTAATTTGTTCTCTGTTTCTGAGTCTGTTTTTGTTTTCTTTGTTTTTTAGATTCCATATATAACTGAAATCATACAGTTGTTGTCTTTCTCTGCCTGACTTATTTCACTTAGCATAATACTCTCTAGGCCCATCCATGTTGTTGAAAATGGCAAGATTTCATTCTTTTTTTTTTTTTGCTGATTAATGCTCCATTATATATATTGAGATATCTATATCTATATCTATCTATCTATATCTATCTATCTATCTATCTATCTATCTATCTATCTATCTATCTATCTATCTATCATCTATCTATCCATTATATGTAGTCCATATTCCATTATATTGGAATATAATATAGTAGTCCATATAATATTGGAATATAATAATGTAGTCCATATAATGGAATATGGACTACATATATACACACATATATATATATACATATTTATATTTACATCTTTGTTCATCTATTGATGGATATCTAGGTTGCTTCCATATCTTGGCTATTGTAAATAATGCAGCAGTGAACATAGGGATGCATATACATTTTTAAGTTAGTGTTTTCATTTACTTTGGATAAATGCCCAGAGTAGAATTGAGGAGTTGTAAGGTAGTTCTATTTTTAACTTTTTGAGAAATCTCCATTCTGTTTTCCATAGTGGCTGCATCAATTTAAAATCCCATCAACAATTCATGGGAATTCCATTTTCTTCACATCTTCATCAACACTTATTTGTTGACTTTTTAATAATAACCATTATGACAGATGTGAGGTGGTATCTCATTTTGCTTTTGATTTGCATTTTCCTGATGATTAGTGATGTCAATTATCTCAACAGATGCAGAAAAAAACATTTGAAAAAATTTAACATTGATTTATGATAAAAACTCTCAACAAAGTGGGTATAGAAGGAATATATCTCAATATAATAAAGGATATATGACAGGCACACAGCTAACATCATACTTAATGGTGAAAAATTTAAAAGCTTTTCTCTAAGATCAGGAACAAGACAAGGATGCTCACTCTCACCAGTTTAATTCATTATAGTATTGGAAGTCTAGCCACAGCAATCAGACAAGAGAAGGAAATAAAAAGTATCCAAATTGGAAAAGAAGTAAAACTGTCACTATTTGCAGATGACATGATACTATGTATTAGAAAACCCTAAAAACTTCATCAAAAAACTATTAGAACTAATAAATGAATTCAGTGAAGTTACAGGACACAAAATAAATATACATAAACCCATTGTGTTTCTATATACTAATAATAAACAATTAGAAGGAGAAATTAAGAAAACCTCATTTCTAATTGTTACTCTGAGGGAACTGTTTATTATAGTTAAGTTTCAAGGTGAATTAAAAGATCTCTAAGGTCACTTCCTGTTCCACAAGTCTTTGGTTCACATGAAGCAAATATTTCATATTCCAAAGGGCAATCCTACCTCCTGGTGTTCCTTCTTCACCTTTCTTAGAATGTATGGTGTCAGAGATTGAATGTACTTCTTTTCAGGGACAGCTCAGGGAATTCACCTTGTTTAAATCAAAGAAATGGATTAACATTAACAGTGAAATATCTGGTCCTGAAAAGGCTGATTTTTCACTGGAGACCTTTCTATTGTCCCTCACATCCATGTATCTTTGTAAACAGTGATTCCCCTAATACCCCCTAGGCAAGAAAAAGGAACAAGAAAATAGGAATTCCACCATTATTGTGGAACTTCCCTTTATAGTCTCCCTATCCCCACATTCCATATTACTTTTGCCCTTTTGCAGTAACCTCCCAGAACTTGTTGCTCAATTTGGTCACTATGTAGTTTATAGCTGGCCATATTGTTGAAAAGGCCTCCAACATGCAGACTGTTTAAAGCAACTATGTTCTTGAAGTAGTGGGTTCCTCTGTTTCAAGGTTTTGGGATGAAGGCTTCATCTTGTGCATTTGTGTTGCTCCCCAAACTAATTGCTGCTGACCTCAGAATCAGGTTGAGAATTCTGGGAAAATCAAGCATTTATGCTTTGCCCTAAGGGAAAACTCTGTTCCTCTTGTTATCTTAAGTGCCTTATTTCCATCAACTACTTTCTCTTTTTTTCCTGGTGAAAATTAATACTGTATTTATGGAAGATAAAGACACATGACCTCAAGTTCCTGTGTTGCGAGATTCTTGAACGGAGAGACGGGACACCGAGGCTATAAGCAGAAAGCAGCATTTATTGATGCCAGCACCTGCTCAGCAGATTCTTCTTATCCAAAGGCTGAGCCCCGATTGTAACATGGTGGGCAGTTTTATACAATCTTGTACTTTTGCATTCCTACACAGCTTTAGATATTCCATATAAGGAAGGAGAACATAAGGAGAATATTGATTGGCTGCCAAACTATAAGGAAATTGGCTTATTCGTTTAAGCCAGTTTTCGGACTGCCGTGTCAGCCAGAGAGTCCTGGGAAGAGGATGCAGTCAGG
This sequence comes from Pteropus alecto, assembly GCF_000325575.1. Classification (NCBI taxonomy): domain Eukaryota; kingdom Metazoa; phylum Chordata; class Mammalia; order Chiroptera; family Pteropodidae; genus Pteropus; species Pteropus alecto. Next base: position 159,748 of record NW_006432944.1, read on the forward strand.
AACTAACTTGTTTGAGCAGGAAATGGTCAGGCAGGGTCAGCCTGCTACACCAGTACCAGGATCAGACATTGGCTGATATATAGTGGAAAGCAAAAGACAGGAGGAGTTTTCTGATACTATAGAATGGATCTCTACCATTCAGCAAACTGTGTTCTAGGCCAGGGTCCTAGACCCAGAACACCAGTCCAAATCAGTCTGATTTGAAAGGATCCCTTGTATAGAAGGACGGAAAATGTTTTTAAATGGAATTATCTCTGGCTTCTCTTCTAAAGAGATGGCATAATAGTGAAAGGGAGCATTAGAAGGCTTTGGTAGGATCTAAAATGATGTTCTCTCCTCTAACCAGCTCCAAGTGTGATCCAATTTTGTCCTAGCTCACAGAGTTTGTTTGGCCCTTGGTGTGATCCTAAATTGACGGCAACTACAAAAGCCCTTGGATGACTGAGTCATGCCGTCAGAAGGAGGCTCTAGAGATCATCTAATTTAGCTTATTCTTTTCTCCTTCGCAACTAGCTCCCATGCAAAATTATACCTAAAATAAGCTCTTAACTGCTGAACTTGCAGGACTTGTCAGGAAAGGCTCTAGGATTATTATTTCCATTTTCACCAAGGACACTAGAGTGCAAAAATCAAAGGAGTTTGGGGGACCTGGCCTTACCTGCCAACCGGGTTGTACATGGGGTTAGGTTTGAAATGTTAAATTCCCAGAAAACATACTTGGAAAGAAAGGAAACAATTAAAATGACAGTGAAGACTGAATAGCCTCTTTAAATAGCCCACTGCTGTTCTTGGTCCCAAGTCATGAAGCTTTCAGTGTGTTCCTGGTGCCTTCTATCTACATGAATATCTCATTTCTGACAAAGCCTTTCTCCCCAAGTTCCTGAGGATCCTACTCATGTTTTACTTCTGATTTCCAATAGCTCCCTGAGTTTTGGGGAAGAGAGCTTGGGAATTTATATATATACATGTACATACTGCCTTGATGCTAGCAGCTAGAAGACCCTGGAGAAGGACTTGCAGAACACTTCTCCTCTAGTCATAGCCAGCCAAAGTAATTTTAATGTGGTTATTTCTATGTAAGAAAAGCATTAATGTCTGATTACTGCTTTGGCATTCCAGCCAATCTTCAGTTTAATGACTATGATTTTGGAGGAATAGAGTTGTCAAGGAAGGTAACAGACCCTCAGGAGTTACCACACAGTGTCCTCATTTCTGTGAGGAGCACAGAGCTGTACAGTAGTGCTGTGAAATACAGTAGATGACCAAAGATATTGGCAGTGAGGTAGAGAAGGTGGGAAGAAGGGTATATTTTTCTTTTTGTTTCTTTACATTGTTTTACTAATTGCAATAAATTCATCATCATATAGAATGTATTTAAAATTTTAATAAATAAAATGTTACGTAGAAATAAAAATGATAAAAATTAATGTTGGAAAAGGAGAAAATTATTTTAAAAACATAAGTGGAAAGGAAAAAAGAAAGAAAGGAGGACAGGAAATATTAAAAGCTAACAGAGGGGAGAAAAAAGGGGAAAGAAAATAGGAGTGAAGGAAACTAAAAAAAGGAAACTGAAGTAAATACAAAAGAAAAAAGGAGAATGATTTTTAAAAGTTAAACAAATGAAAAACTTAAAAGAAGGGGGGCATGTCAAAGGAACACAGGAGAAAACCTGAAAGAAATTCCAATGGCCAAAACTAGAACAATTGGAGCAACAAAATAACATGATACTGATCTCCAAATCATCTATTTGTATACCTGCCCACTGCCCTCAGGAGGTGGAGCTTAATCTCTACCATTCTAAGTGTGGACTGGGCTTGATGACTTGATTCCAAAAAGTACATTGTGAAAAGGGGGGAAAATAACTTTATAGTGGAGAAACTTGGCAAATACACTTGGCCAAGTGGTCAAGGTTAACATCAGTAGTGATAAGTCATGGTGATAGTATGTACTCGTTTTTAATGTGATGAAAAGAGCATTTCATCTCTGTGGTCTTCCTCTCCAAAACACATTACCCCGGTGTAATGAGAAAAACACTAGAACAGTCTTAATTGAGGGGTATTTTATTAAATATCTGACCAGTACCTCAAAACCACAAGGTTATCAAAAACAAGGAATATCTGAGGAACTGTCAGCACCAAGAGGAACATAAGAATACAAGACAGAGGAAAAAAATGGTGTAGATGATAGACGCTCTGTTCAACCCTCTGGTGATCACATCAAAGTTGTGACAGAAACAAGAAGCAAATAGCAGGGAAAAGTCATCTGGAATCTAGATGAACAAGCTGTACAACTAAGAGAAATCTAAGATATCACCCTGCAATGGCACAAGGTAGGATGGGGCGAGGATGTGAGGCTGCCCAGTCCTGAGGTACTGAGTGGGACAGAGGCCATAGCAGTAGCAGAAGCTAGCTGCAGACACTTCTTAAAGGGGATATGTCTGTGAGCAGACTTCCACGGTGATGGACATGCTTACTCTGAGCACCAGTGCTAGTTTGGCTGTGCAGGGACTTACAGTTGTCAGAGTGAGAGCTGAGATAAGACTTGCTTAGTACACAAGTGCCAGCTGTATCTACTGTTCCTCCGTTGAGCCTTCCCCAGTACTAGTGTGCGGACTCAGTGCCGCCATAGTGGAGACATCATCAAACTGGATAACAGAGGTCATTCATCCCAGAGGATTCTCGGAAACTCTGTCTCCCCCAACTCGCGGCCCCACCCAAGACACATCAGGTGTGTCCTTGTTTAGTTAGGTGCTACTCGCTTAGCAGCACCTAGACTCACACTGGTGGCAGCTGGCTTCTGTTTCTGGTGTGGCCTTTTGAGGCAACTATAATCACAGCATCTGCGGATTGCTTGCTGAATAGTAACAGGTAGCCCCAGAGGGTCACAAACTTGGGCTAAATTTGGCCTGCGGCTGAACCCCTCTCAGGACTGTGCCACTAGACACCTACTTCACAAAGCCACAATAATAAGACCAGGAGACTTAGAAACTTTGCTTAGTACATAGAAACAGACATGGAAAGGCAACCAAAATGTGAAAACAAAGAAGCAGAAACCACATGAGAGAACAGAACAGAGATCCAGATACAATGGAATCAAGTAATCTAACAGAGTTCAAAACACCAGTTATAAAGATGCTCAAGGAACTTTGGGGAAGAGAACTTTAACAAAGAGATTTAAAAAACACAAAAATGGAAATGGAAATTATAAAAGAAAACCAGTATGAAATGAAAAATACATTATCTGAGATAAGTATATTAAATGGAATAAACAAAGGAATAAACAAAGTGAAAAAGAAAAGGATCAAATGACCTATCTAGAGTACAAGAAAGCCAAGGAGACTCAATCAGAATGGCAAGAGATAAGATGCCAAGACTATAAAAATAATTTAAGAGGCATATGAGAAACTATTAAGGGTCCAAATATCCGTCTGATCGGTGTTACTGAAGAAAATCAAGAAGATGAACAGCAGTTTGAAGAAATTCTCTAACCTGGTGAAAGAAATAGACATAAAGCTCCAGGAAGCTCAGAGAGTCCCCCAAACCAGGAACCCAAAGAGGGTCACCCAAGACACCATCATAATTAAATGCCAAAGGTTAAATACAAAGAAAGAATCTTAAAAGCAGCAAGAGAAAAGCAGTTAGTTACCTATAAGGGAGCACCCATAAGACTGGCAACTGATTTCTCAAAAGAAACTTTGCAGGACAGAAGGTCTTGGCACAAAATATTCAAGAATATTCAAAATATTCTTGATGAAGACCTAGCATCTACAACTAAGACTACTTTATCCAGCAAAGCTATCATTTAAAGTTGAAGGACATAAAGAGCTTCCCAGAAAAAAATAAGCTGAAGAAATTTATTGTCATCAAGCCAGTATTACAGGAAATGTTAGAAGAACTTCTTTAAGAAGAAAAAAAACATTTATCAAAGATGTGAATCAAAAATGGTAATAACTACATTCCTATCAACAAGTACCTCATAAGGAAAAGAATTCATTGCTCCAACCAAATGATAGAGTGGCTGCATGGATAAGAAAACAAGACTCCTACATATGCTGCCTACAATAAATTCACTTCAGATAAAAAGGCGCACACAGACTAAAAGGAAGTGGATGGGAAAAGATATTGCCTTGATGGGCCTAGAGGGTATTGCATTGAATGAAATAGATTGGATAGAGAAAGACAAATATCGCATGATTTCATGTACATGTGGAATCTAAAGAACAAAATGAACAACAACAAAAGTGGAAATAAACTCATAGATACAGAAAATATTTAGAGGGATATAAGATGGGAGGGGTTTGGTGGGAAAAAAGAGGCAAAGGAATTAAGAGATGCAAATAGATAGTTACAGAATAGACATGGAGATGTAAAGTGTAGCATGCGGAAGATGATTTATAATGTAATAAATATGTAAGGGAGAAGAGGGGTACTAGATTTAGTGGGGTGATCACTTTGCAAGTTATGTGGATCTCTGATCACTATGCTATACAACTGAAACTGGTATATTATTGTATGCCAACTATAATTGAAAAAAATCTCATTGAATTGTACATTGTAAATACAAGCAACTAATTGGCTATTATATTTCAATAAATACAAAAAAATATATAGGACAACTAAAGGTAATTTATTATCCTGGATGGTTATGGAACATAAAAAGGACATTAGGTAAAAACTAAGGTTCTGAATATAGTATGGACTTTAGTTAACAACAACATGTTAGAATTTGTTCATTAATTGTGATAAATGTATTATACTAATGTAAGATGTTAATATAGAGAAAACTGGGTGTTGAGTATATGAAAACATTTTGTACTATCTTTGCAAGTTTTTGTAAATCTAAGGATTCCAATGTAAAAATATTACTAAAAATATCACTAAAAAGTTAAAAGAAGACAAGGGGAAAAAGTGGAAAAATAATGCACTTACGTAAGAAAGTGAAGATAAAGTTTTTTTTTTTAATTAAAGAAACAAAATAGAAAAAAGAAAACCCTTTAAAAAAGGAAAAGCTTGAAAAACATGGTGGAGAGAGAGACATCTCCAGGTCTCTCCCCTTGAAACAATAATAAGCTGAACATCTAAAACTCAACAAAAACACCCGAATGCTCACCAGCACGTCTGAGCATGGGATCTGCGCATAAGAGCTACCACAGGTCAGAACCCCAGGCGTAGGGTGGTGGGCTGGGAGTAATAAAGAAGCTGCCTGTCACAACTGCCAGAGCTCCCTGCAGGAGGAGGGGAAGCGGGGAAGGAGCGGTGAGTTCCTGTGGCAAGCTTTCTGAACATTCCTGCCTGGGATAGCTGTGAGCTCCCCGTGGCTGGCTGGCTGCAAAGCCCAGTCATCAGGGCAGAAAACAGAGAAGCGGGATGGGACTGCTGAGGAACAACAGCTGATTTTTGCTGACAGAGTTTGCAAAACCAAGGCTGAGCTGCGGCCCCAACCGCAAACCCAGAGGGCCCCTCTCCCCATACCCTCCGAGACCAATCACCGCGGAGCCCCAGGGGAATTTGAGCAAACACTGCTGAGACTGTCGCTGACACTGATAGGGTCTGAAACTGAGGGTAGCGAGAGTGATTAAATATCTACAAGAAATATTTAAAAAGCGTTATTAAGACTTTATATAAAGCAGGGATACAAGTGGCCTAGACGCTACCTACTGGAAACCAAAAGAAAAGCGCCTTCTTTACAAAAGGCTAAATAAAGAGAGACCTTTATGTAATAAATCTTTCTGGAAAAACAGCAAAATACACTTCCATTAATTCCCAGGAGGAGAAATAGTCCATTAAACACCATGAACAACCAAGGTGACAAGACATCTCGGAAAGAAAGAGAAAAATCTCCAGAAAATAAGCTCGCAGACATAGAAATATGCAACTTAAATGACAGAGAATTCAGGATGGTACTTTTGAAAAAACTCAGTGAGATCCAAAACAACTTAAATCAACAATTTCAGGAATTGAAAAATAACTAGATGAGCAGGGCAAGGAGATTGAAACCCTAAAAAGGAACCAAATAGAACTTCTGGAGATGAAGAACATACTGCAAGAGTTGAAAAATGAAATAGCAAGCGTGGGAAATAGAGTCGACCACATGGAGGC
>NW_006432944.1:169842-206664 GCF_000325575.1 Pteropus alecto
CTGCTGGTGGGACTGCAAATTGGTACAGACACTATGCAAAACAGCATGGAGTTTCCTCAAAAAACTAGGAATTGATCTACCATATGATCCTGCAATCCCTCTATTGGATATTTACCCTCAAAACTTGAAAACCCATGTCCAAAAAGATATTTGCACACCGATGTTTGTAGCAGCATTATTCACAGTGGCCAAGACATGGAAGCAATCGAAGTGTCCTATGATAGATGATTGGCTAAAGAAGCGGTGATACATATATATATATATATATATAATGGAATATTACTCAGCCATAAGAGTAGATGAAATACTAACACTTGCGGCAACTTGGATGGACCTCGACATAATCATGCTAAGTGAAATAAGCCAGACAGAAAAAGTTGAAAATCACATGATATCACTTATATGTGGGATATAAACCTAAAAACAGCAAGTGAGCAGGATAAAGAAATGGAGACTCATGTACATGGACTATAGGCTAGTGGTTACCAGAGGACTATAGACTAGTGGTTACTAGTGGGATGGGGGAGGAGAGAGGTAAATGGGGTCAAATATAGCATTTAGGGGAGAAGGTGAAGTGGGTAAAGAGGATCAAATATATGGTAGCTGAAGGAAACTGGACTCTGGGTGGTAAACACACAATAGAGTATAGAGTTGTCAAATGATAATGTACACCTGAAAACTATATGATTGTATTAACCAATGTTACCCCAATAAACTTAATGAAAAATTAAAAAAAAATCCAAAAGTTAAAGCTTAAATTCAAAAAATCCAAGTCTCCCCCCAAACCCCCAAACAAAAAGGACAGCATAATAAAGCCTATTTTTCCCCCACAAGCATAGAAAAGAAAAATAAAAAAGGATAAAAAGCAAACAACAAAAAGAAGACAAAAAGAGAAAACCTGGAAAAGAAAAAAACTACAAACAAAAAATACAATCCCAACTCAGAAAACCCCCATAAATATAAAACAAAAACAAAAAAGCAAAGCAAGTCCCCTCAAACAGAAAAAGAAATCACCCCAAAACAGAATAAAGAAGAAAAAAATGGGAAAAAGAAGGAAAAGAAAAGGAACCATATCAGCAACAGAATTGACAACAATAACAACAACAACAAAAAAAACAAAACAACAAAATAAAAGGAAAAAATACCCAAACACTAAAAAGGAGAAAGGAAAAAACCTCAAAGGACAAAAAGCACAAAATGAAAAACAAAACAAAAAGGAAAAAAAAAACCTTAAAAGAAAGGGCAAACCTCAATAGCTATAAAAAAAACTAAGTTTGAGAGAGATAAGTGATTTGCTTTCTGTGAGTAGGTGTATGGAGTAGGAGAAGTACCCACAAAATGCGGCTGTCTACTGAGTCCTTTGGGAGCTGTTGAAAGGAATGAAAAGAGCATGTTACTGTAACATAGACAGACATTAAAATGATTCATTGCCACCATATTAACCTTTTTTTCTCATGTGAGTCTGGAAAGCTGACTGTTTTACCCAAAGCCCCCAAGCCCTGTTTTATTTTACCAGAGCCCGAGAGATAAATATTTACTGATGGGTCAGGTCTGAGATCTGTATTGGAGTGTGCCTTTTCAGATAGAGATTCTGGTTTCTTTTTTAAAGATTATTTATTATGAATAAAGGCAGTTTCAGGCTGGGCCATAACTAAATGATTAATATATATTTCTTCCTAGTACTATGCTGAGTTAAGACTCTGGAAGTTGCTAATCATCAACCGAAACAGGATCTAGAAAGTAGTCTTTGCCATCTGCTTTTAAACAAACAAACAAACAAACAAACAAACAAACAACTCATGATTTCTGTCCACATAAAGGGATACAAAGATGATGATTGTCTTAAACAGCCAGAATCCCAAATAGCAGCAATCCCAAATAGTAACAGTTTCAAATAGCCAGAATCCAAAAGACATTTGGTTTTGGCTTTGGAGTATATTATGTGGTATTTGGTTAGTATTATTAGCTTTACCTTTAAAATTCTGTTTGGCTTGCTTAGGCTGATGTTCAAGTCTGTTTGGATTATCAGATTGGATCTTGACTGAGTGGTAAAAAATGATGACTAGGAGGAAAATTTTAACCTAAATAATACATAAGTCATCTCAATGAGGATCATTGAAAATATGATAATATAGATGATGATGATCATGATGATGCTTGGGTGTGCATTTTGATACACCTGTTCACTCCTCTGACCTTTACATGGATAGAAGTAGTAGCAGCTGGTGGCTATAGTGATAGGACTGTTGGGGCATCTATCCCCCACAAATCACATCAGTGAGTAGCCAGAATCCAGAGACCTTTATATTCCCAGCAACCTTGTAATCCTTCTGGGTCCTGGAGCCTAGTGCTTCTTCAGTCTGCCACCTAGAGTAGTAGTGTTTGACACTTTGGGGACAAATGATGCATACCATAATGTCACTGGCCAGCTGATTGGTCATACACAGAAACTGAGTTTAGATGTACACAGGATAGAAATATGGACTTGAGGAAAGATTATGAGATCTAGAATGAAGTTCTAGGATTTATTTCTGGCTTAATTCCACATGAACTAATTTCTCTTGGGCAAGTCTGTAACCTCTCTTAGCTTCTTCTGTACAATATGCCTCCCTCACAGAAATTGAGTGCTTTGCCTTTTTTTCTCATGATGAAAATTTTATTGAGCCACAAATGAAAAATATAACTAGATAGTGAAAGAGATAATAATGCCTATTACATCAGGGTACTATGTGGCAATCTGAAATTATTATAACAAAAAAATAGGATGAGGCATTGATTACAAACCAGTTTATTTCTCTATATTCTACCATGTGCTTCTTTCCTTTTCTACTTTGTCTTCAACGCCATATCCCAGAAAAACCAGTATCTTTCTGATATTTTGCTTACTATGTTTTGCTTATTATGACACTATATGATCTCTTAGGGTCAGAAGTGACCTTGAATTGAGTGGTGATATCCTGCCTGACACCAGGGGATTAGTCTAGACTTGTGGTCTAACATTTATGGTTTTCACATACCATATTTTCTGTCTTTTTAAAAAAATTTTATATTTTTCTTTTATAAAAATTTTAGTTGACATACAATATTATATTACTTTTAGGTGTACAACACAGTACTAAACATTTATATAACTTATGAAGTGTTCACCCAATAAATCTAGTACCCATTGACACCATATTTAGTTATTACGATACTATATTGACTATATTTCCTATGCTAAACATTACATCCCCATGATTATTCTATAACTACCAATTTGTACCTCTTAATCCCCTCCCCTTCACCCATCCCCCACCCCCAATTTGAACAGCTATCAAAGAGCTCTCTGAATCTGTGAGCTTCTGTTCTTTGTCATCCTGTTCTCTAGATTTGATGGTGGTATTTGTCTTTCTTTGTCTAACTTACTCCACTCAGTACAATACCCTCTAGGTCCATCCATGTTGTTGCAAATGGCAAGATTTCATTCTCTTTTTTGGCTAAGTAATATTCCATTGTGTGTGTGTGTGTGTGTGTGTGTGTGTGAAGAAGAGGTGGTGTGTATGCCATCTCTTTTTTATCACTTTATCCATTGATAGACAGCCAGGATGCCTCCATGTCATGGCTACTGTAAATGCTGCAATGAGCATATGGATTCACATATCCCTTCAAAGTAGTATTTTGGGTTTCTTCAGATAAATACTCAGATGTGGGATAACTGGGTTCTTTTTTTGTCTCTCATTATAGCCTTTGTTTTAAAGTCTATTTGTCTGGTATAAGTATTGCTACTCTAGCATTTTTTTCATTTGTTTCCATTTTCATGAAACACTTTTCATCCCTTTGCATTCAGTCTGTGTGTGTCTTTCGATCTGAAGTGAGTCTCTTGTAGGTAGCATATGAAAGGATCTTGTTTTCTTATCCATTTAGTCACTTTATCTTTTATTTGGATCATTTAATCCATTTACATTTAAAGTTATTGTTGCTAATATACAGTTATTGCCACTTTATTATTCATATTTTAAACTTTTTTCTTCTTCTTAAAGAAGTCTCTTTAACATTTCCTATAATACTGAGTTGGTGATGATGAACTCCTTTAGCTTTTTCTTATCTGGGATGCTTTTTATCTGTCCTTTGATTCTAAATGATAGCTTTGCTGGGTAGAATAATCTTGGTTGTAGGTCCTTATTTTTCATCACTTTGAATATATCATGCCAATCTCTTGTAGCTTGCAAAGTTTCTGTTGAGAAATCAACCGATAGTCTTATAGGAACTTCCTTGTAGGTCACTAACTGCTTTTCTCTTGCAGCTTTTAACATTCTCTCTTTGTCTTCTCCCTTTGGCATTTTAGTGTGGGCCTTTTGGGTTTATCTTCTTTGGGACTCTCTGAGCTTCCTAGGCTTGTGTGTTTATTTCCTTCACCAGGTTAGGGAAGTTTTTCATCATTATTTCTTGAAATAGGTTTTCAGTTACTTGCTCTTTATTTTTCCTTTATGCTATCCTTATGATGCAATGTTTGTCCACTTGATGTCCCAGAAGCCTCTTAAACTGTCCTATTTTTTTTTTTTGTATTCTTTTTTCTTGTTGCCCTGATAGGGTGTTTTCTGCTACCTTCTCTTCTAAATTGCTGATTTGACCCTTGGCTTCATCTAATTTACTGTTAATCCTCCTAAGGTATTCTTTATTTTGGTTACTGTATTCTTCATTTCTGGCTGGTTCTTTTTTATGTTCTAACTTCGTTTTTGTTTTCTATCTCTTTGTTAACATTCTCAATGAGTATATCTACTCTGCCCGTAAGTTCATTGAACATCTTTATGACGAGTGTTTTGAACTCTGCATCTGGTAGATTGTTTGTCTCCATTTTGTTTAGTTCTTTTTCTGGAGCTTTGTTCAGTTCTTTCATTTGGAACATGTTTCTTTGTCTTTCCATTTTGGTTGCCTCTTTGTGTTTGAGTCTATGTATTAGGTAGGATTGCTATATCTCTTGGTCTTAGTAAAGTAGCCTTATGTAGTAGCAATCAGTGGCGCTTTCCTAGTCACCTGAGCCAGGTGCTCCAGGTATGTCCCTTGTATTGGTTGGGTGTCCCCTCCTGTTGTAGTTGAGTCTCGGTTGCTCTTTGGTCATTAGTGGGAGGGATTGACCCTCGGGCTGATTGGTTGTGATAACTAGTTGGTGAGTACAGTAGAGGAGCTGTTGTTCAGGGGCTGACCCAACAGAGCAGGATTCACTTTAGCAGAGCTTTGGTGTCTGCCCTGTCTGCCCTTTGGGTGTGTCATCCTCAGATGTGACCTCATGTGGTGCTCCAGCTCAGACATAAGCTGGACACCAGTTAATGCAGGCTAAGGCCTCCTGGGAGAGGCCCTGCCACAGGCCAAGTTCGACGGCAGCCTGTGTGCTTCCCAGGGCCACCTGGCATGAGCCATCAAGCCATCTGCAGGTGGCTGCCAGCCACATAAGGCTTGAAAGTGCCTCAAGAAGTAAGCCACAAACTGAGGCTGGCTGCCACTTATTTGGGGCTTAGGGATGCTCAGCAAGAGGTACAGGGCATCCTGAGGCCAGATGCTGATTTTTTTAGGTTCGTTGAACCTTTAAGAGGTTTTAGGAGAGTCACAGCATGGACCAAGACAGGCCATATGTATAGAAAATCTGCTGGACGTGGATTGTGTGGGCATGCATGTTGACAAGGATGGAGTCGTTGGGTAACCAGTGTAAGCTATGTTGAGGGAGACCCACATACGGCTCCTGCCTGGGTCTGCAAGCTGGGCTGAGGAGGGCTCAACAAAGGAACAATGGCCTCTGCTAGCACTTCTGTCTGGGAGAAAGCTGCCCCTCCAGCCCTCGCCCTGAAGCCAGACAACTCAGTCCCCCGCCCCACCATATGTTTCTGGCACCTTTTGAACTGCTTCTCCAGTGCTGGAGCTCAGAGTGAGTGAGTCCGTCATCGAGTAAGTGTGCAGGCTCCTTAAGAGGAAAGTCTGCAACTCCCTAAACCCTTCATCTCACTCAGTCACAAACTCTGCTGGTTTTCACAGCCAGAAGTTGTGGGAACTTATTTTCCTGGCACTGGAATTTTGGGATGGGGTGCCTGGTGTGGAGCTGTGACCCTTTGCTCTTTTGGGGTGGGGGGTGACCTCCACAGCTATTTCCCCAAATTCTCAACTGCCACACATGAGTGTAGGACCAGCAAGTTTTGCATCTCTGTTCCTCCTACCAGTCTCAAGGTGGCCTTTTCTGTGTGTCCCTATTTGTAGGACTTCTGTTCAGCTAGACTTCTGGCAACTCCTAATGATGACTATTCTGTAGTTTAGTTGTAGTTTTGATGTGGTTGTGGGAGGAGGCAAGCAACGCATTTACCTACTCTGCCTTCTTGACCAGAAGCCCTCACACCATATTTTTCAAAAAATTTGAAGCTTCATATAAGGTTACCAGTTTATTATTTTGCTAATTAAGGACATTATAAAATAACAACTACTTTCTTTGATAATAATCATTTTAGAAAAGAAGGGGTATTTTAACATCAAAAAAGTAAAATGGATATAATCTCATAATTAAAAATAGTTTAAAATGTTTTTTTTCAATTTTCTTTTGGACCAGTAAAATGTTTATTATGAACTGATAATTAGAAACCACTTAACTAGATCTGGTTTCTAGTCTTGACTCTGCCATTAATTTACTGTATGCCATTTCGCTAAGTTTGGTCTCCATTTTCTTCAGTTTTCTCATCCCTAGAATGGGGACAATTAGATTAGATGAGATCCAAGGTCTTTTCTAGCTCTAATGTTCAGGGTACTGCTACTTGTAGAGGTTCTTTCTAGTCCTTGGAATCTGAGTTTGTGCTAAAAAAAGGACATAACTACAGAACCTAAAATCAAGTAGCAAACAATTCACATCACTGGCATGCATATAACAGAGAACATTTGTTCCAGCCTCAGTGCAAGACATCAGTCCTTTCCCTTTTCATAATCTTTACATTTTTTGGGCGGGGAGGGGGTTATTTTTTGATAACAAATTGTTGCTTCTCTAACATTCTCTACATTCTCTGTTTTCTCCTGTTTTCCTTCACCTTTACCCCAAAATACAAGCTTAAAGCCTGCAGACCTTCTCCTGGTATATGTGTCTGTTTGGAGTTGATTGCTATATTGTCTCTTTTCTTTCCCTTCTGCCCCTATCTGCTAATGTGTACTTTCCATGAATCCTTCCCTATTTATTTTTCTTTCTTTTCTTCCCTTTAGACTGAAAGAATGACCTCAGCTGTTGGCATGGTCTATAAATGGCATTATCTGAATTCTTGGCAAAATCTCAATTAGGGAAAGTTGGGCTGAAATTGGTTCTAGGTAGCTAGAGGAAATATAAAATTAATTAGCAACATAATTTTGGGCTTTACCTGCCCTGTAAAAGTGCACTAGTGTTTGTACTAGAAAGCACTTTCTGGCCCAAATCCTACTCTGCTGTTTTAAGAATACTTGGATTTTAAATGCAACATTTTGAGGAAAGTGATCATTTTATTGGCAACCCCAACTTCACTAGTCCTGGGCAAGAAATAGAGTAAATTCAGAGCTTCAAAGCTACTGTCTTGGGGTTTAAAGAGAGTTCAGTCTGCACTTGTCTTAAGAGACCCTAGGTTTCCAAAGATGAAGTTCTGTTTCCTTGCCTCCACTCTTGCTTCCAGTGCCTTCTCTTCATAAATTGTTTCATTGACATCCGTGTGTGTGTAACTTATGAAGAGTGAGTCACTGAAACAAAACAAAACAAAACAAAACATGGCACTTAAGAGGCAGCTCAAATTATAGTGGTTTCTTTTTGTCGAATTTATATAAAAATAAGCCAAAATAATATAATTCAAAATTCAATTTGGATTCGGTTTCTCCAGTTGTTCACTGTTGAGGGTGATGCATTATTTTGTTTCTGAGAAAGTCTGAGCTGAGGCTATTTCCCTGTGATCTAAAACCTGCCCCTCCCTTGGCCTGCCTCCTAACCCCAGGCTTCTTCATTGTCCTAGAGCTGGCCCTTCACAGGCTTGGGGTAGTGGGAGCATGGCACAGTGCACTTCTGGATTCTTCTAGCTGTACTCTCACTGGGGAAAATCAACTTTGAAGTGAAGCTGGGGTTCTGCCAGGAAACTGAAAAGAAGTTATTAAAAATGGTATTTTTCAAACCACGAGTGATGTTTTGCTAGTAGAGGGTAACAGGTTACTTGGAATATGAACTGCTTTGGGTTTTGGATTATATTGCAAAATTGGCTGAGATTTTAGACCCCCAGGGTCCTGAGGACTGAGGACACAATTGAAAGCATATTAAATTCTGGCTGCATCTGTACAATACCATCCAAATAGTTAAAAAAGGAGAATTCACTAAAATCTGTTTATTTAGTGTCATGAACACAAAAACAAGCTTGAGTGTAGCCTTGTTTTTTGAATTTAGTTTTATTTTAGACTTATTTCTTTAGTTTTATTTTAAAAAATTCTGACTAAAATATTTTGAGTAAGGAAATAACCTGTATTTTTACTATAAGCACTATAGTGCTTAGAATTTCACTATATTCTCCTTCATATTTCTATCCCCAACAGTTTCAGTGGTAATGATGCCATCTTAACAACAAAAAGAGAGTTCTGTGGTATTCTTTACAATATCACTATCACATTCCACTCTTCCAAACTTTTTTCCCCATTAAACTATGACAGTATCTGAAATTTCATGATTAGTCTTTTAATCTTTTATTAATTTAGGTCCTTAAAAGAGTTTTAATTTCTAAGAGTTCTCCTTGCAATATTTGTCTGTGGTTTATCCAGACATTTTGCATATGTCGTCTGGCACATAGTTGACAACACCTGCAGCATGAAAGGATTTCCTGTCCTTGTGTCCTTTTTGTTGGGTTCTTAGAGGTGTTTTCTTCTATAGTTTTGTTCCTAAGAACTTTTCCAGCCTCATGTTCCCTGATTCCCCTCCACTAGACCACTTGATCTTCCCTTAACATGTTAATAATGCATTGGCTGTTGCCCCAGCCTGAGCCTTGGCTATGGCAGTTTTGAGCTGTATTCTCCAGAGTACCTCTCAACAATCTGACAAGCTTTCCTTGGTAAAATTCTTAGAAAAAAATTGTTATTACCTTATTATCAGCTCTTAAACTGGTATTTCTGTTCTGGAAACCTGCAGTTTCAAGCTGCTCTTATTTTGAATATCACCACCTGGACTTTTGTTGTAGACTTGGCCTTGCATTGCCTATTCTTTCCTATTCCTAGGCCCCACCCCAAATGGCTTAGAGAGCTATGGCCAAAGCCTGTTTAGGTTGGTGGAGGTTGGGGATGGGGTGAACAATATCTTGGCTGTTTTCCAAATTCATGACCTCAGAAGTGACTTAAACTGTTAGACTTGAAGAGGCCCTTATAGATCTTCTAGGGCAACCTCCTCATTTTTATGATGGGGAGACCAAGGTTCAGGTAGAAATTTGGGCAGGGTCACAGAGCTAGTCAGTGTGAGAACTGGCATGAGAGCTTTGTTCTGTAAAATCAGTTGTTAAATTTTGTAGTTACTAAACATTGGTGCTGAGATTCAATCCCTAGCCATTTCAATTCCTAAGCAATTCTTTCTACTTTTCCTCCCAGTCTACTTAATAAGAGAAAATATAAGTAACAAAATAGTAAGCACACAGAAAATACCAACTCAGGTGTAAGAACTTTTTAGGTCTTGATATTCCAGATACATCATCTTAGGTCCTGCTGTGACCCCAACAGCCACCCCTCTCCATGTGATATTTGAGGTGGGAGCTCTTTCTTTGGTGTCCGGGATAGTCTATGGAGGAAAAGTGAGGGATTTTTCTGCCTCTACAGAAGGCCAATGGTGGCCTGAGGCCAACTTTTCTGAGTTTTTTTCCAGGCAGATTCCACAGTAGATGTGGGTAGGAGGAGGCACAATTTGTCCAGACTGTTTTTATTTGGTCTGCAGTGTGAGAGATCAAACATTCTGAAGAGAATTGAAAACACTTATTTCTTTGGATTCCTGGGGCTGTGTAGGGGGAGATTGGGCCCCACTTGGCACAGAGTTGATTACAACATTCAAAAAAAGCTCCAATATTATTGCCCAAGGCTGCATGGAAAATTTTCCTTCCAGTCAGGGCTGACTCCTAAACCGCACACCTTCTTAAGCCTTTGATTAGCAGACACCTGCCACCAAGGAGACCAACAAACAATAAAAGCTGTGAGGGGCTGCTCAGAAAGCTCCTGAGGGTAGATTAGTGGTAATGGAGACTGGATGGGAGGAATACAATGATTTGGCACCTCTGCTAGGTACCTAAGAGCCAAAAATTCAGCTTTTTTTTTTTGCTGAGATTTTAAAAACTCTGAATCTGCTAGAAGTAGAGATTTCTATTTTTGACTCATTTACATGTACTAAACTTATAAAAATATCACTTTGCTGAATGCCACTGTGTCCAAAGTGTTAATCCATAATCTCCATTTTTCATTTGAGGTAAGAATGCCAACCATCTCATCTTTCCTTATCTCTTCTTATGCAAATTGTGTTTTAAAAAAGAGACTAGAGACAGAAAATTTCTATATTACCAATGACCACTTCAGAGGAATTCATGGTTTAGAAGAAAGTGTTGGAAGAAAGTTATGATTAATGAAAAGGAAAAAAAATAATGACTCACAAATAGAGGAACTTTAGACTTACTGGAAAGAAGAGAGCTTTTCTATATCCCTCAGATCAACCTGCCTTCATGTGAGACTATCTCTGGAAATAAGCCTCCTGTTAATCAGCATAAAGAATTATTTTAAAATATTAATAATTATTTACACCCAATGTATATTCAAAAATATTTTGGATTGTTAAGAGTAAGGATTTTGATCTGATGGGAGGTCATTGCAAAGAGGCTTTTTCTGCAACTGGCCTTGATGAGGTATTTACCCAGAGCAAAGCACATTGGTCTAGTTGTCTTGGTGATAGACAGCTTGGCAGCAAGAGCTGTCTGCACAGCTCTGAAGTGGGGCTGAACTGTCTGTAATGTCTCCATTCAAGTTTGGCTAATTGAAATCAGGAAGAAAAATTAATGTAGAAAGAAGGCGAAAAATTACACTTCCAGTCAGGTTTTGCATGCCTGTCAGTGGGCTGTGTAAAAAAAGTTTTGGGAGTTCCTGTTCTGTTATTTTTACAGTGTTATTCTTATACATGAGCTGGCACATTAATCTCTAAGGCAGAGTTACCAGTTGTGGCAACATGCCAGTTTCCCAAGGACCTCAAGTGAAGTTGAGCTGTGTCACTATCCACATTTCATCAGCTTAATACCTGAGTCACAGACAAAGCAAGGAGAATGTCTCTGGAAGGTTAATCCACCTGCATCCAGGTAAGAATGTTATATTGTCAGCCAGGAAAGGAAGCAAAAGGCTCAGGGACAAAAGAAACCAAGCCAAAGGCCTTTAATCTCAAGCCTATAAACCCTCAGAAATTGTATGCAAAAAATTCTTGTGTATATGCATATGTTCATTTTTCTGGAGTCCCTAGCTTTGATCAGATTCTCTAAGGATCTGAAATCCATCAAAAGGTAAGAATCACTGCTACATAGATTCAGATTTACAGACTTGGCCCTTGGTTAGTTTTTCCTGGTATTTAGGTATTGGGTAACAGGGAAAAGGTGGAATCTTAAGTATTTGCCATGTAGACCCACTAGCTAGACATGGTCTAGCTCAGAATAGTTAGGTGTGGAGTACATTTAGAACATTATTCTTCAGGTAAAATAAAAGCATAAACATTAATCTTTATTTATACTTAGATATGCCATAGTATATAATATAATGTAAGGTTTACAGGAATACAAACACATATATACATTTAAGATTTTTTTGAGTTTCTGGTCATGATGGAGAATTAGGTGAATGCTATGCCCACCTCCTCCTATGAACATCTCAAAATTACAACTAAATTACAGAACAACCATCACTGAGAATTGCCTGAAATCTAGCTGAACAGAAGTCCTATAACTAATGTTATACAGAAGAAGTCATCTTGGGAGTGGTAGGAGGGCTGGAGACACAGAATAGGCTGGTCCAAAACTCATGCGTGGTGATTAAAAATTAAGAGAGCTATCGTGGCTGAGGAAGTCCATTGGGTAGTGAGGGGTCCCAGCCCCACACCAGGCTCCCTAGTTTGGGGTTCCAGTGCTGGGAAAAGAAGTATCCACAACTTCTGGCTGTGAAAACCTGTGGAGATTGTAGCTGAGTGAGACTGAGGCTGCTGGAGTCCTATTTGTTTCTCTTAAAGAGCCTGCATGCAGAGTGCTTGCTGAAAGACTCACTCTCTCTGAGCTCCAGCCCTGGAGCAGCAGCTCAAAAGGCATATAGAGAGGAATTGAATTGTCTGGCGTCAGGGTGAAGGCGATAGAATCAGCTTTCTCCCAAACAAAAGTGCTGGCAGAAGCCATTGTTCCTTCGTTGAGCCCTCCACCCAAATAGGTGGGAACCATATCTGAGTCTCCATTAACTTAGCTAACACATTTGTTCTGCCACAGTGACTCCCTGAGACCCTGCCACACCCAACTTGTGGGCTGACCCAAACCACTACCAGTGACTTTTCCATACAAATGGATAGTCTTGGTTCATACTGCAAACCTTCCTAAAGTCTATAAAATGTTCACAAATCTGAAACAAACAGCATCTGGCCTTGGCATGCCCAGTACCTCTTGCTAAGGAGCCCCAACCTCGACACTAGCAGCAGCTGACACTAGCAGCAGCTGACTTCAGTTGGTAGCTGAGCCTCTCCCAAGCACTTGTAAACCCTGCACAAGTGGCAACCATCTGCAGAACACTTTTTAGCTCATACCAAATGGCCCTGGGAAAGGCATAGGGAGCGGCTAAACTTGGCTTGCACCAGAGTCCCTCCCAAGAGGACCCAGAATCAACGCACCTGGTGGCCAGCTTCAGACTACATCAGATCACCAACCACCCAACTCCACAAAAGACACACTCAAAGGGCAGACTTGACAGGCACCAGAGCTCCACTAAAGTGAACCCTGCTCCATAGGGTCAACCCCTGCACAACAGCTCCTCCACTGTAGTCAGAGCCAGTCTTCACAAATAATAAGCCTGAGGATAAATCCCTCCCATTGACATGAAAACAGCAACTAAGGCTCAATCACAATAGAAGGGCACACACAACCCATACAAGGGACATACCTGGAACACCTGACTCAGATGACCAGCAAGACCACCATTAGGCTACACAGAACATCTACTACATAAGGCCACTCTACCAAGACTGGGAGACATAGGAGCTCTTCCTAATACATAGAAATAACCAAAAGAGACAGCCAAAATGAGGAATCAAAGAAACATGCCTGAAATGAAAAAACAGAGCCAAGCTTCAGAAAAAGAACTAAACAAAATGGAGACAAGCAGTCTACCAGACGCAGAGGTAAAAACATTGCTTATATGTATGCTCAATGACCTCAGTGAGAACTTCAACAAAGAGGTATGAAACATAAAAATAGAGATAGAAAACATAAGTAGAACCAGTCAGAAATGAAGGGTATAATAACTGAAAATGAAGACTACATTACAAGAAATCAACAGTAGATTAGATGAAGCAGAGGGTAGAACCAGCAATTTGGAAGATGAGGTAGCAGAAAACACTAAACCAGAACAGCTAAAGGAAAAAAGAATCCAGAAAAATGAGGATAGCTTAAGGTGCCTTTGGCCAAAATCAAATTTATCAACATTTGAATCATAGGGGTACCAGAAAGGGAAGAGAGAGGGTAAGGAATTGAAAACCCATTTGAAAAAATGATGAATGAAAAGTTTCCTAACCTGATGAAGGAAATAGACATACGAGCTAGGGAAGCACCGAGAGTCCCAATAAAGATAAAATCAAAGAGGCCCACTCCAAGGCACATCATAATTAAAATGCCAAAGGCCAAACACACAAAAAGGAATCTTAAAAGCATTAAGAGAAAAGCAGTTAGTGACCTACAAGGACACTCCCATAAGGCTGTCAGATGATTTCTCAACAGAAACTTTGCAGGCTACAAGAGATTGTCATGACATATTCAAAGTGATGACAAGTATGGACCTAAAACCAAGATTACTCTACTCCACAAAGCTATCATTTAGAATCAAAGGACAGATAAAGAGCATCCCAAATAAGAAAAAGCTAAAGGAGTTCATCATCACCAAGTTAATATTACAGGAAATGTTAAAGAGATTTCTGTAAGAAGAAGAAAAATAAGTTAAAAATATTAATAATAAAATGGCAATAACTACCTATCTATCAACATTTCCTTTAAATTAAGTGAATTAAATGTTCCAACTGAAAAGCATAGGGTGGTTGAACGGAAAAGAAAACAAGACCTTTACATACCCTTACTTATGCTG
Source organism: Pteropus alecto (assembly GCF_000325575.1). NCBI lineage: Eukaryota > Metazoa > Chordata > Mammalia > Chiroptera > Pteropodidae > Pteropus > Pteropus alecto. The sequence continues at coordinate 184,174 of NW_006432944.1, forward strand.
CCTACAAAAGACATTTCAGATCAAAAGACACACAGAGACTGAAGGTAAAAGGATGGAAAAAGATATTTTATAAAAATGGAAATACAGAAAAAAGCTAGGGTAGCAATAGTTATACCAGACAAAATAGACTTTAAAACAATGGCTGTAACAAGAAACAAAGAAGGACCCAGTAATTTTACTTCTGGATATTTATTGGTAGAAACTCAAAACACGAATTCAAAAAGACATATACATCCATATGGTCATTGCATTATTATTTACAATAGCCAAGATATGGAAACAACCTAAAGGTCCATCACTGCAACAACAGTGATGGGCCTAAAGGGTATTGTTGAGTGAAATAAGTCAGACCAAGAAAGCGAAAAACTGTATGATTTCATTTATATGTGGAATCTGAAAAACAAACAAAACAAACTAATGGAACAGAAACAAACTTGTAGTAACAGAGAACATTTTGATGGTTGCCAGATGATGTGATTAAGAGGTACAAATTTGTAGTAACAAAGTAGTCATGGGGCTATAACATTTATCATAGGAAATACAGTCAATAGTATTATAATAACTATGTATGGTGTCAGATGGGTATTGGATTTATCAGGATGATCCCTTCGTAAGTTATATACATGTCTAATCACTCTGTTGTACACCTGAAATTAATAAAATTTTGTATGCCAACTTATTAAAAATAAAAATATATTTCTTATCTATGTCACTTTTAAATTCCCACCTGCCTTTATTGCTTTAAGTTGTCTCTCACTTTCATGGAGTTTAAAACATCCTACTTCTCCTTTTTATAAAGTCATATGCATTTGTCTGTAAGCTGGTGGCATTAGCAGAGTCTTATTTGATGACATAGTTTTACTTATTCTGATTGTGTTCTTAGTTGTCACTAACTAATCAGTCCTTTCAAATCTGGTCCCCCATCTTCCAAATCAGCCACCATCTCTTACTGTCAAAAATATAAAGCAGGACATTTTGACTTGGTCATTTAGATGAAACTGTTTCAATTATGAATAGTTATTACCATTTTAAACTTATCAGTTTATGTGTAGAGCACACGCCTCTACCTAATGTTAATCCTAGTTAGCAGGGTCTTCCACTTTCTACTTTATTAATTAATTTATTTAAAAAAATCATGATCGTGTTATCTTTGTATTAAAAAATATGAATTAAAAAGTATAAATCTGTTAGAGCCAGCCAGATTAACTTCTAAAGAAGTATCAATCATGTTTTTTAAAACCTTCAATTAAAGAAATTTTATAACATTATATATATATAACATTATATGTATAATATAATATATATAATATGAGATAAATAAGATCACTTTTTGATTCATATAAGATTCATAAGATCACTGTTAGATTCAACTAAAGATTTCCTGTATAGATTGGATCTAAGAATAAGAATTCATAATGTGCCTCAAATACTTTCTTTCCCCAGCATCTTTGACTTTGAGGGAAAAATCAGGATATTTTAAGTGTTTATCAAGATACAAGTCAATTCTTGGATAGTGAGAAGATGATTTACTGAGTATAATTGCTGGCCCTTTATAAAATGACCAAGTGTGGTCAACACCCCATTCTTGGTACATGAATACATAAATATGCCAAATTCTGACTTCATTCTCAAACTTCATTTTTCCCAGGGTTAGAGAATGACATTAGGGTGAGTGTTGGGACTGGGGTAAGGTCTTCTTCTATTATAAAAAGCTGAAACAGAAGATTTGTTTTAGACTATATCAAAATGGCTGGGTTAAAGTAGCCTGGTTAAAAAATTCTTGATGTCAAAATGGCTACACAAAAATCTGAATTGATGTACTTATTTAAAAAATGTGATTAGGATTAATGGGAATTGCATTAAATCTGTGTATTGCTTTGGGTAATATGGTCATTTTAACTATGTTGATTCTTCTAATCCATGAACATGGAATATCAGATTTGTGTGGAATCACACAAGACCTCAAACAGCCCAAACAATCCTGTGAAAAAGAACAAGACTGGAGGTATCACACTGCCTGAGTTCAAATTATACTACGAAGCAACAATAATGAAAACAGCATGATATTGGCAGGAAAAGACTCACAGATCAATGGAACAGAATTGAAAGCCCACATATATATGGGTAAATAATCTTCAACAAAAGAGCCAAAAACATACAATGGAGAAAAGAAAGCTTCTTCAATAAATGGTGCTGGGAAAATTGGAAAGCCACATTCAAAAGAATGAAACTAGACTACTATCTATCACCATGCACCAACATTAAATCAAAATGGTTCAATGAACTAAAAATAAGACCTGAAACAATAAATTACATAGAATAAAACATAGGTACTAAACTCGTGGACTTTGGTTCCTGAGATTTTATGAATTTGACCTCAAAGGCAATAGAAGTCAAAGCAAAAATAAATAAATGGGACTATATCGAAGTAAAACTTCTGCACAGCAAAAGGAATCATCAATAAGACAAAGAGGCAATGGACTGAATGGGAGAATACATTTTGCAAGCAACCCCTTTGAAAAAGGGCTAATATCCAAAATACATGACGAACTCATACAGTTCAACAACAATAACATAAAACAATCCAATTAAAAAATGGACAGAGGACCTGAATAGACACTTCTTTCAAGAAAGCATACAAATGACCAACAGACGTATGAAAATGTGCTCAACTTTACTAGCTACTAGGGAAATACAAATCAAAACCACGATGAGATGTCACCTCACATCTGTTAGGATGTCATCAAAAAGACAAGTAATAACAAGTGTTGGAGAGGTTGTTGTGGAAAAGGAACACTTATATACTGCTGGTGGGAATGTAAACTGGTACACCCATTATGGAAAACAATATGGAGGTTCCTCAAAAATTAAGAATAGAATTCCCATATGACCCAGCCATCCCTCTTCTGGGTATTTACCCAAAAATCCTGAAAATATTTATCTGCAAAAATATATGCACCCTGATGTTTATAGCAGAATTATTCATGGTGGCTAAGACATGAAAACAACCAAAATGCCCTTCAATAGGCAATTGGATAAAGAAGATGTGGTACATTTATACAATAGACGATTATTCAGCCATAAGAAAAGATAAAATAATGCCATTTGCAACAATGTGGATGGATCTTGAGATTATCGTGTTAAGCGAAATAAGTCAAACAGAAAAAGTTGAGAACTACATGATTTCACTCATATGTAGGATATAAAACTGAAAACAACAAACAAGTATGACAAACAAACAGACTCATGGGCACGAACAGTGGGTTAGTAGTTACCAGAGGGAAGAGGGGATGGGGAGAGGTAGATAGGGGTAGTGTGGGTCTAATATTTGGTGACAGAAGGAAATTTAACTATGGATAGTAAGCACACAATGCAAAATGTATATCTATGTATTATTGAAATGTATACTTGAAACCTATATAATTTTATTATCCAATGTCACCCCAATAAATTTAATACAGAATATTATGTTTAATTTTCCTTGTCCATGGAGATATACCAGAAAAAAATATTACTAAGAGCAACATCAGAGGGTTTGCTGCCTATGTTCTATTCTAACGGGTTTATGGTTGTGGGTCTTACATTTATGTCTTTAATTCATTTTGAGATTATTTTTGTATATGGAGTAAGAAGGTTGTTCAGTTTCATTTTTTTCACATGTATCTGTCCAGTTTTCCCAACACCATTTATCGAAGAGACTATATTTACCCATTGTCTATTCTTGCCTCCTTTGTTGCAGATTAAATGAGCACATAGGCATGAGTTTATTTTTGTACTCTCTTCTGTTCCATTTATCTATGTGTCTGATTATACGCCAGTGCCATGCTGTTTTGATTACTATAGCCTTGTAGTGTAATTTAATATCAGGTAGCATGATACCTCCAACTTTGTTCTTATTTCTCAAGACTGCCATGGCTATTCAAGGTCTTTTATGGTTCCATATAAACTCTTGGATTATTTGTTCTAGTTCTGTGAATAATGTCATTGATATTTTGATAGAGATTGCATTGAAAATATACATTGCTTTAGATATGGACATTTTAACAATGTTAATTTTTCCTATCTGTGAGCATGGTATATGCTTCCATTTGTTTGTACCTTCTTCAATTTCTTTCTTCATTGCTTTATAATTTTTCTAGTACAGGATTTTTACCTGTTTGATTAAATTTATTCCTAGGTAGTTTATTTTCTTTGTTTGATGCAATCATAAATAGGATTATTTTCTTAATTTCTCTTTCTGATAATGTGTTATTAGTATATAAAACTGCAATCCATTTCTGAATATTAATTTTGTATTCTACTACTTTGCCAAATTCATTTATAATTTATAATAGTTTTACTTTTTGGTGGACTCCTTAGTGTTCTCTTTATATGGTAACATGTCCTCTGCAAATAGTGACGGATTCACTTCTTCCTCTTCAATTTGGATGCCTTTTATTTCTTTTTCTTGTCTGATTGCTATGGCTAGGACTTTCAATACTATGTTGGATAGAAGTGAAAATCGACTTCCTTATCTTGTTCATTATTGTAAGGAAAACACTTCTGGCTTTTCAGGGATATTGACCTATAATTTTCTTTCTTTGTTATGCTTTTGTCCGGTTTTGGAATTGGGATAATGATGACCTCATAGAATAAGCTTGGGAGCCTTCTGTCCTCTCAAATTTTTTGGAATACTTTGAGAAGAATGCATGGTAATTCTTGGATGTTTGGTAAAATTCACCCGTGGAGCCATGTGGTCCAGGACTTTTGTTTCTTAGGAGTGTTTTGATTGCAGATTCAAGTTCGTTAGCACTAGTTGTTTGGTTTAAATTTTCTTTTTATTCTTGATTCAGTCTTAGAAGATTGTATATTCCTGGGAATTTATTCATTTCTTCCAGATTGTCTAATTTGTTGGTGCGTAATTGCTCATAGTATTTTATCCTTTGTGTTTCTGTGGTGTCAGTTGTCACTTCTCCTCTTTCATTTCTAATTTTATTTATTTGGGTCCTCTCTCTTTTTTTTTTTTTTTTGATGGGACTGGTTAAAAGTTTATCAATTTTGTTTACATTTATCAAAGAACTAGCTCTTGGTTTCATTGGTCTTTTGTATTTTTTTTTTTAAAGATTCTATTTTATTTATTTCCACTCAGATCTTTACTATTTTCTTTCTTCCATTCATTTTGGGCTTTTTTTTTCTGATTCTTTTAGATGTAAGGTTAGATTTTTTATTTGAGATATTTTTGTTTCTTGAGGTAAGCCTGTATTGCTATGAATTTCCCACTTTGGACTGCTTTTTCTGTGTCTCACAGATTTTGGGCCATCGTGTTTTCATTTCATTTCTCTCAAGCTATTTTTTGATTTCTTCCCTGATCTTATTGTTAACTCATTAATTATTTAGCAGCATGTTATTTATCCTCCAAGTATTTGTATTTTTTTCAGTTTTCTTCTTGTAATTGATTTCTAGTGTTATATCATTGTGGTCAGAGAAGATGCTTAATATGATTTCAATCTTTTTAAATTTATTGAAAAATTTTTTTGGCCTAACATGTGGTTTATCTTGGAAAATGTTCCATGTGCAATTGAAATAAATGTATATCCTGCTGCTTGGGGTGAAAAGCTCTAAAAACATCAATTAAATTAATCTGATTTAGTGTGTCCTTTGAGGTCTCTGTTTCTTTGTAGATTTTCTGTCTGGAAAATTTGTTCATTGGTGTCAACTGAGTGTTAAGTCTCCTACTATGACTGTATTACTATTGATTTCTCCCTGTATGTTGGTCAATATTTGATTTACGTGTTTAGGTGTTCCTATGTTGGGTGTATAGATGTTTACTGGGGTTATATTCTCTTGTTGGGTTGATCCGCTTATTATTATGTTTTTCTTTCTTTTATTATAATTTTTGTTTTAGTCTATTTTGCTTGATATAAGTATCGCTACTCCAGCTTTTTTTCATTTCCATTTTCATAAAATATATTTTTTCATCCCTTTACTTGTGTCTTTCAATCTGAAGTAGGTCTATTGCAGGCAGCATATGTATGGGCCTTGCTTTCTTATCCATTCAGCCACCTGATGTCTTTTGACTGGAACATTAATTCACTTTGATTTATTAATCTGTACAAAATTGTCGTCATTTTATTATTCATATTTATGTTTCTTTCCCTTTCTTCTTAAAGAAGTTCCTTTAATGTTTCTAGTAATACTGGCTTAGTGGTGATAAATTTCTTTAGCTTTTTTTTTTTTTGTCTAGGAAGCTCTTTCACCTTCAGTTGTATTTAATAGCCTTGATGGGTAGAGTAGTCTCGGTTGTAGGCCTTTGCTTTTCATCAGTTTTAATATTTTGTGCCAATCCCTTCTGCCCTGTAAAGTTTCTGTTGAGAAATCTGCTGACAGTCTTATGAGAGCTACTTTGTAACTAGTTGCCTTTCTCTTGCTGCTTTTAGATCCTTTCTTTGTCTTTAAACTTTGCCATTTTAATTATGATATAACTTAGTGTGGGCCTCTTTGGGTCCCTCTTGTTTGGGACTCTCTGAACTTCCTGGGCTTGTTTGACTATTTCCTTTGCCAGACTGGGCAAGTTTTCATTCATTTCTTCTAATAGGTTCTCAATCCCTTGCACTCTCTCTTTTCCTTCTGGTATTCTTTGATGTGAATGTTGTTATGCTTGATTTTGTCCCAGAGGTCCCTTAAACTATTCTCATTTTTTATTCTTTTTTAATTTGTGTTGTTCTAATTACATATTTTCTGCTACCTTGTATTCCAAATCTCTGGTTTGATCCTCTGCTTCATCTAATCTTCTGTTGATCACTTCTAGTGTGTTTTTCATTTATTAGTTTATTCTTTATTTATGACTATTTTTTTATGGTTTCTATCTCGATTTTTATGCTTACTAGCTCTTTATTGAAGTTTTTACTTAATTTCTTGAGCAGCCTTATAACTAGGGTTTCAAACTTTGTCTCTGGTAGGTTGCTTGCCTCCATTTCATTTAGTTCCATTTCTGGAGTTTTCTCCTCTTCTTTCATTTGGAACATGTTTCTTTGTTTCTTCTTTTTGGCTGTCTCTCTGTGTTCATTTCTGTGTATTAGATATGGCTCCTATGTCTTTCAGTCTTTGTTGGGTGGTCTTATGTAGTAGGTTTCCTGTATGGCAGAGTGGGACAGTCTCCATGATCCCTTCTGCCTGCGTGTTTCAGGAGTGTCTCTTGTGTGAGTTTCGTGTGCCTTGTTGTTGTAGTTGAGGCTTGATTGCTGTCATACCCACCCTTGTCATTGGGTGGGATGGATTCTCAGGCTGACAGGCTCTGAGGATTGGCCATGCCCACAGCAGATGAGGTGCTTTGTAGTGGCTGACTCCTTTGAGGGTGATTTACACATTCAGGGTCCTGTGCCTGTTGAGACTACCCTTTGGTTTTGCCACTTGTAGGGCTAATTGAGTAGCGCTTTTTCGTGTTTTGAAGCCAGCCTCGTGGTGTGTTGATTCTAGTGCCTTTTGGGAGGGGCTTCTGTGCAGACCTAGGACAGCTGCTGCCTGTGATCCGCCAGGGCTATCTGGTAGGAGCTACACAGCTATCTGCAATTGGAGTTGCTGCCTGGCTGCACTTCTCTTTTAGGAAAGTGCAGTTTTCCAAGAGCAACATTAGCTGTCTGCTGGGTACTGGCTTATTCTTGGAACCAGATGAAAAAGTTAGAGTTAGTTATTGGGAATTGTGTATGATCTGCAGAAACAACTGAAATAAGTAATTTCTAAAGTAACATTAGAAATAAGTATATTAGAGGAGGGTAGAAAAAACACACATGCTAAAAATATACTTAGAATTCTATACAAACATTCTAAATTCAATGTTAGCAGACTGCTGGAAAACAAAGCAATATTACCCTATCCGCTAGCTGATGAGCAGCTGGGGTATAGATGAGACAATCAGAGTTAGGACAACTCCTAATATTTGTACCTCATCTTTGGATCAATTTTTCTAGAGGATGCCATTTGATGAAGTCTTTCCTCTCTCTTACTAGGTTCATTCTTTCAGCATTTAAAGAAGGACTCAAATCTCTTTCATCCTTTCAAAATGAACTTCCATTCAAATTGCCTTTTTCAAATCCTTTTTTTTTTGTTTTTAGATACAGTAAAAATCTTCCATCCCTGGTAGTCTGTGACTTTAGAATCAATAAGGACTGATGGTTCCACCTACACTGTAAATTCAAATGTCTAAAATCAAACACATTTACTTTCTGTGCAAACCTCTCCCCTTCTGGACTTCCCTTCCAAATAAAGTTCTTTATGATAGCTTTTGAACAGAATTTGAGAAACCATCATAAGATATAATCTAAGCTGAACTGGCTCCAGGGTGCTCAGTTACCCTATGTGCAACTCTGAGCAGTGATGAAAATATAAAGTTCTCCCCAACTTTTCATTCTCTGAAGCTCTTGCTGACTCAAAGAGGCTCTGACAATTGGCTTTCTTATCAAGCAGGAGGGCAGTAAGACAGAGAAGTTCAGTGGCAACTTATTGGAAAACAGGTTTTGGGGAACCCCTCATATAACACCTACTTGGGAAGTTGGCTGTTACATTGGAAATATTTAAACTTGGAACCGTCCCTGGTTACTGGTGCAAATTTACAGTTTCGAAACAAATGAAAATGTGCTCAATGTTGAGAATCAGATGGCATACCTTAAATGTTTAGAAAATTCTTAAGAGTTGGCCATATATATTACATTTTGGGCAGAATTTAGAGGCGAGTCTATCTCTGAGCATGATGGGCTTTAACTTTTAGGCCTTAGGCAGCCATCAGATGTGCATAGCTGATATCTTTACTGGATGGATAACTTGACAGTCACTGCTACAATCCAGTCATGAATAATTGGAAAAAAATTGCTGATACATTAAATATCTACCACTTGACAGGTAATGTTTTAAGTATTTTACATGAATTTACTTATTTAATCTTTAACAAATCTCTAAGAAATAGGTACAGTTATTATCTCTACTTTGCAGATGAAGAAAGTAATAAAAAGAAAACCCTTGCTCACAGGTGGCTGAACCAACTTGAACCCAAGCAATCTGGCTCCAGACTGTCAATCTATATAAATTATTATAGCTCTACCACTTTACTTTTATATAATTATATTATTTGCTTTTTATATTTGTGTATATAAGTATTTATTTATACTCTACCACAGTCTAGAAAGTATGTCAGCTTTGAATATTATGTAGGGTAAAAAGTACAGGTGATTTTTTTTTTTTATGAATGAGGAAACAGGCAGATAAATTCAGCTAAGTAGTACGACAGCCAGGACTAGAAGCTGAGGTTACTGATTCATAAAGAGGCATATGGAATTATTATTTGACAAATTTTATGAGAGCTATGAGGCACAGTTCAATGTAAGAAAATATGAGAATTAATGAATATGTGGTAGCATCCCAGTACCACAGAAGAGATCTGGTACATAGTGAACAAGGCACATTGCTTTAGGCACTGGTACAACACAGATAAATTAGACAAGATTTTTACTTTCAAGGAATTTATAGTCTAGTTGGAAAGTCAGTCATGATTACAATAGTATTACCATGCTGTAGTGAGAGTTGAGGCAGACAGAGGGCATGTCGAAGATGGCTTTCTGTCTTATGCTTAAGTGGTTTGGGTTTTATCCCCAAGGCACTGCAAACCCATTCATCCAGAGTGGTGATCTGATCAAATTTGTGGGAAAGCTCATTATGACAGAAGTGTAGAGAAAGATGAGATTAGAGGCTTTCAATCTTGACACAATCCAAATTTTTTGGTGAAGTCTATAGTTGTCTTTTTAAATTTGTTAATTTTTTGATTCATTCAAACATTTTTCACTGAGTGTCAACTATCTTTTCTAGGTGTAATGGATATAAAAGTGAAAAGAATTACCTTCAATTACCTCACAGCTTAACTAGAAAGACGTTTATTATAAACATATGGATGACAATAGATGACAACAAGAGTTTTAATTGTCCTATGGATACAGTGAAAAGGAAGCACAAACTGGAGTTTCTGGGAAGATTCTATTGGATTGTAAGGGCTCCTTGAGGACATAGAAATGTATTTTGTTTTCTTGTATCCATTGAAAACAGTGCAATTACAGAGTATGAGCTCAGGAAAAATGTGTTGTCATTGTTATTGTTATTTAGTATCTAGCATTTTCACTGACGATAAGCCCTATAGTGGCAAATCAGGGCTTAGGTCTGCTCCTGCTTCCTTCTCATCCCAGCTAACCTTTTCACCCCTTGGTAAAGTTAAGTGTATGAAATCATAGATAAAAATACTTCATTTTTTTCATGGCTCATTCTTCTCTCTCTAACACAATATACATAGTGGTTGGAAAAATTCAGTCACACATTGAATAAGACCCCATATTAGATGCCCAAATCTGTGACTTTATTCTTTTTTCTTTTGAGAGGCTTGCTAGGTAGAATTTTATGCTACATAAACTCAGAACCACTAAGATTAAAAAAAAAGGCTGTAAGAGTCAAGTTAATTAGTTTTCCTAATATCAAGATGATATCCTGTGGAAGAATTGTAGCTGGACAGAGAGAACTGGATTCATAGTTTTAGACTTAGTAATAGCCCTTTGGGAACTCTTTGGAGGACTGACTCCTCAAAAAATCTGCTCAAAATCTGTTCTGGAAAAATTTCAGTCGGGGGTAGGAGAGGAGGGGGCAGGTAGATGAGGTAAAGGCAGTTAAATATAGGGGGGTAGGGGTAGGGTGAAGTGGGTAAAGGGGATCAAATATATGGTAGCTGAAGGAAATTGGACTTTGGGTGGTAAACACACAATAGAATATACACATGTCAAATGATAATGTACAACTGAAAATTATGGAATTGTATTAACCAATGTTACCCCAATAAACTTAATTTTAAAAAATGAAAATGAAAGACAAAGAAAAACGTTGAAATCAACAAAATAAAATGGCACATACGTGTAGGGGAAGAACAATTTGAATAACTGTGAATTTCCAACCAGGAACTATAGAAGCAAGTAGCATATTTTTCAATTGCTGAAAGTAAAGAACTGTCAACTTGAAATTTTGTATTTAGTGAAAAGAACTATTAGATGTAAAGGTAAATGAAGGTGTTCTCAGGTGGAGGAAAACTAAAGAAATTTGTTACCAGCTGGTCTGCTATAAAGGACTGCTAAAGTAAGTTCTTCAGACTTTCTTATCAGCAGGGAAATGATACCAGAAGAAAGTGGCACATGAAAATGGCACCACACTGACATGGGTAAAGGGGATCAAATATATGGTAGCTGAAGGAAATTGGACTTTGGGTGGTAAACACACAATAGAATATACACATGTCAAATGATAATGTACATCATTTAGTTCTAGAAAAAGACTGTTGGTTGTGGAAAATTGCTTTTGTTTTGCCCCAATTTAGAAACTTTCACCACAGGACTGCAACTTGTAACCCCAGCTTGCCTATAATTTATGGTCAAATGGTGATTTCTGACACTAGATATTTTTTCAAACCTTTAGATATGAAGATTGTGTTACATCCTTGGTTTCCTTGCAAGAAGATAGGGTTGGTAAAAATGCAACGGAGTCGAACATCCATGGCATAGGCTTAGTTTTCTGTTTTTTAAAAAATATTATTTAAAGTCTCATTATTAGCTAGGAACCCTCAAGTTGTCAAATTGTAGTTAGTCTTTTCTGCATTTCTGTCCAAATAGGGGAGAGATATTTTATATCTCTCATACATAATTATAAAGTGAAGTTTAGTTGGCTTACCTGAAAAGTAGATTATTCTCATAATTTTAGTTGGAAGAAGAGAGAGAGAGTTGATGAGAGGTAGTGAGATAGAGAGATGCAGAGATAGAGAGACAGAAAGGAGGGAGACAAGGAGAGGGAAGGAGCTTTCTACAATTCAATCAAAAGCAAAAAGAAATAAAAACAAAAAAATTATGGAGAAGATCTGAATAGGATAATGCAATTAAGTTATGCTAAGCAAACTAAATCCTATTATCATTTTAAAAAAGCATTCTCAATTTCATCTTGCTATCTGAACTAATGATTTGCTCCTGACATTCATCCCAGTTAGGTGATTGACCTTACACACAGAGGATGGGAGGGAAGAGAAATGAAGCAAGATGTTTTTCTTGATAGCTATTCAGGCCTGATTCAAGCAGTCTTCCTCTCTGTCTAGCTGTCTAAAGCAAAAGATCCATTTTATTAAAGTTTGTTTGATCATTATAGTTATGAAATGACAATCAGTTCTACAGCAAGGATGGAAATTCATTGAAGGAATCAGAAGCTCTATCGCCAAAGATATTTCCTAACAGATGCTTTAATAACTGTAGTAGAATGTTTACCATGTACTATAAATGTTCATTTTTCTTTGACAGTGCTCAATGGAACACACTAATAGTGTTAAGTAAAGGAAACAACACTAAGAGTTCCCAAACTTGTGCGGTGACACCCTTGATATCTTTGATTTGATTTCAAGCAACAGAGGCCAGTTTTCTTCCATGATGTTTCTAAAGCACAGCTGCGATAGGCTCATCTATTTCATACACTTCCAGGATATTCACCAGACAGCTATTTTACCTTGCAGTAACTATGACAACCTGAGTTTTTTTCTGGAAGACTCTGCAAGATTAACATTCCTGAGTAGAGGGACCAGTGATTTATTTCAGAGTAGAAGAAGCCTTCTAAGAATGGACATTTGCCCATAAGAAAACTTTAGGTGATAACGATTAAGAACATTTAGAAGCTTAACTATAAGTTCCAAGGAAGGATACTTGGAAGGAATTTTGCTGGGAAGGAGAAGTTATTCATTGTTTAATTAATGTGTGTGTGTGTGTGTGTGTGTGTGCGCGCGCGCATATGTGCGAGCACATGCACACACACCTATGTTTGTTATCTACTCTGAAAGTATAACAGTAAAGAGTACCTTTAAAACATTTAAATTGGATCAGAGATTCTCCAAGTTAGAAGGGATCTTTAATAGTTAAGCACAGAGTATATTCTATTCCTTAACCTCCCTTCCTGCCCCTATGTTTGAATAGTTTCTATAAAATCCTTTCCAAATAGTTATCTAGCCTCTGGCTGCACACTCAGAGTTCAAGGTAGTTCCTCCCTTAAAAGGCAGCACAGCCAATTCCATTTTTGGACTTCTCTTATTTAGAAAAAGAACAGTGTTATTTAAATAATACGATATTTTAAAAGCTAGACAGACCTGGACTTGAATCCTGGCTCCACATTTTACTTGATGATACTAAAGAAGTTTCTTTATTGCTCTGAACTTCAGGTAGCAAATTCTCCTACATATATGCCTCTACAAGGGCCTACAAAAGAACTCAAGACCTTCCGAATATTAGAAGAAATAGTTAAATCAGAGCATCAATGCTCAACCATTATGTACTTTTGTGATAAGGCTTTGGTCATTGCTTGTTATTGACTCAGTCAGTATCTTCCAAACTGGGTAGACTTCCTCCATGTAACTCTACTTAATTCACTTTGGAGTATGTTAATATTTTTGAAGCTTTCAAGTCACCCAAGCTATCCCAATAAGAGCTCTTCTTAACAGCAGAGAATATCCCCCTCAGAAGCAGATGTTTTTTCTTATCCTGTCTCTGCACTTTTGTTCATGCTGTGCTAAAATTTGAAATGCCATTTTATTCTCCTCTCAATCATAAATCCTATCCATTCTTTAGGGCAAGATTCAATTTCAGCCTCCATCATGAAGCCTTTCTTGATCATTCCAAAACACAAGGCTCTCTTCAAATACATGGAATTTATCATACACATTATAGCATTTGCCCTAGTCATTAGAAAAATTTCTTTTAAAGAAATTCCCCATTTGTGGAATACCCACTGTGTGTCAAATTTTATGGAAAATAAAAAATAGATAAACAAGGTCTTAGAACTAGTGCACAGATGTAATTAATTATTTGAACTTAAAGCAAAACTAGTAATAGAGCAAGACAAATGTTTTAATTATAGTTCCTGCTAGTAGGTAGATATTGATGGTGAAGCATGGGCAGTTTTGGTCTGAGACTAGGTAAAGTATGATGTAAAAGGGGTTTGAAACCAAGCGGGATAGGCTTTAGGGTTTCCTAGAACTAAGAATTTCAAGAGCAAGTTAAAGAGATTTGAGCTAAAAGTAGTTGAAACCAGAAAAATAAGATCTTGTGTGTTGAGGCAACATGAGATTTCTGGGCCTCTTCTGGCATGTAAGGAGCTTGAAAATCATCATTCCTAACATCATAATAAGAAAAAAAGAAGAGTAACTCTTATTAAATGCACCAGAGAATTGAGGTCACAGAGAAAACTGCTGCCCCCAAAATTGAAGAGAGAGATAGGTAGATATATTCATAGCTTACCAGAAAAAAAAGTCCAGGAGCAGAAACTGCCATTGGAAGCAGTACTGGGGTAGGAAAACAAACTATAATTCATGAATTGCTGGAGGCTCAGTGAAGATAAACTTGTGGGTTAAAAACTCCAAGGGGGACCAGTTTTATGGAAGCCCCCACATTTTCATGAATTTTATCTCTAGGAGCCCTACTAAGTTCTCACAGTGAGGATCCAGCAGAGGGAGGGAGGATATAGCCATATTGAAATATGCTCAGAAAATTTTACTCTTATTTTATTTTTTTTAAATCTCAATGTAATTTATTCCAGATAAACTGGTAACCATTTAGTCAATTGTAAGAACTGTGGAATATGAATGAGTTTGGTGTTGCAACTGGTTGTTGCCTCAACACTGTCTACCCTCATCTCCCCAAGATGTGTGTCAACTAGATTATTTCTGAGTATGTTTTCTCATTATAAAATGTGGACTCCTATACCTCAAACTTGATAAAATAACACACAAATGCTTATTCATAGTAGACACATAAGGCATGGAATTCTTTTCTGGGGAAAACTAGACTTTCATTCACTACACCCAAGATATTAAATGGAAATCACTCCTTATCAACAACCAACCTCCAATAGTTATCTCCTGTGAAGGTCTCACCCAGCATAACAACCCACTTCACTGAGAGAAATCACATTAATTCCACAGCTGCTACCACCACCTGTGTACTGATACTCTTAATATTAATACATCTATCCCTCTTTGATGTTGTCACTTGAAAATTTCTTCCTCATATTTAACTTTGACACACTTCAAAACCTTCCAAAACATCTTTTCCAGTCCCATTACTATTACCGTCTTTTGAACTTGAACCTCCTGGCAATCTGAGCACCATTCACTTGGCAAATAGCTATGTGCAAGTGCTGCTCCAAGTACTTAGAATACCTGTGTAGAAAAGATTGCACTCTTATGAAGGTTACGTTTTAACAGGAAAAATGTATATAATACAAAACAAACTATAAATATTACATTATAAATGCTATGGACAATAACATATAGGATAAAGGTATGCTAGGATGGAGGTGAGGAGTGAGCACAGTTAAAAGGGTGGTCAAGATAGGTTTCACTGAATACATTTGGCTAGATTTGAAGTAACCATTCCAAAGGAAAATGACAACTTGAAGGCTTAGCGATGTTAATGAACAGGAAGGTGAGTTCAGTCAGTGTAGTCAGAAAGGTTAAGAGGGAGCTGAGAGTTTGAAAAAAGCATTCTTGCTGCTGCTGAACGGGGGAAGGAGGAGCAAAGTTATCAGTTAAAAAGCTATTATAGTAATCCATGTGAAATATACAAGGCTTTTTGTTTCATTTCTCCATTATGAAAAATTTTAACACATTATGTAAGTAGGACTAGTATACCGAATCCCCATTCAACTTCAACAAATAAATTTAGAAGTAACTTGTTTCACCTACAACCCCATCCAATGCTGACTCCAACCTCACCTTAAATATTTCAAAGCAAATCCTAGATTTATCATTTCATTCCTTTCTTAAAGTCTTAACCATTAAAATCATCAAACCAAAGATTATATTCAAAGTATAATACATGGAATTAAGAAATTATGAAAGGATTATTATTTTTTAGAAATATCAAGGGCTAGGATATAGGAGTAAATGGCTGAGGAAAGGAAGAGGATAACATTGAGAGAACCTTGGACTACAGCAACCACGTTTATCACAAACGCAAAATAACTGCATTTTCCAATACTTGTTAAGGCTGCATCACTTCGTTTCACTTCCCAGCTGCTTTTTCACAAAAAGTTACTTGTATATATAAGTGACTAAGGCACAGTTGCCTTATAAATACTCAAATTTATGCTTCTGAAAAATTAGATACCTTCAGAACTTCTCTCCAAATTCTGCATTTGATGATGAACAGCTACAGTGTTGCCTATTACTGGTATCATACCTTTCTTGCCTGAAATGCCCTTGGTATTCCTTCAAAAACCAGATTCAAGTCACTTCTACCATGAAATATTATTAGAATAAGCTGCTGTTTTGTTTCTTCTGTAATTATTCTTAAAACACTAGAATTAAATTAATTGTTTACTTACCAAATAGTTGGAAAGGGAAATCAGTTTATAAAAAAGCCCCAAATCAATACATAATGTACACTGCATCTTTAAAATATCACAAATAAGTTTGAGGAATCATCTGACATCTTGGTATCTCCATAGATGAACAACTTAGACCTTATTCATCAGCCCTCTGAACTGTTCTTTTTTCAGAAACATAGATACCATCCAAAAATTTTCTGATATCCTTGTTTTTAACTGTTGTGGCTTGTTGAATCAAAGAAGCTGAATTTTATACAAGTTCAGTGTCATTTCTTTCAAGAATTAACTCATTTTTCTGTGCTTGAGATACTGAACAAGCAACACCTGACCTCATTTGAACACTGTGGATGTATTTTTTTTACCCAAGAAATTTCAAATTTCAACAAGAGAACAATTTTCTTGAATGATGGTGTTATTGGGGAAGTGAGCACACCCAGACTTTATCTTCTAATGGAAACCCAGTATAACACCTTTGATCATGTTCTGTACATAATTACAGTAGGCAGTTCCTTTTTATTTCCCCACCATTTGTCAACCCAGAGCCTCTTCTTTTTCTGTTCAAGGAGACTGAATTTTACATTGATATGATTGAAGTTTCTCCACAGGTTGCCTCAGGGGCCCTTCACAATAACTGTGGGTCCCTTCAGAGTGATATCCACATTTTCTGTAATGTTGTCAGTGTGAATGCTGAAAATGGTCTTCATCCTTGCAGTAGATGCAGTAAAGATATTCTGTTCTTAACAAGGCCTGCCTTCAAGGACAACTGTTCTACCAGAGCCTGAGTGAGGTTTTATCAGAGACTAAGTGTCCTGTGGTAAGGAAAATACCCAACTCCATCCCTCTTTAGACTTGCTGTCTTACCTAAAGGGGTAAAAACTGAAAAGTACTTATGAAGGTCACAGCCCAAGGGCAGAGGCTAACTAAAAGACTACAGCCTAATCATAAGACTATAGATTGCTTCCCTTCTCCACACATCTTTTTATTACATCAATAAAACTTTTGTATAACAACAGAGGAATGCAACTGAAAAAAGTTGCATGCGTCAGATCTTAAGAAGTCTCCAGGGAAACCCAAAGACAATAAGGGAAACAAAAAACAAGGGCACTGGAAGAAATTTTAGTCTCTGACATCTACAGCTAAAATGAACAGTATATATAGCCTAACCCCTACTCAGATAAACATAAAAGCTCATACTAAAGGCCTATTTACCTCAGTTCCTTTTACCCAGTACATAATGTTTGGCTATCAGCAACAACAAAATAATCAAAAGGCATACTAAAAGCCAAAAACAAAATGGATATGTAGAAGAAGCATCAGAACCAGATTCAAATATGGCAGAGATGTTGGAATTATCAGACTAGAAATACGAAACAATTATATTAATATGCTAATAACTCTAATTGAAAAAATAAATAACATAAAAAAGTGGGCAATGTGAACAGAGATATGAAAACTCTAAGAATCAAAAGGAAATGCTAAAAATAAAAAACATAACAGGAATAAAGAATAGTGTTTGATGGACTCATCTAAAGCAATGGGCTGGACACAGCTAAAGACAATTAAAATGTCAATAGAAACTTCTAAGATTGAAATGCAAAGAGAAAAAAATGAAAAAAAAGAACAAAATATCAAAGAACTGTAGGACAATTATAAAGGGTGTAACATAGGCATAATGCACATACTAGAAGAAGAGAGGAAGGAAGAGAACAAGTATTTGAAGTAATAATGACTGTGAATCTCCTAAAACTAATGAAAGATACCAAACCACAGATTCAGGAAGATTAGATAACACCAAACAGGATAAATACCAAAAAATCTATTCATAAACTTCAGCAAATCAAAGACAAAGGAAAAATCTTGAAAGAAGCCAGAGGAACAAGATACTTTACTGACAGAGAAGCAAGGATAAGACATATATGAAACTTATCTTTAGAAAAAAACTATGCAATTAAGAAGAGAGGGGAATAAAATATTTAAAGTATAGGGAAGAAAAGAACAAATGAAGCCCAAAGTCAGCAGAAAGAAGGAAATAATAAAAATTAGAGAGTAAGAGAAAGAAGGAAATAATAAAAATAATAAGAATTAAGTAAAATTGAAAACAAAAAGACAATAGAAAAAATTAATGCATCACAGATCTGGTTCTTTGAAACCATCAATAAAATTGACAAAACCCTGGCTAGACTCACTAAAGAAAAAAGAGAAAAGACATAAAACAAAATTAAAATGAAAGAGAAGTTACAATAGATACTACAGAATTACAAAGCATGATACAAAAATACGATGACAGACTATATACCACCAAATTCAATCACTTAGAAAAAATGGACAAGTTCTCAGAAATACAACCTTCCTAGACTGAATCACAAAGAACCAGAAACTCTAAATAGACTGATCAACAGTAAGGAAATTGAAACAATCATAAAAAACCTCTCAAAAAGTAAAAGTCCAGGGCCAGATGGCTTCACTAGTGAATTCTACCTAACATTTAAAGATGATTTAATATCTTCTTTTCAAACACTTCCAAAACATTGAAGAAGAGACAATACTTCATAACTCATTTTATGAGGCCAGCATTACCCTGATACCAAAACCTAAGGATGTCACACAAAAAAGGAAACTATAGACCAATATATCTGGTGAATACAGATGCAAAAATTTAAACAAAATACTAGCTAATGGAATACAACAATTCATAAAAAGATTATACATCACAATCAAATGGCGTTAATTCCAGGATTGCAAGGATGGTTCAATATATGCAAACCAATCAATGTAATACACTATGTAAACAAAATAAAGAATAACAATCATATGATCATATCAATAGATGAAGAAAAAGCATCTGATGAGATACATCATCTATTTATGATTAAAAAACTTAATACAACAGGTATAGAAGGAAAGTACCCCAACATAATAAAGGCCATATATGACAAATCCTAAGCTAATATCATACTTAATGGTGAGAAACCAAAATGTTTTCCTCTAAGATCAAGAATAAGAAAAGGATGCCCATTCTTACTACTCATACTCAATATAGGATTGGAAGTCCTAGCTAGAGCAATCAGGCAAGAGAAATAAATAAAAGGCATCCAAACTGGCTATGGAGAAGTCAAATTGTCACTTTTTTCAGATGACATAATTCTTTACATAGAAAACCCTAAAGACTCCATGAAAAAAAACATATATTAGAAACAATAAACAAATACAGTAAAGTTTCAGGATACAAAATCAATGTACAAAACTCCATTCTGTTCCTACCTATACACTAACAATGAAATTTCAGAAAAAAATGAAAAAAAATTCCTTTTTCAATTGCAACAAAAAATAAAATACCTAGGAATAAACCTAATGAAGCATGTG
The DNA here is from genome assembly GCF_000325575.1 of Pteropus alecto. Classification (NCBI taxonomy): domain Eukaryota; kingdom Metazoa; phylum Chordata; class Mammalia; order Chiroptera; family Pteropodidae; genus Pteropus; species Pteropus alecto. Next base: position 203,944 of record NW_006432944.1, read on the forward strand.
AAGGACCTATACATGGGAAACTAAGACTCTATTAAAAAAAATTGAAGAAGACATAAAGAAATGGAAAGATATTCTGTGTTCATGGATAAGAAGAATCAACATCATTAAAATGACCTTATTTGCCAAAGCAACAGCATTTTTTAAAGAAATGGAACAAAAATAATCATATTTGTATCGAAGCACAAAAAGCTCTGAATAGTCAAAGCAATCCCGAAAAAAAACTCTGACTTCAAATTACTACAAAGTGACAATAATCAAAACAGCATGGAAACAGGGAAACAGGCACACAGATCAATGGAACAGAATTGAAAGTCCAGAAATAAACCCCCATATATAGGTGCAAATAATATTCGATAAAGGAGCCAAAAGCATGCAGTGGAGAAAGAAAAGCCTCTTAAATAAATAGAGCTGGATAAACAGAAAAGCCACATGCAAAAGAATGAAACCAGACTGCTATCTGTCACCATACACCGACATTAACCCAAAATGAATCAAAGACCTAAATATAAGACCTGAAACAATAAATTGCATAGAAGAAAATATAGGTCCTAAATGCATGGTCCTTAGATTTAGAGAGATTTTATAAATATGACCTCGAAGTCAATGGAAATCAAAGGAAAAATAAATAAATGGGACTATATGAAACTAAAAAGCTTCTGCACATTAAAAGAAACCAAGACAAAGAGGTAACCATCTTAACAGGAGAATATATTTGCAAACAAAGCCTCTAATAAGGTGCTAATATCCAAAATAAACAAAGAAATAATACAACTCAACAATAAAAAAACAAACAATTCTACTAAAAATTAAGCAGAGGACCTGAACTGACACTCTCCCAAGAAGACACACAAATGGCCATCAGACATATGAAAAGATGCTCGACTTCACTAGCTATTAGAGAAATGCAAATCAAAACCACAATGAGATACCACCTCACACCTGTTAGAATGGCTATCATCAATAGGACAAGTAATAACAGGTGTTGGAAAGGTTGTGGGGAAAGAGGAACCCTCCTACACACATGGTATGAATGTATATTGGTACAGCCACTAGGGAAAACAGTATGGAGGTTCCTCAAAAATTGAGAATAGAATTATCATATGATCCACCAAACCTTCTTATGTGTATCTACCCCCCAAAATTTATCCATAAAGATATATTCACCCCAATGTCCATAGTAGCATTATTCACGGTGTCCAAGACATGAATATGACTGAATTTTCCTTTGATAGATGATTGGATAATGAAGATGTGTATATATCATGGAATGTTTCTCAGCCATAAAAAAGATGAGATATTGCCATTTGTGACAACAATAATAGATCTTGATATTATCATGCTAAGTGAAAAAAGTTTTATCTCTAAGAGAGAAAAAGTTGAGAACCATGTGATTTCACTCATATGTGGGATACAAAACTTAAAGCAAGAAATGAAGAAGACAAAGAAACAAAAACTCATAGATACAGACAATAGTTTGGTGGTTACTAGAAAGAAAAGGGGGGTAAATAAAGGTAAAGTGGGTCAAATATATGGTGACAGAGGAGATATGACTTCGGGTGGTGAACACACAATGCAATATTCAGATGATGTATTACATAATTGTACACTTGAAACCTATATCATGTATTAATCAATGTCACCCCAATAATTTAATAAAGATGCATCTGTCAATTAATAAAAGTAATTTTATGCAAAAAATAAAGTATTGAAAGAAAAAACCCACAAACCTACAATTCTATATCCAGAGAAACTATACTTCAAAATTGGAAGAGATATAAAGACTTTCTCAGACAAAAATTGAGAAAATTTGTCACCAGTAGGCCTGCCTTGCAAGATATTAAAAGTACTTCAGAAGAAGGAAAATAATATAGGTCTGAATCTTGGGTTTACATTAAGAAAGGAATAGAAGAGAGGAAAAAATGGTGTAGATGATAGAGGCTCTGTTCATCTCTCTGGTGACTAAATCAAAGTTGTGATGGAAACAAGGAGCAGCAGCAAGGAAAAATCGCCTGGGATGAAATAGCCATACAACTAGGGAGAAATCCAAGAAAACATCCTGCAATGGCAGAAGGTAGGATGGGACGAGGACGTTGGGCTGCCTAGTCTTGAGCGGATAAGTGAGATGGAGGCTGAAGCAGCAGTAGCAGTGGCAGACATCTCTTAAAGGGGCCGAGTCTGTCAGTAGATTTTCGTGCCGGATATAGCACCGCCATAGCCCTGACGTCATCAAACTGGATAACAGAGGTCGCCCCGCCCATAGGATTCCCTGAAACCCCACCTCCCCCAACTTGCAGCCTCACCCAAGCCACATCCAGGTATATTCTCAACGAGTCAGGTGCTCCTTGTTGAGCAGCACCTATCTCACACTGGAGGTAGCTAGCCTCACTCTCTGGTGTGGCCTTTTGAGGCAATTATAAGTACAGCATCTGCAGATTGCTTGCTGGATCGTAACAGGTGGCCCTGGAGGGGCAGAGGCTTGGGCTAAATTTGGCCTGAAGCTGAACCCTTCTCAGGACTGTGCCACTGGACACCTACTTCACAAGTCCATACTAATAAGACCAGGAGACTTAGAAGCTTTGCTTAGTATGTAGAAACAGACACGGAAAGGCAGCCAAAATAGGAAGACAAAGAAGCAGAAACAATGTGAAAGAACAGAACAGAGATCCAGATGTAATGGAGTCAAGTAATCTAAAAGATGTAGAGTTCAAAACACTGGTTTTC
>NW_006432944.1:206994-208869 GCF_000325575.1 Pteropus alecto
TTGGGAAGAAAATGGGCATACAACCCCAGGAAGTTCAGAGTGTCCCAACAAAGAGGAACCCAAAGAGGCCCACACCAAGACACATTATAATTAAAATGCCAATGGTTAAATACAAAGAAAGAATATTAAAAGCAGCAAGAGAAAAACAGATAGTTACTTATAAGGGAACACCTATAAGACTGGCAGCTGATTTCTCAAAAGAAACTATGCAGGACAGAAGGGCCTGGCAAAAAATATTCGACAGGATGAAGACCCAGGATCTACAACCAAGAATAATTTATCCAGCAAAGCTATCATTTAGAGTTGAAGGACAGATAAAGAGCTTCCCAGACAGAAATAAGCTAAAGGAATTGATCACCACCAAGCCAGTATTACAGGAAATGTTGGAGGGACTTCTTTAAGAAGAAAAAACATGTATCAAATACAGGAATAAGAATGGTAACAACTACATTCCTATCAATAAATACCTTAAATGGAAAAGAATTAAGTGCTGCAACCAAAAGACAGAGTGGCTGAAAGGATAAGAAAACAAGACCCCTACATATGAAAGGAAGGGGATGGAAAAAGATATTGCTTTGATGGACCTAGAAGGTATTTAAGTCAGACCGAGAAGCATAAAGACTGTATTATTTCACTTATATGCGGAATCTAAGGAATAAAAAGAATGAACTAATCAAAAATAGACCACAAATATAGTGGACAATTTGGTGATGGACAGAGGGGAGGAGTTTTGGGGGGCTGGGAGAATGGGGTGAAGGGTTAAAGAAGTAAAATTAGTAGCTGATAGATGGTCACAGGGATGGGGAGCATGGCATAGGGAATGCAATTAGCCTCAAAACGTTGGATAGGTGGAGGGTCAGGGGAGGGAAGGAGCAATTGGGAGAATCGTTTTACAAACTATATAGATGTCTAACCAGTGTAATGTATATCTGAAACTAATTAAAATAAATAAATTAAAAATGAAAGAAATAGCATTAGAAAAAGAATAAATGTAAAATATATGATTTTTATTATTCTTAATTACCTGATAGATAATTATTTGTTGAAAACAACAATAGTAACAATGTATTTGGCGCTTATAGCTTATGTATAAGTAAAACAAATGACAGCAACATTATAACAGGTGGGGAGAATGACTTGAGAATGCTGTTATAAGGTATTTGCACTACCTGTGAAGTAGTAGTGTTGTTTGAAAGTATACTTGGAGAGTTGTAAATGTATGTTCAAAATTCTAAGGCCACCACTAAAAAAAGTTAAAAAGGCATAGTTAATATGGTAAGAAAGCAGATGTTGTAGATATTAATTTAACTATATCAATAATCAATTTAAATATCAATCATCTAAGTGCCTCAATTAAGATATAGCCTAACAGAGTTGATTAAAAAAAGGCTCAATTGTATGTTGCCTACAATAATAACAACAAAATCAATAGAAAAAAAATGCAATAAAGAGCTGGTTATTTGAGAAAGTTAATAAAATCGACAAACCCCTGACTAGACTCACTAAAGAAAAAAAGAAAGGACACAAAATCAGGGATGAAAGAGGAGAAAGTTAATAAAATCGACAAACCCCTGACTAGACTCACTAAAGAAAAAAAGAAAGGACACAAAATCAGGGATGAAAGAGGAGAAATTAAGACAGAAACCACAGAAATACAAAGGTTCATACAAAAATACTATGATAAAGTACATAACCTCAAATTTAATAATCTATAAGAAATGGACCAGTACTTAGAAAAATACAACATTTCTAGACTGAACCAAGAAAAACTGAAAAATCTAAATAGACTTATCAGCAATATGGAAATTAAAACAATCATCAAAAACCTACCAAAAAGCAAAAGTCTAGGAATAGATGGCATTACCAGTGAATTAT
>NW_006432944.1:210270-223728 GCF_000325575.1 Pteropus alecto
AATGCTTCTGCTGAGTAAAAAAAACCGTCAATAACATAAAGAGAGAATCATCTGAATGGGAAAATATATTTGCAAGTAACACCTTTGATAAGGGCCTAATATCCAAAATATACAAAGAAGTTGTACGTCTCAATAACAACAAAAACCACAAATGATTCAATCAAAATATGGGCAAAAGATCTGAACAGACACTTCTCCCTAGAGGAAATACAAATGGCCAACAAATATTTGACAAGATGCTCAACATCGCTAGCTATTAGGGAAATGCAAATTAAAACCACGATGAGATACCATCTCACACTTGTTAGAATAACTATAATCAACCGGACAAGTAATAACAAATATTGGAGAGGATGCATAGAAAAAGGAACCCTCACACACTGTTGGTGGGTCTGCAACTTGGTACAGCCACTATGGAAAAACAGCATGGAGGTTCTTCAGAAAACTAAGAATTGATCTACCGTATGATCCAGCAATCTTGCTACTGTGTATTTACCCCAAAGATTGAAAACTCATATCTGAAAATATATTTACACACTGATGTTCATAGCAGCATTATTCACGGTGGTCAGGACATGGAAGCAGCTGAAGTGTCCTATGATAGATGATTGGCTAAAGAAGCTGTAGTACATATATACAATGGAATTATTACTCAGCCATAAGAAGAGATGAAACACTGCTATTAGCGGCAACATGGATGGACCTCGAGATAATCATGCTAAGTGAAATAAGCCAGACAGAAAATGTTGAAAATCATATGATATTACTTATATGTAGGGTATAAACCTAAAAGCAGCAATTGAACAGGAGAAAAAAACAGAGACTCATGGACATGGCCTATAGACTAGTATTTATCAGAGGGTAGGGTTTGGGGAAGGAGATGGGAGGTAGATGAGAGGTAGACCGGATAAAGGGCATCAAATATAGGGGGGTGAGGAGAGGGTGAAGTGGGTAAAGTGGATCAAATATGGAAACTGGACTGTGGGTGGTAAACACACAATAGAATATACACAGTGGTCAGGACATGAATATACAGATGTCAAATTATAATGTACACCTGAAAATTATATAATTGTATTAACCAATGTTACCCCAATAAATTTTAAAAAGAAAAAGAACTCTCAAATTAAAAAATATTTTGCATTAATTAAATGAAAACAAACTCATATATACAGAGATCTATCTGGTGACTGCCAGAATGGTGGGGGTTGGGGGATTGGGTGAAAAAGTTTAAGCGTTGAAGAAGTATAAATTACTATTTAAAAAATAGTCACAAGTATATAGAGTACAGCATAGGGAATATAGTCAATAGTATTGTAATGGCTATGTGTAGAGCCAGATGAGTGACAGAGTAATCAGGGAGATAATTTCACAAACTATATAAATGTCTACCCAATGTAATGTATACCTGAAGCTAATAAAATATATTTTGCATTAAATGAAAAATATGTTTATCAAAATTTGTGGGCTGCAGCAAAAGTAGTGCTTAGAGGGAAATTTATAGCACCAAATGCATATATTAGAAAAGAAGATCTAAAATCAATCTAAGCTTTCACCTTAGGAAAAGCAAAAATTAAATTCAAAATAAGCAGAAGGAATGAAGTGATAAAACAAATCAATGAAATTGAAAATAGGAAATCAATAGAGAAAATCAACAAAATTAAAGTTATTTCTTTGAAAAGATTAATAAAATTGATAAACCTCTAGTCAGGTTAAGCAAGACACAAAGAGAGAAGACACAAATTACTAATATATGATATGAAAGAGGGATCATCAGTACTGATACCATGGATATTCAAAAGATAATAAAGGAATATTATGAACAATTTTGTGACCACATATTTGATAACCTAGATGAAATGAACCAATCCATTGAAAGCCATAATCTACCAAAACTCACACAAAGAGAGAGATAATCTGAATAGGTCTATGTCTATAAAGAAATTGAATCAATAATAACGTTTTCAAAGAGAAAGTACCAGGCACAGACTGGTTCTACCAAACACTTAAAGGACATAAAATTCTCTGCAATCTCTTCTGGAAAATAGAAGCAGAAGGAATACTTCCTAATTTGTTCGATAGGCAACATGATATAGTAGAAAGAATGTAGGACTAGAGGTTTAGTCTTGGCTTCTATTAATAAGTATGTATAAATCACTCAAGCTCTTTGAGTCTTGATTTCTTCATCAGTAAAATATGGTTAATAATATTGGTATGGACAGAATTATATCTCTCCAAAATGTAAATACTGATGTTTTTATCTCCATTTAACTATATTTGGAGATAGGGCCTTTAGGAAGCATAAACGTTAAATGAGGCATAAATGCCTTCTATTCTGATAGGGTTGGTGACTTTATAAAAAGAAATTGAGACGCCAGAGATCTTTCTCACTCCGCACAAGCACAGAGAAAAATCCATGTGAAGACATAGTGAGAAGGTGGCTCTTCCTAAAGCCAGGAAGAGAGGTCTCACCAAAAACCATCCCTGGCACATTGATCTTGGATTTCTATTCTCCAGAACTGTGTGAAAATAAATGTGTGTTGTTTAAGCCACCCAGCCAGCAGTATTTTGTCATGACAGCCCAAGAAGACTAACACAAATATCTACTTCTTAATATTGTGAACATTAGTTTAAAGCAAATGATCTTTAAAATGGTAAAGCTTTATGTAAATGTTAAATATTCCTATTAATACTCCTTCCTACAACTAAGCCATTTAAAATTGTGTTATGTAACTATGCTGTGTGCCTGCAACTTATTTACCTTTAGCCTTTAGTGTTTGATTCCAGCACTGTAGCAAATCAATTCCGCCTGACAGATACTGTCTTGATAATATAGTACAGAAGGTTGGGAATATAGGAAAGGACAAGAGGAGAGCTATAGTCCTATATTTCAGTCTAAAGAGCAGATATTCTAAGCTTGGGTAGTGACAATGGAACATACAGGCTTGTGGAGTACCCCTGGTTTGAAAGTTGAGACCTGAATTAAAGACTAGAATATCTCTTCATATCCTTTTCATTTTGTCTTTCTTCTCTCTTTTACTCCAAAGTATTAATGCTATAATTATATATATTCCCTTCAAAGGCACCAAAAACAGAGATGGAAAGAGACAGGTTTAGTCTGAAGCACCAGTTTCCATTGCCTTAAGCTGCCTCAATGGTTTTTCTGATTGGGTGAAATTTCTCACTCTTGGTTTCAGGCCTAAAGTATATACAATACTTCAATAGCTTGTGACATATTAGAGTGAGTGCTTTGGAACTATGAGTTCCTCAAATATTAAAGAGAACCGGAATACTTCTATAGGAGCTGAAGTAAAGGCGGGGGAGATAGTTTTCAAAATATCTACTTGTCATAGAGTTATACCCCAATATTGAAGTGTTCTGTTTTGCATAAGATGAGAAGATGTACAGTCACAGACTATGTCTGAAACTAGATTCTAGGAGTGTCATTAAAATCCCTCCACATGCTGGTCTTGGCCTCCTTTTAAGTTCTAATCAATTGCACTCACTCGTTCAGTTTAGTTCCATATGCATTTATTTGAATGTTTGCGATATACTTACTGGCCACATCCTAAAATCTGGGGATAGACAGAGCAATCTATCTACAGTCCCTTCTTCAAGAAGCTCAAAAGCCTATAGGTTCAGAGGGTAAACTTCTAAAGCATCACGTATGATTAATGGAATAATAGGAGCTTTGTCCATGTAAAAAGTCGTACATGGAATGTGAGCCACCCCTGTTACATTCCTGGCTGCTGGTTTTTCTGATAGCCTTAGAAGGCAGTAGGGAAGAGAGAAAATATCTCAGGCATGTGAAATGTAAGTCCGGGGTTTTAGCTCTGTTTTGTGATTTGGGGAGAGTCACTTCTTGCAAGATAAACAAAGTAATATCATTATCCTGCTTTATCATACGAAGGAATTGAACAAACCTCAAGGAATGAAGTTTACCATCAATGAGTTTTCTCCCAGTAGTGAATTATTGTACCTGAATAGATTTTCCCCTTTCAACAATTTTGGAAGAAGCTTGGAAATTAGGAAATGTGTCGGCACTCCAGAAGTCTGGGTATGTGCAAATTTCTCAACTTGTAATCATCTGAGAATGCAATGCTGGGGATATCAAGTATTCAAGTTCCACCTATGTTTCCCCTTGATGTCTCATTTGATTCTAAACATCTATAATAGAGATGTGGGTGTTTCAGCTGAGAAGAGGGAGAGATGTCTGCATGATGGGAGGGGTTGTTCCTAATATACATCAAATGAATTTGAGATGATAGATATTTGGGGTCCTGTACTTTTGTACTGTGCTCTCTTAGCGGTGGGCTACATTCCTCCAGGGAATCCCAAGCCAAAGAACGGGGATGAGATATGAAGAAGTAGAAGGAAGGGAAAGGCTGTTGCCCAAATTGAGGCTTGATGTTTGGGAAAGGATATTTGGGAGGTCAGAGTACTTGGATTCTAGTCTCAGTCCTGCTATTGACTTGATATGTGACCTTAGGCAAGTAATTTCTTGGTTCTGACCATCAATTTCTTCATATTAAAAAAAAAAGTTTTGGATTAATCGATTTCCAGAGTACCTTCTCACTCTGACCTTAAACACTTTTGGGTACTAAAAGTTCTTTTCAGTGGGAACAAATACCAAGACTATTAGGCATCCTAATCAAAAAGTTATAGCATGTAAAATAATAAATAAATGTAGAGTACAAAAATATTAAGTTATTAGTATTCCACTCTAACTACTTCCCAGATTTCCCAGGATAAATATCTTGTATTGTCTCTAGAAACAATCTAAATGTCCTGAGAGTTGCAAATATTTCACCATTCCAATTATATCTTTTAAATTGCTTCATTTAATCTTAGAGGACTTCAGAATATCGATTTTTCTCATCAGAAACCAATGTCCAATTTTTGCTTCAGAAAATATGGTTGCCATAACTCTGAAGCACTCACCTGATCTTTCCTTTCTAGGTTTTTCTTATGCATATTTTTTCATCGGTATATATAATTTTCAAAGCAATTGAAAATTTCTATAAATGTAATCTTGGATCACTTATTAATCACAAAAGACATGTGCATGGGAATATAAAGAACCATTCCTAAAACTAGACAGTTACAGTGAATGCTTGGAATAGATAAAGAGGCCAAATAGGTTTCTCTACTGTAAGGTTCTGGAGATTATTAGAGGGCATGAGAACCTGGGGAGTGGGGAAATAGTAACAGAAAGCAGAGAGAAGGAAGTAAGTTTCAAATATTCTTTGTATATGGCCTCTTCCTGTAGGATTTGGGAGCCAGAAGGTTTGGACTTAGGTGAAGGAACAGGCAAGTGATGTCTGCCTGAATTTTTATCTCCAACTTAAACTTTTCCTGAGTACCAAATTAGAATTTCAAATTGCCTGTTCTATCTCTTCATATGGCACTTCAAACTCACTTATCTTTTTCTAAGAACTTTTTCTTTTCCTGAATTCACTGTTCCTATTACTGGCACCACTATTTTTATTTTTTCGATCACTAAGACTAATAACTTTGGCGATACCTCTGATTCTTCCATTGCCTTGCTGAATTCAGTCAGTTACAAAGTCTTGTGGATATTCCTTCATAATCTTTCTCACAACCAGCAACTCCTTTCCATACTCACTATTACCACCCTCATTTGGCCTTATAACTTCTCATTTTAAATATTGTAATTACTTCTTATCTTATTCCCTCTAAACCTTATCAAATTCAATCCATCAGAATCTACAGTGACCTTTAGCTTAGTTTCTTTTCCCATCAGTGATGTTAGAGCAAGTTTATGGGGAAGATGGGGAGGTGATAGTCTTAGTTTTTAATGGTGCAAGTGCATTTTGAATTAGGAGAGGCAAAGAAGGAATAGTATCAGTTTGTAGGACTTTTTGGAATAGTTGGAGGAAATTTCAGTTCATGGTGGACCAGGAAAGATGCTCCCATAGTTAAATTTGTGTCTAACTCTGAAACACTCCTATTGTATATTTTATCTCCTAATTTGGATGTTAAAGCAGACCTGACATTTATAACTTTCCCCTTGACCACAACATAAGATTTTATCTTCTTTGCTTCTTTCAATATATGCCTATATCAACTGAACACTTTTCTGCTGCTGTTTGCACTCTAGCTTCATCTGATCCATCTCACAGATGTTAGGGATTCAGGGATTCCCCTTAGCTTTTAGTGTCTCCTCCTTCATTACCAACCTTGGCCTCTTACTGCAGTCATGTTTCCATCATTCACATGTACTTAGACATGTGGCAGCTTTGCTGATGGGCTCTGCAACCATCTCCCACAAACACAGGCCAAGAGGTGACATTTAATCTACCCACAGAGTATACCTCCATGCTGCCAAAGCTATAAAACTGTCTGGAATTGTAGTCCCTTCCAGTTATGTGCACTGAGGCACCTGCCAATGACATTAATCAGTTTCCTAATGATTTCATGGTACAGCAGGTAGAGCTCAGGTGGCTTGTAGTATAAAAGTAAGGCCATAGCAGCCCTGGGCTAGAATTTTAGGCTTAGAGCTTCTGAAACTCTTAAGCCACAAGACAAAAGAAGTCCACTGGGTATTTCTGGAACCTATTCCCAAAACCAAAAAGTATCCAGATGGAAGACAAAGGAAAGGTTAGAACACAAATGCCTTAGCTGTCAGGCAAAGGCTGCTTCCTCCATGGAGGTTTTGGTGTGACCCAGCCAATCAGTGGTCCCAGCCCAGTAGCCCCAGGGCTTCCATTTTCTCAGTGAGCCTGCTTGTCTGGGTCTACGGACAGCTCTGGAGGGCTTGTCCAGTGTCCCAGGCATGGATAATGCTTCCACCTAATTCAAACCACATGAAGAAGGATCATGTCATACTTGGCACATAACCAATTGAGAAAGGAATCAGAGAGTGTCCAGACCTCAACTTGTTTGAGCAAATGTTCAAAAAAAAATTTCTAAGGGGATATTCCAGAAAAACATACTCACTGGCGATCTTAAAACAGATGTTCAGTCTGTAGCATTGTGTTGCTTTGCAGCCATTATTATTGAATGCTAAAAGTAGAACCAAATCACTTCAAAGTTTCGATTATAGTGACTCTTTAGATTTTTCTTATAGGTTTATTATGGGCCAGGAAAAGGATGGGTCAGATAACAGGATAATGCTGAGGAGGTAATGTTCCGTTGTGCTTTAGTGCTTCATCTTCAGAATTAGGCAGGCAAGGGCTTACACTAGCTGAGTTACTTAAACTCTCTGAGCCTCAGTTTCCTCATCTTTAAAATGGGTATAATAGCATTACCTACTTGATAGATTTGTGAAGAGAACTAAAAGACATGTCACATATAAAGAGTTTTCACAGTGCATATCATGTATTAAGCACTTAATAAGTGCTAGACAATATTGTTAACATTACCACTAGAATTACTTTTACTTCTACTGCTTCTACTACTACCAAGACTACAATAACAATAGCAGCAGCAACAACAACAACTACTACTACTACTACAACTACTACTATTACTAAAGTCACCACCACCAACAACAATGAAAGCTTTTCCAAAATGAGTTGAGAAGTTGAAGAGGGCCTCAAGGTCTTGATGTCCTAGCTTACGTCGAAGGTGGTACTTTCAAGGAGGAAGATTGCAGGACTGTAATTCTAGCGTGGAATAGAACAAATACCAAAGCATTACAGGGATCTGGCATTGTATTTCTCTTATCTCAGACCCATTCTCTTCTATTCTTCATTAGTTACTATGTGACCTAGCCCAAACCACTTTAGATTTCTAGGTTTTAGTAACTACCATTGAAAATAAAATCTCATGACACTTATTTGAAAGCCACATGGCCAGTACCAGAGGCCTAATCTGTGAATGGAATATGGTACAAGCAAATTGGTACACAAAGAACAAGATACCAGCCTTCAAAAATCACACTGAGTTAATTGACTCCTAATCCAGAGACATGCTATAGCCACCACCAGGATCTTTGTTAACTACTGTCAAACAATGAGCTCTTGAACTTCTTGTCAGATGGAAGCATGATCTTACTTTCAATATAGCCATAACGTTGTTATTTCACATTTAGTCATTTATGTTTATTAATTCATAAAATCTCTTACAGGAGTTTCATTAATTCATCCATCCATTTAACAAATATTTATTGAAGAACTACAACATGCTAGATACTGTTCTAGGCAATAGGGATACAGTAGTGAACAAAAGTGCCTGCTATCATGAAGCTTAGAGTCTAGCTACATGATCTGGTCAAATGTAGTATACTAAGAAACATTATTGGGCTAAGTTCAATCTAGCTATTTTAAACAAATTATGGTCAATACTTTTCAACTGGCTGTGTCTCTTGAGAGGGAGGGTTGGGTGAAGACGGAAGAGGTGGTCTTGGATATAGCCTGAGAAAAGGCTCAGAGGGTGGTTTGGGAAAGGATTTTAATAGTCATATGACTGTATTTTGACTTATCAGATTAATCTGGTTTATATAAATTATGTAGCTAATATGTTGTATAGCTGATATGTATCATATACATTACCTTTGAGAAAGTAATGAGTCTTATAATTGTGTAGTTCATAAACTGGCTCTAAAGCCAGTTACAAAAGCGGTATTTCAAAAATATTCTGAAAAGTAGCAGCATAATCATTATATATATATATATTTCCCAGGAGACTACTTTGAAAAGTATAACATGCATTTGGATATACAAGTTCTAGTGTGTTCTTAAATATTAAGTTAGCAGTTAATTTGTTTAAAAATAATAAAGTAAAAAAATTAAAAAAAAATTTAGATTTTTTAAAAAATGTACCCATTATACATTTGGACTTAAAATTGTACGACTTAATATGTAATGATACAATTAGCTTACTTTTAAAAGTACAAAATCAAATTTTTCTTTGTACTTAGGTTCTTTCAGTCAGCTTATACACAGTCTTCTGTATATGAGTCTTAATAAGTACAATATAGTTATGTGGTCATTCCCTATGCTATATTACATTTTAATATGCGAATCAATCTTCTGGTTATATGACAGACCTGCACAAATACTGTCTTCTGATTTGATGCCAGTGTATAATAGAGTTCTTTATGTTTTAATTAGTATTTATGTTACAGGCAGAATGTTAAATCAGGAATTGTAAATAATTCCTAGGCAATGTGTATAATGTTTGTAAGTTATTCCTAGAAATTGTTCACAATGCCTGTAACATATATGCAACTAGCAGGATGCCTGAAATATATAGAACTTCAAGATGCTAACTGGCTATCCCTGTATCTTTCCTGGATTGTAACATTTGCTTTAATAATTTTACTTACTTGTCTGTTTATATGTCTAGATATTAATCATAATTCTAATAATAATAATACTACCTTATTTTCATAGCTCTGATGGGTTGCTGAATGTTTTACCAGCTGTTTGGTGATCAAAGGCTTTGGAAATGCTCATTTTAAGAGATATTAGGAATAAAAGAAAACAATAGATAAGAGTATAGGGAAACTTTGTTGGCAGATATTCCAAAGCCTCACCTAAATTTTCTTATTTCTGTTCCCAAACTTTAGTTCAAGCTTCTTTGCCTTTTTCCCCAGCTCAGTAGGCTCTATCCAAGTAATTTCTTATACTCTAATTCCTCCAAGCTTTCCTAAGCCACTAAAAAACCTAATAACTTTTATCAACCTTAACTGTCTGAAGATGAAACTTTCTTGTCTGTCCCTGCTTACTTTCCTGCTAATGGGCCTGGGTCTACACATAGTATAATTGTTTAATTCTGTATATTTGGTTCCTGGTTAAATTTACATTGTTTTAATTTACTATTTTCAGACGATCCACATATTGGTATATGTTAGCATTGTCTGTTATGGGTTATATGTACATATCTACCCCAAAATAATTTGAAGATGAATAAAAACAGTTAAATTAGTCTAGCCTTTGAGTGCTAAAGCCATATTAAACCACTGATTGAATTTCTTTATCATCTCAGGCCGGAACATTTCTAGTCCATTGACAACTAAACTGATTTGGTCAACTTCTAATTGACCTATGGAACTGGAGCCCAGTATGATGAAGCCAGGGAAAGATCTGGCAAGATAAGATGTGGGACCAAGAGGGAAACTCCTGAGTGGCTGGATAGGGCCTTCTGACAATTGACCCCAGAATCTAGTATAAGTGCCAAGGAGTTGGTTGGTATGGAAAGATGCTGCTAAGCAGGATTTGACATTGATTATATAAATGGGCCCTTTAATCTGTTCAGATGTTGACCCTCTATCCCTATTTTCATCACCACTGTATGCAGATTTGACCCATCTCTCAAAGGCTCCATTCAGTCTTATCTCTACCATGAACCCCCTCTAGTTGCTTCAGGCCACTCTGATCTGTCTTTTCTTTGAAATCCTCTAGCCCTTATTTAAGTTATTTTCTCCCTAGCACTGAATTATGCTGATCTAATTATTTACTGTGTGATATTTTTCATGTGTGCTTTGTATTTATGGTGACCATGTTTTTCAAACCAAAATTTGGAACGCATCATCTGAAAATTTAGGTAGATTATTTGAAATTAACAGCAACCTGAAAAATACATGTTTATTTCTCTGTGTCCTTCATCTATTAACTATTCAATATTGGTTGCTATTAATTATAGAAAGATAAAGAAGAACGCAAGGTGGTATCTATTAAGTTGTAAGTGAAGGACACTGATATTCTTTTCAGTGTCTAATACAGAAAAGCATTGCCAAAATGCAGTATCACTGTGCATGAGGAATGATGCAATGACCCGGAAAAAGAAAAAAAGCGTGAAAAGGGAAGAAAGTAAAAAAAGTACCAGTAACGAAAGATATTATAAAAAGACCATATCATATAAGACATCATACAAAAATAGTGTAAAAAGATGGGAACTTGTTATTTAGAAAGATAGAAATGAAAGAGGTTTCATTGAAGTCTGTAAGGATGTGGATTAGGTAAACTTGGATTTGTTTTCAAAATTCTAGAATTCTTCACTGGGCTGTATATTCCTGCATACCAACCAAGGGAAATAAAAGGGGTGATAAGCACATGGAACTTATTTTCAGAGGTCGTACAGTCTGAGACCATTGCTTGGAAAGAGTTTAGGTTCATTTAAAGCTGACAGATCCATAAGGGCTATTAAAATATTTTCATCTATAACTAATTTTTAGTTCAATTAGTTAATAAGATAGCCAGTTAATCATTGTGGAATTGAATAAGACAATTAGTTAATCCATTATGGAGCAGAAAACAGTCATTTCATCCAGAGTCAAACATGCTGACAGCAGTGAGGAAGGATGGCATACAGCAAAGAGGAGATAAAAGTGGAAAGAATTATTTAAGAATTGTAATTTGGAATCAGTTAGCTTAGGGACTAATTTACCTATACACCTTAATTATACCTGGGAGTAGCATAGTATAGTACAGCAATTCATGCTTATAATGGTAAACTTGAATTATTAAGACAAATTTTAATTATACTCCATCTATTTTGTTCTTATGGAATTCATGGTTCTTACAAATAGCTCTTCCTAGTTAAATTGGAGAGACTCACCACAACACCTTAGTACAACACCTTGGATTTTTTCATACCAAGAAAGAAAGTTATATGATACAAATGATTTCCAAACAAAAGAAGCAGTTATTTGGGGCAGAATATTACTCCAGAAAATGAATGGCAGGGTGGGGTAATCCTACTAATAAAGTATATTGGACTTTGAAAGGTCACAAACAGAAACATGGTGGTATAGTACTCTTTTGCCCCTTCTGCCAAATGCTAATAGCATTTCTTGGAAATTTAGGAAAACTAGAGAGCTTTGAGGTCCCAAAAGAGTAAAAGTAATGGTTTTAGATATTCCTTAGTTTGAGTATCATCTACAAATACTGGAATCCTTAAAGAAATATTTTAAAATCTAGTTTCTGTATTGGAAAGTATTCATGATTAATGGGCCTAAGTGAGGGTGGCATTTGGAGGCCATTATTCACTATGACAATCTGCAAGCCAGCCACAGAGTAGGTGGTGGCATGCCAACAAAAACTGAAAGCAGGAGATAAACACTTTTCATCCCATGGCAAGCCACTCGTTAAATTTAGAAGATTTATTGGGAAAGTTGATTTTATTCCTTCTCAGGAGATTAAGCCATGTTCCTAATCATGCCTAACTTTATAAGTGACCTTTGACACCAATGGAACTAGTGTTGTGGTCCTACTAGATGTTAAACTCAGTGAAAGTAATGCCTGTATCTAATTTTCCTCCTTATTCCTATTCTTCCACCTTTTCCTCCCTATGCCCAACCACAGCATTACCCTGAACATAATAAGATTTCAATAAGTATTGCCAAAATAATGAATGTTTTAAATATGTTTCTTATTTGCTACTAACATATAAACAAAGTGCTATTAAAGTGAAAGGTAGGGGATTGAGAGATGCCAAGAACAAATATTGCATGTTCAAAATAGTTACTTTGGTTTTGAAAAATTAGTACATGGTCATAATACACCTAAAATCCTCTGCCCTTAGGTTCTGAATCTAGGTGACTTGGGGAATTTTAGGCAGATGCTGGGCTGCATGATACTCATCAGGATGTTATGGAGGTTGTCCTTGTATTAGGCTGGAATGAAAAGTATATAAATAAAATAAGCATTAAGGTATACCTTTTTTCTGACTTTATTGAAGTATAATAGACAATTAGTTGCTTGTATTTACATTGTACTATTCGATGAGTTTTTTTCAATTATAAGTAGCATACAGTAATATATTAGTTTCAGTTGCACAGTATAATGACTAGAGAACTATATAACTCACAAAGTGATAACGAGTACCCCTCTTCCCCCTTACATATATATTACAACGTAATTAACTCTTTTCCTTATGATACACTTTATATCTCCATGTCTATTTTGTAACTATCCATTTGTATTTCATAAACCCATTGTTATATTGAATAATAGTGGCGATAGTGGACAGCCTTGCCTTTTTTCTGACCTTAGAAGGAAGGTTTTTAGTTTTTCACCAATAAATATAATGTTGGCTGAGGGTTTGTCATAGATGGCCTTTTTTATGTTAAGGTATTTTCCTTCTATACCGATTTTGTGAAGTCTTTTGATCGTAAATGGGTGCCGTATCTTGACGAAGGCTTTTTCTGCATCTATTGATATGATCATATGATTCTTATTTTTTAATTTGTTTATGTGGTGCATCACATTAATCGATTTGTGTATGTTGAACCATCCCTGTGCCCCTAGGATTAAGCCCACTTAATCGTGGTGTATAATCTTTTGAATATGTTGCTGTATTCGGTTTTCTAGTATCTTATTTAGGATTTTTGCATCTGTGTTCATGAGAGATATTGGTCTGTAGTTTTCTTGTGTGTTATCTTTAGCAGGTTTTGTTATCAGAGTAATATTGGCCTCGTAAAATGAATTGGGAAGTATTGCCTCCTCTTCAATTTTTTTTGGAAGAATTTGAGGAGAATAGGTCCTAAAT
>NW_006432944.1:226549-261255 GCF_000325575.1 Pteropus alecto
TTTATTCTGTTTTTTTTTTCCAGAAAGAAGATTCATTATATAAAGGTATCTCTTTAGCCTGCTTCAAAGAGGGCACTTATATTTTGGTTTCTAGTAGGTGGAGTCTAAGCCTCTTGGATTTCTGCTTTATATAAAGCCTTAAAAATGCCTTTTTATTTACTTGTAGATATTTAATCACGCTTGCTATCCTCAATTTCAATCTCTGTCAGTGTTAGCAACAGTTTTGGTAGCATTTGATCAGATTCCCCTGGGGCTCTGTAGTGTTCAGTCTCAGAGGGTATTGGGGAGAGGCCCTCTGAGTTGGAGATTGTGGGCTGTGGTTCAGCCTCGGTTTTGCAACCACGTCCACTAAAATTCAAGTGTTGTTTTTCTTCCATCCTGCTTCTCTGCTATCTGTCCTGATGACTGGGCCCTGCCGCCGGCCACATGGAAGCCACAACACTCCCAGGTATAGTTGTACAGGGAACTCGCTGCTCCTTTTCCCCTCCCCCTCCTCCTACATGTAGCTCTGGTGGCTGTGAGAGGCAGCTTCTTTATTTCTTCCAGTCCACTGCCCGACACCCATGGTTCTGATGTGTGGTAGCTCTTATGCGCAGAATCCATGCTCGGATGTGCTAGTGTGCAGTTTTTGTTTTTCTTTTTAGTTTTATATGTTCAGCTTATTGTTGTTTCAAAGGGAGAGATCTGTGGACATCTCTCACTCAGCCATGTTTCTAAAATAATATTTTGTTCTTTAGATTCTACATGTACGTGAAATCATGTGATATTTTCTTTCTCTATCTGACATTTTTTTCAGTGCAATACCCTCTAGGTCCATCAAAGCAATATCTTTTCCCATCCCCTTCCTTTTAGTCTGTGTGTTTCTTTTAATCTGAAGTGAGTCTCTTGTACACAGCATATGTAGGGATGTTGTTTTCCTATCCATTCAGCTACTCTATCTTTTGGTTGGAGCACTTAATTGTTTTCCATTTTAAGTACTTATTGATAGGAATGTATTATTACCAATCTTCGTTCTTGTTTTTGATACATGTTTTCTTTCTTCTTAAAAAAGTCTCTCCAACATTTCCTGTAATACTGGCTTGGTGATGATAAATTCCTTTAGCTTATTTTTGTCTGGAAAGCTCTTTATCTGTCCTTCAATTTTAAATGATAGCGTTGCTGGGTAGAGTAACCTTGGTTATAGGTTCTTGCTTTTCAACACTTTGAATATTTCATGCCAATTCCTTCTTGCCTAAAATGTTTCTGTTGCGAAATCAGTTGACAATCTTATGGGTTTTCTTTATAGGTAACTATCTGTTTTCTCTTGCTGTTTTTAATACTTTCTTTGTATTTAACCATTGGCATTTTAATTATGATGTGTCTTGGTGTGGGCCTCTTTAGATTCCTGGTTTTGGGGATTCTCTGAGCTTCCTGGGGTTTTATGTCCATTTCCTTCACGAGGTTAGGAAAGTTTTCCATCATTATTTCTTCAAATAGCTCTTCGACATCTTGTTTTCCTTCAGGTACCCCATGACATGAATATTTTTACCTTTAATAGTGTCCCATAGGCTTCTTAAATTATTATTATAGTCTTGGCTTTTTTTTTTCTTGTCATTCTGATTGAGCGTGCTTGGCTTTCTCATCCTCTACATAGGTCATTTGATCCTTTTCTTTACTCACTTTATTTATTCCATTTAATATACATCTCATCTCAGATAACGTGTTCTTCATTTCTTACTAGTTCCTTTTTATAATTTCCATTTCCATTTTTATGTTTTTTTTTAATCTTTGTTGAAGTTCTCACTGAATTCATCTACATTTCCCATAACTTCATTGAACATCTTTATAACCAGTGTTTTGAACCCTGCATCTGTTAGATTGCTTGACTCCATTTTTCCTTGGTCTATGTTCTGTTCTCCCATATGGTTTTTTATTTGTCTTCCAATTTTGACTGCCTTCCTGTGTCTATTCCTATGTACTATGCAAAGCTCCTAGATCTCCCAAGCTTATTAGAGTGGCTTTGTGTGGTAGATGTCCAGTGGCACAATCTTGAGAGGTGTTCAGCTGCAGGCCAAGTTTAGCCCCAGCCTGTGCCCCTGTGGGTCCACCTGTTAAGATTCAGCAAGCTATCCACAGATGTTGTGCTTATAGTTACCTCAAGAGGCCCTGTCAGAATCTGAGGATAGTTGCCACCAGTGTGAATCTTGGTGCTATTTAGCAAGGAACACTGGACTCCCTAAGGACACAACTGGATGTGGCTTGAATGAGGCTGCGAGTTGGGGGAGGTAGAATTTTAGGGAATCCTCTGGGCAGAGTTACCTCTGTTATCCAGTTTGATGACGTCTCAGCTATGGTGGCACTGTGTCCACACACTGGGGGCGGGGTAAAGTTCAATAGAGGAACAATGGATTTCACCAGCACTTCTGCCTGAGAGAGAGCCTCACCTCTAGTCCTCACTTTGACAACTCATTGATCCCCTGTGAGTCCCTGGTGCCCCTGTGCAGCCAACCTGGCACTGGTGCTCAGAGTGAGATCTGTCACCATGAAAGTCTGCTGGCAGACACGGCCCCTTTAAGTGGTATCTGTAGCTGCTAGCTGCTGCCACCGTTGCAATATCCTCTGTCTCACTCAGTCACTCAGGACCAGCAGCTTCTTATCTTCACCCCCTCCTGCCTTCTACCATTGCAGGGTGATTTCTTATTTCTCTCCCTAGTTGTAGTGCTTCTGTTCATCTAAATTCCAGGCAAAATTGCTTGCTGTTTACTCCATGTTTCTGTCCCAACTTTGATTTGGTCACAAGAGGGATGAATAAAGCCTCGATTATCTATACCATTTTTTTCTGCCTCCCCACAGTATAATTTTTGATAAAAGTA
Source organism: Pteropus alecto (assembly GCF_000325575.1). NCBI lineage: Eukaryota > Metazoa > Chordata > Mammalia > Chiroptera > Pteropodidae > Pteropus > Pteropus alecto. Next base: position 229,402 of record NW_006432944.1, read on the forward strand.
AAACAGATAATATGAGCCAAGAAATAAGGGTTCTAATCAAAAAATGCACAGAAATCTCTCAGGAGGGCCTTGTAAACCTTTTACTAAAGCCTAGTTCTGTCTCATCAGTAGAGGCTGCCAAATCAATCCATCAAGAAAACAATAGTTTAAAGTTACCAAAACCATACTTCTTGACTCACTTGAAGCATTTCTGTGTGGACTCCTCCATACTCAATTCTGAGTTTCCTTAAGTGAAGTCTAACTAAAAGGCTTAGTAGAGTCAAACTTCCTGAGTCTTCAATTTTTGGAGATTAATGTATCCTATTTCTATTGTAAGTTCAGTAGAGAACTGGGCATTGTGGGATACAGAAAGAAGTGTAAAGCTTTGTTCTTACCCTGGGAGAGCAGCATGGTTAACTTGAAAGTATTTTACCCCAAAAGTACCACCCATCTTTCTGCCCATTACTCTTCTCATTCTCTTCTAGACAGAGAGATTCAGGCTCTCATCACCTTCTGTTTAAGTTTCTGCAGCAACAAGCCTCTCTACCTCCAAACTGCTCTCTTCAAATATAACCATTACATTGTAGCCAGAGGTTTTGTCCTGAAACACAGATGTGATCCTCTCACTCCCTAGTTTACAAATCCTCAGTGGCTACCCACTGGGATTAACCCTATGGAATTAGTTCCTAATACTGAGAATTGGATTCAAGGCCCTTCATAGTCTAGACCTAATCTACTTTAAGTTCAAGTCCCACCACTCTTCACATATACCTGATCCTCCAGCCTCACCCAACTATTCCTTACTTCTTGAATAGAGTGCATTCTTACATAGTTTATATTATTTAATGTACCTTGTTTCTACCTGGAATGTCCATCTCTATCATTTGCCACCTGGAAAAAATCCTACTTTCTTTCAATATTACCTTCTCTGTGAATTTTATTTTGAAGCCCCTAAGAAAAAATAATGCTCACTCTTTGCATTCTCATAACTGGGGAAGAAAATAACTCACTTTTATGATGAGCTTTGTTCATAAACAATTGAAATGGGCTTCGTGGTGTAATCTGAAGCCTGTTAGGAAGGTCTCCATCATTGGCAATTCACAGAATTTAAGTACTGGAAGGAATCATAATGTCAGCTGGTCCAAATCCTTTCATACCAATGAGTATCCTCCAAGGTCCAGAAAGATAAAATGATTTGTTCAAGTTCACACTGTTAGTGCTAAATCCTTAAAGGATAAATCAGTGGCAGGCTCCTATTCTAAACTTTACCCACTTATATCACATTTCTTCTTGTAATGGGCCAAAGTTATTTTTCAGAATTGTTAATTTAGTCATGCACTCTACTTTTTGGGTTTAGCAGAGCCTTATCTCAGCTTCTTTCAAACTATAATATCCCATGAAGGGATATCATATTAATTAAGTCCTCAGCACTTAAATATAAATAAATTTATCAGATCAATTTCCTATGGAACAGGAGGCACTAGTAATAGGATGAGAATATATAGACTGAAATGGGAATGAAAGAAAAATTGGACCAACTTTCCAATTTTGATCCTGAATCACCTTTCCTGAGAAATCAAGGAATGAATAGAGGCATAGGAAGATTAGAGGAACTTAAGAGATCAAATGTGGCATTTTTCAACAGTCCCTTAATTCTGCTGTCATAGAAATATTCTATTGACTCTGGTGTTGCGCAGACACTGGGAAGCCCTGGGAAGACCCAAATTTCTCCTGCTTTTAAACAAATGTCAGCTAATTGGAGAAATTTCAAGAGAGTTATTGAAAGATAACTTGGATCAGCAAACAAAGTCTAGGACTTTCTGGTGGTTGGAGGCAGTGTGGAAGGCTATAGGGATAGGGTGACTGGCTTACTGCCTACTAAGGTATGAGGGAAAGATAGAATATGATAATAGCCCACATATATGAGAAATTGAGAACAATTATTTGGACTGGTACCAGGAGAAAAAAGTAATATTAATTACATGGAATTAGTAAGGGATGGTGGAATATATTTTGACAAGATGGAAAATATCTTAGCAGACAAAACTAATGAATGATGCCATCATCTTCTCATGGTGGGAGATAGAAGCTCTTCAACTTGAAAAATAAACAAGCACATAAAGCATAAGATAGAATAATATTGAGAGCTTGGGTGACAGAATGGATGTTTTCTGGGGTAGATCTTCAGGTCTCAGGAAGTCTGAGTACATTCATACTCCAGTTTTTTTTTGGATTTTATGGAAATAGCAACTGTAGTGGGAAGGAAAAAGTGAATGAGATGAGGAATAAGTTTATTGGTAGACATTATCTTTGGGTGAAATTTTTTTTATACCTTGAGGTACAAAAGCCAGTAATGGTAACTGTGTTAGTATAGGGTTGTCCAGATCTTGATGTATTTCTTCTTTACTTGTTTTTATTTCAATATTTTGTCTTTGCCTTTAGTTTTCAGAAGTTTAATTATGATGTGTCTTGGCATAGATTTCTTTAGATTTATTCTTTTTGGGCTATACTTAGCTTCTTGAATCTGTGGCTTTATATCTTTTAGAATATTTGAGAGGTTTTCAACTCTATTCTCTTTCTCTTTTTCTGGAACTCAATGTTATGAATGTCAGATCTTTTGCTATTGTCTCATCAGTTTCTGGGACTCTGTTAATTTCTTCTGTTATTCATGTTGGGTAAATTTTATTGATCTATTCTCAACTTTATTGATTTTATCTTCTGTCATCTATACTTGACTATTGAGCCGATTGGTGAGTTTTACATTTTTATTGTTACTGTCTTTTAGTTCTATAATTTCCATTTGGTTTTTATTATAACTTTTCTTCCTTTACTGATATTTCTTTATGTTTTCATGTTTCAAAAAATTTGTAATGCTTATTTAATCATTTTTGGATTTAAAATCCTTGTTGCTCTAAATTCTTGTCAGATAATTTCAATATCTGATTCATTTTGATATTGTCATCAGTTGATTGATGTCTTTTCTTGTTCAAGTTGTGATTTTCATTGTTCTTGGTATGACAGGTGAGTTTTGATTATTTCTATTTTATTTTCTGTTACATTATTTTCTATTACATTAGAAGATTCCAGGTCTTATTTACGTTTTTATTTTAGCAGGTAGTAGCTCTGTTTAGGTTTAGCATGAAGATCCTAGACTACTTTTGTGAGCTGTGGTTTCAATGAAAATGTAATTTTCAGAACTTTTCTAGTGCTTTTCCCATTTGCTTGGTTTATCTTGTGCTACTTGGGGTCCCACTGATCTTGGTTGGTCTTTATTAAAGGGCAAAAGGGCTTCCCCAATGAGGCCATCTGGTGCTAAGTAGGGGAATGGAATGGGGATAAAGAGTACTTCCTACCCAGGTGGTCATTGTGGTGGGACCTCCTTGTAGTCGGTTTTGGTGGTGGAAGGGAAGGACTTTCAGGCCCTTCAAGGAAGGAGAGTGCTTCTCCTGAACATTTATCATCAGTGGGGAGATCAATCCCCCAGGACTTCGAGTGATCTGGGGGAAGAATAAGTCTACTTGAACCACCTTCTGTTGTTAAGTTTGGGGTCAGGAAATGCCAGTCCTGGGTAACTTTCTTCTGTTGAATAGCACAATGTTGAATAGCACCCTGCTATTGCATTATTCCTATAATCCTGGTGGTCCTTAATCAATTCTACCTTACAGAATTCTCCTTTGTTGTTTACAATTGTACTTAGTGAAGGAAAAAAGATTGAGATACAAACCTACACTTTTGTCCAGACAGGAAATCCTATGTATATATCCCATTTTAACTTTTACTTGTACAAAAAATGACATTTTTGATGGTGACTGGAGTAAGGGACTGACTTTGGCTGAGGATCAGTAGGAGATGGGATAGATCTTGAGAATATGTGATAGCTTTAATCAAAAGGCTATGGAACTTACAACATATGGAACAGAAATTGGCTGAGTAACTACATGCTATTCTTGGAGTAGTAGACTACCTTGAGGTATACTATTTTAGCTGGTCATTTATATAAGTCCTTGGGTTGTTGACGGAATAATCGAAGGCCAGCATACACTGCTCAGAATACCTAAGGTGATTGTACACGGTGGAGAAATTTGTGGAAATAGGGTGCAGGAAGTCTTTGAGGTTTAACCTGTAGTTGGCATGTAAAATAGTGTTTAGATGAAGTACATTACAATATTGTAAAAGACCTCTGGCTCTACACCTAACCATTACAACACTATTAACTATATTCCCTATGCTTTACTCTACACTCTTGTGGCTATTTTTAACTACTAATTTGTACTTCTTCAGCCCTTCATCTTTTTCTCCCTGCCTCCCAACTCCCCTCCCCTCGGGCAGTCACCAGATTTTCCTCTGTATCTGTGAATCTGTTTTCATTTTGTTTGTTCCTTTTGTTCCTTAGATTCTGCATATAAATGAAATCATGTGGTATTTATCTTTGTCTGACTTATTTCACTCAGCATAATAACCTCTAAGTCCATCCATGTCATTGCAAATGGTAGGATTTCATTTTTTAATGGCTGAGTAATATTCCATTGTATATATGAACCATAGCTTCTTTATCCAATCATTGTACTATCTTTTTTGGAACTCAAGCACAGGCAGGCACACCATCTGAAGGAAATTGGGCTTTGTTGACATCTAGAAAAATGTGGGTTTGACTAGAGAAATGGGTGAGGGAGGACAAAACCTTTTTTTTTTGTAACATCAGCAATAAGCTAGCATTTGTACATAGCATGGCAGGGATGCTATTTTCTAGTAGTCTTTGGCTGGAAGGCAGCGGAAGGGAAGATATACACACCGGCCTGAGGATTCTGTGAAAGATGAATCAATTCTGGTGGAATATTTAATTGCAACTCTTCTGGTGGAATATATTAAATAAGTCAAATTCTTCTCTGCAAAACTGTCATTACATTCTTTGGGGCAGGATAAGAAGTGTTAGAGTCTCCTGTCCTCCATTTTGCTCTCCATTCTTGAAACAGCCCTCTGTTCATGTGCTATCTATGCTCTTCCAACTCCTCCCCGATGCCCACATTGTCCCTTCACTTTTCCCCTGTGACACAGGTAGGTCTGTTGGATGTATTCTTTCGGGATAACATCTCTCACAGAAATCATTAGACAGATAGCATACATCTCTGTTGCCCTTCCTGGCATAGTTGTTGGAATTTACAGCATTACCGTTCACTTGAGGCTGTAGCCTTAAGGGCAAGACTGGGAAACAGCTTTTCTTGGTGGAAAACTGCCAATAGTCAAGGCATTAGGAAACACTTTTTGCTGGGAAATTGAGGTGGGATATCATCAGGGGAGAAAAGAATACATTCTTATGATCAAAAACTATTGCAAAGAGTCACATTTCCCAAAAGGTACATTGTACTACTTTTTAGATTGTTACATTGTAAGGGTGGCAGTGGGAGTGGGGTGTGGAGGTAGGATGAATAACACTTTTGGAGCACATGTCAAAGGACTCAAAAGCTCAGTGGAAATGCTACATTTTTTTTCCATTTTATGTCTAGTTGAGACTATATTAAAGAAACCAAAAAGTAAAAAATAAAAACCACCCCAAGAAACTTCCCCCAGAACATTTCAATTGTACTACCTTGTAAGAGAATCTACTAAAAGTCTAAATTTAATCTTTCCATCTTTGTGAAAACTCATGACTTTTGTTATTTTCTTTCTATGTTGGGATAAGTTTCTCTGAACTTAAAGGTAAATACAGAGTACTCAATTAGGCTTTATTTTATTTCCACCTTTTTGCTTTCTGTCTTTCACCTTAGGTTAATGGAGATATACACAAAAGAATATAGGAGTTGTAGAGTGAAGCAATTAAGACTGTAGACTCTCACAACAGACAGTTCAAATCTTGGATCAGATTTGATCCAACTATGTGGTCGTGGACAAGTCACTTAATCTTATTATACCTTAATTTCTTCATTTTTAAAGTGGAGATAATGACACCTATCTCTTAGAATTATTGTATGGATTAAATGACTCATATGTGTTTTTCTATAGTGCTTAGATTAGTACTTGATACTATATTAGCATTAACTACGATTATAGTTGTCTTAAGTTGGATGTACCCCTACTTGGAGGTAGGAAATAGAAAATGTGATCTTTGGCAATTCTTTTTTAAAATATATATATATTTTTTACTTTTTAATTATAGTTGGCATAAAATATTATATTAGTTTCAGGTGCACAACATAGTGATTACCGTGATAAATCTAGGACTCATCTAACACCATACATAATTATTACAATATTATTGACTATATTCCTTATGCTATACTTTACATCCCCATGACTATTTTGTGACTACCAATTTGTACTTCTTAATCTCTTATACTTTTTCACCCAACCCTGAACCCCTTTTTATCTGGAACCATCAAAATGTTCTTTGTATCTATGAATTTGTTTCTGTTTTATTTGTTTATTTTCTTCTCTAGATTCCATTTGTAAGTGAAATAATATAGCATTTGTCTTTCTCTCTCTGACTTACTCCACTCAGCACAATACGCTCTAGGTTCATCCATTTTGTCGCAGATGGCAAGAGTTCATTCTTTTTTATGTCTGAGTAATATTCCAGTGTGTGTGTGTGTGTGTCTGTGTGTGTGTACACCACCTATTCTTTATTCATTCATCCATTGGCAGGCACCCAGGTTGCCTCCATATTTTGGCTATGTAAATAATGCTGTAATGAACATACAGATTCACATGACCCTTCAAAGTAGTGTTTGGGTCTCTTTGGATAAATACCCAGAAGTGGGAGAACAGGGTCCTTCTTTGTCTCCTGTCTTTGTTTTAAAGTCTATTTTGTCTCGTATGAGTATTGCTATTCCAGATTCTTTTTTCATTTCTATTTTTATAAAATATCTTTTTCCATCTCTTTATTTTTAGTCTGTGTGTGTCTTTTGATCTGAAATGAGTCTTTTGTAGGCAGCATATGTAGGGGTCTTGTTTTCTCTTCTATTCAGCCACTCTATCTTTTGATTGGAGCATTTAATCCATTTACATTTAAAGTAATTGTTGATAGATATGGAGTTATTGCCATTTTATTATTCATATTTTTATCTTTCTTTTTCTTTTTCTTCTTAAAAAGTCCCTTTAACGTTTCCTATAATACTGGCTTCGTGGTCATCGACTTCTTTATCTTTTTCTTATCTTAAAGGAAAGAAACTCTTTATCTGTCCTTTAATTGAAATGATAGCTTTGCTAGGCAGAGTAATCTTGGTTGTAGGTCCTTGCTATTCATCACTTTGAATATTTTGTGCCAATCTCTTCTGGCTTGCAATGTTTCTGTTGAGAAATCAGCTGACATTCTTATAGGAGCTCCCTTGTAGGTAACTGACTGCTTTTCCCTTGCTGTCTTTAACCTTTGGCATTTTAATTATGATGTGTCTTGTTGTGGGCTCTCAAAGCATGTGTTCTATGGATGGCAGACTCAAAAGCCAGAGTGTCAGATACGTGCACAAGCTCTTATCTTTGAGACACTGATGACCTGGGGTAGGACAGAGGGAGAGCATGATGATATCACCTACCCTTCAAGTTCTATGGAGAAGATTTCAGATAGCCTTAGATGCGTGTTTAAGTAGAAGCATGCCCCTCAGGCAGCAGCTATGAATATAAGCTAATATGGCTCTTTCAAGGAACCTAGACCCCTCAGTCTGTTGTCTTTCTGCACTGTGCCTTGGAGGGTGATAGCTGGTTAAAAAATATTTCTCAATTTTTTTAAAGTCTTTTGGAATCGTGAGGTTAATCCCCATTGGCAACCAGAGCCAGATGATCTAGAGATGTCTCCTGGGTGTCAACCACAAAAATCGGGCCTCCAGACAAGGGCACAAGCTACTTTCTGGGAGATACCCACAACTCAAGCAAGGCAAAGGGAGAGAACAAAAATGGCAACTACTGCCTTCTGTCTTTGGAGATTATTTCTGTAGGCCCCTAGATTTGTGTTAAATTAGATGCCTGCTTCTTGGGTTCATGTTTTAAGATAAGGAAATGGGCCTCTTTAACAGAAGGTCTAGGTGTTTTCAGTCAGTATCAATTGTGCTGGTCCCTTGGGTGGATGAGTCTTTGTGAGCCCTTTAAAACCTGTTTCTCTGTTTGCTACAGCCATGTATGTCTTGTGGAATAAATTCTATTGGCTTTCAAAGCTAAAAGTTTTGGGAGCTCATCTCTCAGGTGCAGTTCTTAAAAGTTGGAGTGCCAGATTGGGGGTTCAAATACATCACTTCTCAGGGAGAAGCTCAGGTTTGTATTTTCACTCTCAATTGTGAATCACTGTGCTGGAGCTTCAGTTTACGTCAAGATTATGTCTCAGCCTCCCCTAGCAGCTTCACTGTTTTTTTTTGTTTGTTTGTTTGTTTTTTAATTTATGTGATGTGTACAAGTTGCTCAGCTAATTTTGGTTTTCATTAGAGGAAATTGTTCTATGCGTAGCTGTAGTTTTAAGGTATTCATGGGAGTAAATGAGTTCAGAATCCTCCTAAATTGCGATCTTGAACTGGAACATAGTAAGTATTCTTTTATGTCTGGATTCTTCACTCAGCCTGATGATTTTTATATTCATACATGGATATGAATATAAAATATTTCTTTTTATTAATGAGTAGTATTTTATTGTATAAATATACCACATTATGCATACTATTCACCTGTTTATGGATACTTGGCCAGTTTCAAGTTTTTTTCTATTTTGGATAAAGCTGCATCAATATGTATAAACAAGTCTTTGTGTAGCCATATACTCTCATTTCTTTTGTGTAAACAGCAGGATAAGAAACTGGCCATAAGATATGCATATGTTTCTCTTTTTTAGTTTTCCAAAGTAGTTGTAGACTTTTGTTTACACATGTTTTTGGAAAAAATGTCTATTCCAATCATTTTTTCCATTTAAAAAATAAGATTATTTGTATTATTATTGAAATGTAAGAGATTTTAAAATTTATCCTGGATATATTACCTTTGTCTGAATATCTTATTTCAGTCTGTAACTTGACTTTTTATTTCCTTAGTGACGTTTCTTGAAGAGAGAGGTTTTGCTTTTGATAAAACTCAATTCACCATTTTTTACCTGTTATGGTTGTGCTTTTGTGTCTTAATCAATTTTTGCCTACCCGAATATTACACTTTTACTACATTTTCTTCTAGAAGTTTTAGAGTTTTACTTTTTACATTTTGATCAATGATCCCTTGTGAGCTCATTTTTGTGTACGGTATGAAGTAATGGTGTAGATGTAGCAAAATTTGTTGAAAAGACTATCTTTTCCTGATTAAGTTACTGTAGTACTACTGATAAAAATCAATCGACTATACATGTATGAGTATACTTATGGACTCTCTATTTTGTTTCACTGGAATATATATGTATATTCATATACCATTATCAGACTGTCTTGATTAATATATTGTTTTAGTATGTCTTCAAATTGGATAGTGCAAGTCTTATAACTTTTGTTCTAATTGTTTTAATACAATGTGTCTTGGTGAAGGCCTTTTTGGGTTGAGATAACTGGGTGTTCTGTTGACTTCTTGAATTCCAAGCTCCAGCTCATTCCTTCGATTTGGGAAATTCTTGTTAACTATTTGTCTGAAAATGCTTTCTAGTCCCCGCTCCTTTTCCTCCCCTTTGATGATGCCCATTACTCTTATAGTTTCCTTTCCTGATGGTATCAGCTAGTTCTTGCATTTCTCTTTCATTATTTTCATTCTTCGTTTTCTCTCTTCTTCCTTCTGATTTATTTCTAGATTTCTGTCTTCGATATCACTGATCCTTTCCTCCATTTGGTTGACTCTATTTCCCAAGCTTGCTATTTCATTTTTCAACTCTTGCAGTGTGTTTTTTAATCTCCAGAAAATCTATTCTGTTCTTTTTAAGGGTTTTGATCTCCATGCTCTGCTTATCTAGGTGTTTTTTCAATTCCTGAAAAGTTAATATGACTCATTTAGGATCTCACTGAGTTTTTTCAGAAGTACCATCCTGAATTCTCTGTCATTTAAGTTGCATATTTCTATGTCTGTAAGCTTATTTTCTGGAGATTTTTCTCTTTCTTTCTGAGATGCCTTGTCACCTTGGTTGTTCATGGTGTTTAATTACTATTTCTCCTAGCCATTAATGGAAGGGTATTCTGCTTTTTTCCAGAAAGAAGATTTATTATATAAAGGTATCTCTTTAACCTGTTGCAAAGAAGGTGTTCTTCTTTTGGTTTTCAGTAGGTGGTGTCTAAGCCTCTTTGATCCCTGCTTTATATAAAGCCTTAATAATGCCTTTTTTCCCCCTTATTGATATTTAATCATGCTCGCTACTGTCAGTCTCAGTCCCTGTCAGTATTAGCAACAGTTTTGGTAGTGTTTGGTCAGATTCCCCTGGGGCTTTGTGGTGTTCAGTCTTGGAGGATATGGGGGGAGGGGCCCTCTGGGTTGAGAGATGGGGGCTGCAGCTTGCTTTGGTTTTGCAAGCACAGTTGGCAAAAATCAACTGTTGTTTCTCTGCTGTCCCCGCTTCTTTGCTTTCTGCCCTGATGACTGCACCCTGCTGCCGGCCATGTGAAGCTCACAACTCTCCCAGGCAGGGCTGTTCAGGGAACTCACTGCACCTTCTTCCCTCTCCTTCCTCCTACAGGAAGCTTCGGCTGCCAGAGGCAGCTTCTTTGTTTCTCTTAGTCCACCACTCGACACCCAGGGTTCTGAACTGTGGTAGCTTTTATGCACAGATCCCATGCTCAGATGTGCTGATGTGCATTTTGGATGTTTTTTGGTTGTTGCATTTTAGATAATCAGCTTATTGTAGTTTCAAGGGGAGAGATCTGGGGACATCTCTCACTCCACCATGGTTCTCTAAAATCTTTGTTCTCCTTATTTTTTCAAAAGTGGGTTGGCTATTTTAGGGTGTTTGCATTTCCACATGCATTATACAATTTGACTTGCTAATTTCCACAAAAAAATTCTTGGGATTTTGATCAGGATTCTGTGGAATCTTTAGATCAATTTTGGGAAATATTTTTACCCCAAAATTGATTCTTCCAATCCATGAATATGATATATTCCTTCATTTATTTCATCTTTTTTTTTATTTCTGACCAAAGTTTTTTTTATTTCAGTTTACAAGTTTTTACATATTTTGTTCAATATATTCCTATAATTTTCATGTTTTTCATGCTATTTTAAATAGTATCTTTAATATTTTAACTTACATTAATATATTACTATATCTGAAAATTAACTTTATATGTTGACCTTGTATTTTGTGAAATTGCTGAACGTACTTCTTATCTTTAGTTGCTTTTTCCTGTAGGTATCTTAGGAATTTTTACATAGATAATTATGACATTTATAAATGAATAACTTTATTATTTTCTTTTGCATGTGTATACTTTCTATTTTGTTTTCTTGCCTTTATTGAACTGGCTAGAATCTCCAGTATAATGGTAAATATGTGTGATCACTATTGCCTTGTTCTTGATCTTGGGGTGGGGATATTTAGCTTTTCAAAACGAAGTATGATGTTAACTGTAACATTTTTGTCAATAGATGTTTTATCTTATAGCTAAGAAGTTTTCACTTTATTCTAGTTAGCTGAGAATTTTTATTATAAATTAATATTGAATTTTGCCAAATATTTTTTTTCTGCAACCCTTTAGATAATCACTTATCACTTAAGATTTTCTCCTTTATTGTCTTAAAATATTGAAATGGGATATTTTTAATAATAACTCCATCTTGTAACCCTGGGGTAAACCCCAGTTGGTCATGATGTGTTATCATTTCTGTATACTACTGAATTTTTTTGCTAAATTCTTGTTAAAGATTATTGCTCACAAAAGATATTGGTTGGTAGTTTATTTTTTGTTATAATTTTATCTGGACTTGGTATTAGCATATGGCAGGTCTCATAAAGTGGAAGAGTTTGTACAGAATTGGTATTAATCCTTTATATATTTGACAAAATTCACCATTTAATCCATCTTACCATAGATTTTTCTTGTGGTAAGGTTGTTAAAAATTATATAGATATACATGTCAGTTTTCTTTAAAAAATATTTAAGTACAAAAATTATACACATACACATACAACCACACAACTCAGGAGCTGCCAAATGAAAGATGCATAGGGCAAAGTATGAGGGCAGGGAGTGGCATGGAGTGGCACAGAGCTTCCATGACATCTCCCAGCAAATCACTCTCAAAGCACCTTGATGTGTTCACCCATCAGGAAGCTCCTTGTGATAAGATTTTAAAACATAATTTGAATTTCTTTAGTGGATATTGAACTATTTATTTTCGATTTTCTTTTTAGTCAGTTTTGGTAAGTGTTGTTTCCCCAAAATTGTCTAATTGTCTATTTCATCAAAGTTGTAAAATTTATTAGCATTAATTTGTTTATTTTTTATTATGATTTTAAAGTTGATAATACACATGGTGATATTCTTTCTTTTATTCCTGATATTGAATATTTATGTCTTATTTGGTTTTATACTTGATCATCTAACTTGAAGTTTGCAAATTTTATTTACCTTAAAAAGTCTCAAAGTTTATTGTTACTTATTTTTCTAATGTTTCTTTACACTCATTTATTTCTGTTATTATCTTAATTATTTCCATTCTTCTACTTTGGGTTTAATTTGCATTTTGAATTAATTTATTTTCTAATTACAGACATATAAAATTATATTAGCTTTAGATGAACAATTTAGTGATTAGACGTTTATACACCTATGAAGGGATCACTCTGATAAGGCTAATACACATCAGACACAATATATAGCTTTACAATATTATAGACTATATTCCCTATGCTGTACTTAACAAACTTATGACTATTTTTATAACTGGAAATTTGTACTTCTTAATCATTTTCACCATTTTCACACATTTTCTCTACTCACCTCCCATTTGGCAACTATCGGTTTCTTCTCCATATCTATGTTTGTTTCTGTTATGTTTGTCCATTTACTTTTTTTTTTTTAGATTACATATAAGTGAATTCACATGCATTTGTCATTTTTTATCTTACTTATTTCACTTACCATAATACATTCTAGGTCAATCCATGTATCATCTTTGCAAATAGCATTGTATCATCTTTTTTATGCTAAGTAATATTCCATTGTATATATGAACTACCTTTTCTTTATCCAAATCTATTGATGGATGGTTAGGTTATTTCAACATCTTGGCTATTTTATATAATGCTGCAGTGAACACAAGGGTACATGTATCTTTCTAAATTAATGTTTGTATATCTTCAGATCAAGATCCAGAAGTAGAATTGTTGTGGCATATGGTAGTTCTGTTGTTAACTTTTTAGAGAAACTTCCATACTGATTTCCATTGTTCCTGCACCAATGTACATTCCCACCAACAGTGCATAAGGTTTATACTTTCTCCAAATCCTTGCCAACACTTGTTTGTTGATTTATTAAAGATAGCCATTTTGATAGATGTGGGGCGATACTTCATTGTGGTTTTAAATTGCATTTTGTTAACGATTAATGATGTTGAGCATATTTTCATACATTTAATGGCCATCTAGATGTCCTCCTTAGAGAAATATCTATTCAAGTCCTCTCCTCATTTTTTATATTGGATTGTTGGTTTTTTGGCATTTTGTATAAGTTCCTCATGTGCTTTGGATATTAATCCCTTATTGTATGTATCATTTAGCGAATATCTTGTCCTATTCAGTAGGTTCTCTTTTCATTTTGTTGATTATTTCCGTTGCTGTGAAAAACCTTTGTAGTTTGATATAGTCTTATTTGTTTATTTTTTCTTTTGTTTCTCTTGCTTGAAAAGACAAGAGAAATATTTAAAAATTTAAAAATATTACTAAAAGTGATGTCAAAGTCTTTACTATCTATGTTATCTTCTAGGACTTTTATGGTTTCAGGTCTTACATTTAAAGCTTTAATACATTTTGAATTTATTCTTGTATATGGTGTAAGAAGGTGGTCTAGTTTCTTTTTTATCCATGTATCTGTCCAGTTTTTCCAGCACCATTTTTTGAATGGACTTTCTTTATCCCATTGCATATTCTTGCCTAATTTGTCATAGAGTACTTGGCCATAGAGACATGGGTTTATTTTTGAGCTGATTATTCTCTTCTAGCGATCTATATGTGTTTTTATGCCAGTACCACGCTGTTTTGATTTCTGTGGCCTTGTAGCATAGTTTGATATCAGTTAGTGTGATATCTCTAATTTTGTGTGCTTGACATATTTGGTCTTTAATACATTGAGATATGTCCCCTCTATCTCTACTTTGCTGAGATTTTTATTAAATGGATGTTGAATTTTATTAAATGTCTTTTTTATCATCTATTAATATCATCATATAATTTTTATCCTTTCTTTGGTTTATGTGGTGCATCATATTAATTGATTTGTGGACATTGAACCAATCTTGCAAAATAGAAGTTAATTCTACTTGATTGTGGTGTATGATTTTAAAAATATATATCTGAATTTTGTTTGCTAATATAGTGTTGAGGATTTTTGGATCTATGTTCATCAATGATATTGGCCTATAAACCACAGCTAGCATCATACTTAATAGTAAAAAGCTAGAAGGGTTTTTCTTAAGATCAGGAACAAGACAAGGATGTCCACTCTCACCACTTTGTTCAATATAGTATTGGAAGTCTTAGTTACAGCAATCACACAAATAAAAGAAAATGCACCCCACTTGGAAAGAAAGGAGTAATACTGATATTATTTGCAGATGGCATGATGCTATATATAGAAAACCATAAAAATTTCACCAAACTTGTTAGAACTGATAAATGAATTCAGTAAAGTAGCAGAGTACAAAATTAATATTCAGAAATCTGTTGCATTTTTATATACCAATAATGAACTAAGAGAAAGAGAAATTAATAAAAAATCCTCTGTTTGCAATTGCATCAAGAAGAATAAAGTACCTAGGAATAAATTTAACAAAAGAGTTATAAGACCTGTTCTTGCAAAATTATGCCATTGAAAAAAGGAAATGAAGAAGATACAAGTAAATGGAAGCATATACCGTGCTTATGGATATGAAGAATTAACATCATTAAAATGTTCGTACTACCCAAAGCAATCTATAGAATCAATGCAATCCCAATCAAAATACCAATGGTATTTTTCACAGAACTAGTATAAATAATCCAAAAATATATATGGAAACATAAAAGATCCCAAACAGTCACAGCAATCTTGATAAAGAATAAAGGTGGAGGTATCATGCTACCTGATATGAAAGTATACTATAAAGTTATCCTAATCAAATAGCATGCTGGCATAAAAACAAACACATAGATCAATGGAACAGAATAGAGAGCCCAGAAAAAAAATTGTGCCTATATGGTCATTAATCAATAACGAAGGAGGCAAGAATATATAATGCAGAAAGGAAAGTCTATTCAAAAAATGATACTGGGAAATCTGGACAGATACATGCAAAAAAAATGAAACTGGACTACCTTCTTTTGCCATATACAATAATAAACTCAAAATGAATTAAAGACATAAATGTAAGATATGAAACCATAAAACTTCCAGAAGAAAGCATAGGCAAAAAACTCCCTAACATTGCTCTTAGTAATATTTTGTTTCTGATCTATGTCCTTGGGCAAGAAAAACAAAAGTAAAAATAAACAAATAAGACTACATCAAACTGGAAAGATTTTGCAAAGCAAAGGAAATCAACAAAACAAAAAGACAAATAATCGATTAGGAAAAGGTATTCACCAGTGATACATCTGATAAGGGGTTAATATCTAAAATTTATAAAAACTCGTACAACTCAACACCAAAAACAAAACCTAATCATCAGAGAAATGCAAATTCAAGGCATAATGAGATATCACCTCATACCTGTAAGAATGGCTACGATCAATAAATCAACAAACAACAAGTGTTGACGACGATGTGGAGAAAAGGGAACATTTGTGCATGTTTGGTGGGATTGCAAATTGATACAGCCACTATGGAAAACATCTCATCCAGGGATTTTGCTTGTTGGGAGTTTTTTGATTACTGATTCAGTTGTCACTTCTCTTTCATTTTGATTTTATTTATTTGTGTCCTCTCTCTTTTTTTGTGATGAATCTTGTTAAATATTTATCATTCGTTTTCTTTTCAAAAACAAGCTCTTGTTTTCATTAATCCTTTTTTTTTTATTTCGTCTCTCTTATTTTCACTCTGACCTATATCATTTTTCTCCTTCTACTGATGTTGGGCTTTGTTTGCTGTTGTTTTTCTATTTCCTTTAGGTATAAGATTTTTTATTTGAGATTTTTTTTTTATTTCTTCAGGTAAGACTGTATTGCTATGAGTTTCCCTCTGTGTCCCATAGATTTTGAGTCATCGTGTTTTCATATTTATTTGTCTCAAGGTATCTTTTGATTTCTTTCTTGATCTCATTGTTAACTCATTCATTGTTTAGAAGAATGTATATTCTACTACTTCGAGATGAAATGCTCTAAAATTGTTAGTTAAATCCATTTGGTATAGTGTATCATTTAAGGCTGCTGTTTCCAGGGTGATTTTCTGTCTGGAAGATATGTCTATTGGAGTCAATGGAGTGTTAATGCCCCTTCTATGACTTTATTACTGTTGATCTCTTCCTTTGTTTCAGTCAATATTTGCTTTATACATTTAGGTGCTCCATGTTTATTAGGGTTGTGTCCTCTTGTTGGATTGATCCCTTTATCATTATGTAGTGTCTTTCTTTGTCACTTGTTATAGCATTTGTTTTAAAGTCTATTTTGTCTGGTATAACTACTGCTACCCCATCTTTTTTGTTTGTTTGGTTGGTTCCATTTTAATGAAACATTTTTTTCATCACTTTACATTCAGTCTGTGTGCGTCTTTCAATCTGAAGTGAATCTCTTGTAGGTAGCATATGTAAGGGTCTTGATTTCTTATCCATTCAGCCTCTCTAGCTTTTGACTGGAGCATTTAATCCATTTACATTTAAAGTAATTATTGATAGATATGTAGTTATTGCCATTTTATTATTTATATTTTTGATCCTTTAAAAAATTTTTTTCTTCTTAAAGAAGTCCCTCTAATTTTCCCTGTAATACTGGCTTGGTGATGATGAACTCCTTTAGCTTTTCTTGTCTGGGAAGTTCTTTATCTGTCCTTTGATTCTAACTGACAGCTTTGCTGGATAGAGTAATCTTGGTTGTAGGTCCTTTTCAACATTTGGAATATTTCGTGCTGATCCCTTCTTGTCTGCAAAGTTTCTGTGAAGAAATCAGCTGACATTCTTATGGGAGTTCCCTAGTAAGTAACTAGCTGCCTTTCTCTTGCTACTTTTAGGCTTCTCTGTCTTTAACCTTTGCCATTTTAATTATGATGTTTTATGGTGTTAGCCTGTTTGGATTCTTCTTGTTTGGGACTCTGTGCTTTTGGACTTAAAAGTCTATTTCCTTTGTCAGTTTAGGAAAGATTATCATTATTTCTCAAATATGTTCTCAATCCCTTGCTTTCTCTCTTCATCTACTGGTACTCTTTGATGAGAATGTTGGTAAGTTTGATGTTATCCCAGATTTCCCTTAACCTTTCCTCATTTGTTTGGATTTTTTATTCTTTTTGTTTCAATTCAGTGTTTTCTGCTACCTATTTTCAAATCGCTGATTTGATCCCTTGCTACATCTAACTACCTGTTGATTCCTTTTACTGCATTTTTCATTTCAATTATTGTATTCATCATTTCTGATTGGTTCTTTTTTATGTTTCGTGTCTTCCTTTTTATGTATTCTATTTCTTTGTTGTAGTTCTCACTGAGCTCATCTATGCTTCCCC
Source organism: Pteropus alecto (assembly GCF_000325575.1). NCBI lineage: Eukaryota > Metazoa > Chordata > Mammalia > Chiroptera > Pteropodidae > Pteropus > Pteropus alecto. The sequence continues at coordinate 247,155 of NW_006432944.1, forward strand.
TAAGTTCATTCAGCATTCTTATAACCGGTGTTTCGGATTCTGTATCTTGTTGGTTGCTTGCCTTTATTTCTTTTAGCTCCTTTTCTGGAGTTTTCTTCTGTTGTGTTATTTGGGATATGTTTCTTTGTTTTCTCATTTTGGCTGCCTCTCTGTGTTTCTACGTATTAGGTAGAATTGCTATGTCTCCCAGTCTTGGCCAGGTAGTTTATATTCTAGGTGTCCTGTGGGAACCAGTGATGCAGTCTTGATCACCCTGATCACCTATGCCAGGTGCTTCTGGAATTCCTCTTGTGTGGATTGTGTGTGCTCTTCTGTTGTAGTTAAGACCTGATTGCTATTACCATGTCAATGGGTGAAATTGATTCTCCATCTGACTGGCTATCAGGATTGTTTATGCCTACAAGGCATGAACCAATGTGTGTGGGGTCTGATTTCCCGAACTGGGATTTGCCCCAGCAGATTCATCTGCCTGTCTGGAATGTTCTTTTGGTACGCCACTCTGGTGCTAACCAGGTGGTTCTCTGTTGTTGTCTGATGCCAGCCTCTGAGAGTGTTGGCCAAATTCAGTTGCTGCCAGTGATCACCCAGGTCTACCTGGTAGAGGGTACAAAGCAATTCATGGCTGGTCATTGCATGTGCTGGATCTGGAATCCAGTAGTAGAGGCCAGGCTGTGAACCAGCACCAACTGCCAACAGTACTGGACCTGGGGCAGCTTAGCAAATGTTACAGGGCATGCCAAGGCCTGAGGTTGCCTATTGGCTGCTTGTAAGGCTCAGCAGCTGATAGAGCCTTTGAGTGGTAAGCAATTTGGGTAAGGCAGGGTCCCAGGGAGTCCCCGGGGTAAAGTGAATGTATTTCACCTGGCCAATGCAGATTCAGATATGGCTCCAGTGCTGAACCTGTGGCCAATTGCAAAATTCTCAGATCATACTGAGGGTAGCGGCCACCCACCTTGGACCCACAGACACCAGTGATTTGTTCAAGAAGTACTGGAGCTCAGGCCAGGGCTGGTTTCCTGCTACTAGAAATGTCTCCAGAGGTGTATGGGGCATAGCCCATTTTTTTGTTGTTAAAAGAGCCTCCAGATGAGACGGTTAGGTGCCCAGCCACAAATATGCCTCCATCAATTTGCAGCTTGGGTCAGGTGGGATCTCAGGGAGCTGTTGGAGTAAAGCAAGCAGATTTCGCCAGGCTAATGCTGATTCAGATTTGGTGCCAGCGCTGAGACTGTGGCCACTCACAATAGTCTCAGATCATACCAAGGCCAGCTGCTGTCTACCTTGGTCCCACAGATCCTCAAGATTTGTTCAAGAGATTCTGCAACTTGGGCCAGGGTTGGTTGCTCACCACTGAAAGTTTCTCCTATGGTGCTAGAGCTGTGGCCTATTGGTTGCCATCGAAGTTGCCCTCTGCAGAGAGCATGGAGTGGGGCTTGTTGCCTAGCATTGAAATTCCCATGGGCAATTTGCAGGTTGGGTGGGGCAGGGTCTCACAGAGTCACCCGGGTGAAGTGAGCATATCTCACAAAAACAATAGAGATTCAGATTTGGCCATGTTGGGGGAGGGCTCAGCATAGGCAAGATAGAGCCCACCTATTGGCTGCATAATATAGGAGGAGGGTTCAACAAAGGGACAATGATGACTGTCCTTCCAGCCCTCGCTCTGAAGCCATACAACTCAGTCTTCTCTCATATGTCTCTTGAGCCTCTTGTGCTGCTGTCCCTCTGACAGAGCTCAGGGTGAAGTTTTGCAAGCAAGCAAGTCTATGCACTATGCACTTTAATTGGATGTCTGGATTTCCAGCTTCCTTCTGTCTCACCCAGTTGGTCAGAATCCCCACTGATTTTCACAGTCAAATTTTGTGGAGACTCCTCTTCTTGGCACTGAAACCCTGGGGTGGGAAGCACCAGTGTCAGGCTGGAGCTCATCACTCCTTTGAGGGTTCCTCCACAGCTGAGATATCACTCATGATGCTCCACTGCCACCTGTGGGTGCAGGTCCAGCTTGTTTTGTGTCTCTGCTCCTCTACCAGTCTTGATGTGACCTCTTCTTTATCCTTAGTTATAGAAGTTATATTCAGCTAGTCTTAAGGTGTTTCTCTAGATTGATTGTTCCATAATTTAGTTGTAATTTTAATATGGTCATGGGAGGAGGCAAGAGCAGCTTTTATGTACCCTGCCATCTAGACTGGAAATTTTCTTAATGTTTTCTATCTCCTTTTTAAATGTTTTCTGTTCTTTGTTAAAGCTCTCATTGAGTTCTATTCTATTCTCAAGTTCCATGAATATCCTTATAATCATTGTTTTGAACTCTGTGTCTGGTAGATTGCTTGTCTCCATTTCATTTAGTTCTTTTTTTCTTGGGTTTTGTCTGGTTCTTTCATTTGGGGCATGTTTCTTTGTCTTCTCATTTTGGATGACTCCTTGTGCTTATTTCTATGTGTTAGGTAGATCTGCTATATCCCCTAGATTTGACATGCTAGACTTATATAAATGCTGTCCTGTGGGGCTCACTGGCACAGTCCTACTGGTCACCTGAGGTGGGTACTCCAGGAGTGTCCCCTCTGTGGGTTGTGTCTGTCCTCCAGTTGTAGTTGGTTTTTGGTTGCTATTGGGACATCAGTGGGTGTTGTGGATACTCAGGGTGACTGTCTGTGAAGGATGACTGTGACTGCAGTGGCCAAGCTGTTTTTTATTTTCCAATCCATAGAACAGGAGATGCTTTTGTGAGGCTTTGGTGCCATCCATGGCTGCCCTTTGAGTGTCAGTTATAGAGCTGGTTGGGTGGGGCTCTGGTGCAGTCTGAAGCTGGCCACTGGATTTGTTTGTCTGAAGCCATTTAGGAGGTATTCTGGTGCATGCCAAGGTCAGAAACCACATGTACCAGTCTTGGGGCTGTTTGTGATCTATGGGTTGTTGATACTTGTGCTGAGCTTGTAGACACTTGGGAGCAGCTATGCTGTGAACTGAGGCTGACTGCCACTTGTGTCAGGCTTGGGATAATTTGATGGGCACTACAATGCAAGCTGAGGCCAGCTGCCACTTGTGCTGGGCTTATAGCTTCTCAGCTGGAGTTATATTACATAGCAAGACTGGCCACTGCTTATGCCAGATTTGTGGCCACCAGTGGGAATTAAAATGCAAGTTGAAACTGGTTTCCATTTGTGCTAGTTTGGGGCACTTGGCATGAGCTGCATTGTACTCTTAGCCTGGTCGCTGCTTATTTGGTGTTTGTGGACCTTTGACAGAGTCTTTAGCACAAACTGAAGGCAGTTGTCACTTCTGTTTCACTGAAGTGCTTTGAGAAAGTCTACAGTGTAAGACTAGGGAAATCACCACTTGAGTGGGGCTTGTGGTCATTTCAGAGATTTGCAGCATGAGATGAGGCAGGCTTCATCTGTGGGAGAACCCCTGGGAGTGGCTCAGGCCAGGTGAGAGAGCTGGTTGGAGTGGGGTCTCAGTGAATCAGCAGGGCAGGGCAAACTATATTAGTCAGGTTAATAAAGAGCACAAATTTGGCATCTGCCTGTGCCAATCCAACTGGGTGGAAGGAGAGCTGATCAAAGAAACAGTGGAGATTGACAGCACCCCTCTCCGTGGAGTTACCATAACCTCTGCTCTTCCAGCCCTCACCCTGAAGTTAGTCAAATTTGTTTCTCCTCATATGTCCTTGGCACTTCTCAGGCTGCTGTCCCTGCCCTGGAGCTCAGAGTGAGTGTGTTTGTGCACTGTCCCTTTAAGATAAGCGTGTCTCTGTCTCCCACAGCTCTTTTTCTCTGTGTGACAAAATCCCAACTGTTTTTACAAAACAGATGTTATGGGGACTCATCTTTCTGGCCCTGGTAACCTGGGCTAGGTTCCCCAGTGTGGGGCTGGGATCCCTCGCTCCTCAGGGGTGTCCTCTACAACTGAGATATGCCTCCCGTTTCTTAATGTCACACCATTAAGAGATGCCTGGACTGCATCTCTACCACTCCTATCAGTCTCAACATGACTTTTTCATTATATCTTGAGTTATAGAAATTCTTTTCATCTAGTCTTCATGAGGTTTTCGGTGATGGTTGTTTTATAATTTGTTTGTAATTTTGATGTGATCCTGGAAGGAGGTGAATTCAGAGTTTCCCTATTCCACCATGTTGACAGGATGTCTTTTCCTAGCTTATTATAGTGATTTCTTGAATATCGACATGAGACATTTCTTTTTTTCTGATATAATCTTTTTAATAGATGATTTTCCCTTTGAGAACTGCTTTACCTCATTGCACATGTTTTGGTATATTGTGTTTTTATTTTCAGTTTTTCACCAAGATTTTCTTATTCCTTTTGATTTCTTCTTTGATCCTTGGGTTATTTAGGAGATTGCTTTATTATAAATATTTGTGTTTTTTTCCAGATATCATTTTACTGTTTATTTTTTATTTTATATTGGTTACAGATTATGTTATTCTAATCATTTAAAATATACTGATACTTGGGGAGTTTTGGTCAAGATTGCAGAGTGGGTAAACATTGTGCTTGCTTCCTGTAATGACCACATGTAACAAATCTCACTGATGGACTCAATTGCTCTGAGCTCCAGTACTGGGGCAGCAGCTTGAGAAGCTACAAGAACATATGAGGAGGAAGTGAATAGTGTGGCTTCAGGGTGAGGGCTGGAGGGGTAGCTTTCTTCCAGATAGAGTGCTATCAGAAGCCATTATTCCTTTGTTGAGCCCTCCCCTCAGGCACTGTGCAGATGCAGATGGCTGCCATGTCTTAGTCTCCATAAACCTGGCTAACACCATTTGCACCCTTGATGATTCCTTAAAACCTTGCCCCACCAAACTCGCAGGCCCACCCAAGTCCCTTCCAGTGGCTTTTTCATACAAATGGCCTGGCTTGATTCATGCTGCAGACTTTCCTAAAGCCTCTCAAAGGTTTACAAAACCCAAACAAGTGGCACTTGGCCTCGACTTGACCCGTACCTCTTCCTAAGCGCCCCAAGCCTGACACTAGCAGTAGCCATCCTCAGTTGGTAGCTTAGTTTCTGCTACACACCTCTAAATCCAGCACAAGTTGCAACCATCTGCAGATTACTTTGTAGCTCAAGTGGCCTTGAGCAGGAAATAGGCAGTGATTGACCTTGGCCCACACCAGAGCCCTGTTCAAGAGGCTGCAGAATGAACACACTTAGCAGCCAGCTTAAGACCACACCAGAACACCACCGAACCACCTCCATAGAGACACATCCAAAGGGAAAATTTGGCAGATACCATAGATCAGCTAAAGCAAATCTTGCTCTATAAGGTCAGCCACTGCACAACAACTCCTCCACTGTAGTCACAAGCAGTCCTCTACCCAATCAGTCTAAGGGTCAATCCCTCCCACTGATGTGCCAACAGCAATCAAGGCTCAACTACAGCAAGAGGGAACACACAACACACACAAGGGACACACCCGAAGCACCTCGCTCTGGTGACTAGGGAGAATTCTCTAGTGGGCTCCACAGTACACATACAACATAAGGCCAGATCTACCTAATATATAAAAAACACAGACACAAGGAGGAGCTAATATGGGGAGCAAAGAATAATTCCCACGTGAAAAAAACAGAACAAATCTCCAGAAAAGAACTAAACAAAATGGTGATAAGCCTTATAACCAGTTCAAAACACTAGTTACAAGAATGCTCAATGATTTCAGTGAGAACTTCAACAAAGAGATAGGAAACTTAAAAATGGAGATAGAAAATATAAAAAGGAACGAGTAAGAAATAAAGGGAAGATGTAGAGGGAAGATAGCGGACTAGGTAAAAGCAGGGTTCATCTCCTCCTATGTCCACATTGAAATTACAGCCAAATTATAAAATGATCAACGTGGAGAATCACCTGAAGTCCAGTTGATCATAACATCTACATTTGATAATAGAAAGGAGCCACATCGAAGCTGGTAGGAGGGACAATGTAGTGACTTGGGCTGGACTTGCACGTGCAGGTGGTGGAGGATCACCACGAGGGAGAGCGAGGCTGCAGAGGCTCTCCTGAAGGAAAGAGGGGTCCTGGTCTCATCCGGGGGCTCTCCAACCCAGGGTTCCAGCCCAGGGAAGAGGAGAATCCAATAACTCTGACTGTAGAATCCAGAGGGGATTCCAGCCGTCTGGGTGAGATGGAAGGAGACTGAAGTCCTAGACGTCCCTTTGACAACCCACTCAAAGGCTTTCTGACCTGTGGACACACACCCGGGACACCGGAGGTGGGTCAGAGGCTCGCGGAGGATCCATACCAAGAAAGTCTGCATTACCTGGTGCCAGAACAAGGGATGGAAAGGCAGCCACCACTGTGCCTTAGTCCATCCCCCCCTACAGGGTAATCTACAGACCACACCAGCTTGATTGTGCAGACCCCTCCCATAGAGCCATTAGGAAACGCTGGTCAGAGGGGATCAGCCCACCCCGCCCAACCTGCAGATTGGCCGGGGCATTTGTTGCTGGATGGCTGCCAAATTCTGATCAAATTCAGGGCCAAATATTCTCAGTGGGCTGCCAGAGCTGTGAGCGGCGTTTCCATTCCCAGTGGGCTACCAGCACTGTGAACCAAATTTCAGAGATAGGGTCAGGCAGATCACTGCTGCCAACATGAACTTGAGTGGATATCAGGGACTTGTGGGCCAGTCCCAGACCGCAGCTGGTATTGCTGTGATCTGGGACTTCTGCGGGAACTCATAACAGTTACCGAATTTGTAGCAAGACTGAGGTTATATTGATCTGACTGACATTGTCTCTCTGAGACCCAATCCCACCCTACCCACAAATTGCCCCAGGTGACTCATTGTCAGTGAACTGCCACAGCCCAGCCTCTCCCCTCCCCTGAACTCCTAATCCACATAGGCAACAAGCACTGGTTAGCACAGGGTGGGCACTGCACAGAAATCAGTGGCAGCTGCCTACAAGAGTTGAAATATTGTGTCTGGGGAGAGCAGGGGTCTGTGGGACTGCCTCAGATGGCAGCTGGACTCATCGTGATCGGTGACTACAGCAAACATGTGCAGGCACAGAAGTAGCAGCAAGACTGAGGCTATATTGATCTGACTGCTATTGTCTCTCTGAGACCCCACTCCAACATACCCACAAATTGCCCCAGGTGGCCAATTGACAGTGAATTGCCACTGCCTTGCCTCTGCCCTCCCCTGTTCTCCTAATCCACACAGGCAACAAACTTTGGCTGACAAAGGGTAGGCACTGCTCGGAAATGAATGGCAGGCAGACCTTTGCTGCCTGCAAGATTTGCAATATTGTGTCCAGGGAGCACAGGAGTCTGTGGGACTGTCCTTGATGGCAGCTGGTCCCACTGTGATCTGTGTCTACAGCGGGAACACCCGGGCACATAAGTTGCAGCAAAACTGAGGCTGTATTGGCCGAACAGAACTTGTCTCTCTGAGATCCTGCTTGACCCAAGTCACAAAGTGCCTGTAGCCCATTGACAAGCAGCCTCTAGTGCCCTGCTTGGCTCTGGGGTTGTGCAGTTAGTGCAGGAAATAGACCTTGGCTAGTGCAGTGAACGCATTTCGAGGAAAACAGTTGTGGACAGAGCACTGCTGCCTGTACAAGCTGCAATATCTCTTAAGGGGATTGCAGGGGTCTGTATTGGCCTGACAGCCTTTGACTCCCTGAGCTCCTGCCCTACCCAATACACAAAGTGCCCACCACATGTTGATAGGCAACATTCAGGCCCAATGTAGGCAGCAGCTTGGCCCAAGCTGGGCAGCAGTTAAACTTGCTGTGAGTGGAAACTTGTACAGGGAGCCACAGAGACAGCATAGACATGTAAACTGATATTACAGTGGCAGGGGTAAATTTACTCAATAGGCCCAGGAGGTTTCCAGGATCCCTGCACCACTCAACATGCACATCACCCAGAGGCTCATCCAGTTTCAGAGACTTACAGGCAACTGATAGGCAGTGTCAGGCCTTGAGGAACACTGTTCCCTCTGCTAAACTGCCACAGGTCAGGGACGGGGGATAACCGAGAGCTGCCTACAGCATTGTCTCTCCCACTTACCTATAGATCCAGCATAAGCAACAACCATCAGCGGATCGCTTCATTGTTCTCACCAGGTAATCCTGAGCAATTAAAAGTAGTGGCTGACCTTGGCCTACAGGGGAGCACCTCCCAAGGGGACATAAAACCAACACATCTGGAGGCTGGCACCAGACCACAACGGAGCAACTACTGACTAGTTACATTAGTGATACACACAAAAGGTGGTTGAAGCAAGTATACAAGCTTGCTAAGGCAAATACCGCTCAGTGGAGTCAGCCCCTACACAGCAACTCTTACCCTGTGGGTGCAGCGATTCCCAGCATTAGTCTGCCTGAATGTTAATCCCACCTACTGACCTACTAACAACAGTAAAGTCTTGGTGACAATAGAAGATCACACACAACCCACACAAAGGTCACATCCAGAGCTCCTGGCATAAGGGATCAAGGAGAATGAGCCACTGGGCCACACAGGACACCTTCCACATTAGGCCATTTGGCCAAGGCTGAGAGACAAAACAAATATTCCTGACACATAGAAACAAACACAAAGAGACAAATAAAATGAGAAAACAAAGAAACATGCCACAAATGAAACAACAGGAGAATACTGCAGAGAATAAATTAAATAAAATGGAGGCAGGCAACCTACCAGAGACAGAGTTCAAAATAACGGTTATAAAGATGCTTAACGAACTTATGGGGAGAATGGATGAGCACAATGAGAACGTCAACGAGAGATAGTAAACATTAAAAAGGACATAGAAACCATAAAAAGAACCAAACAGAAATGAGGAATACCATAACTGAAATGAATACACTAGAAGGATTCAATGGTAGATTGGATGAAGCAGAAGATCGAATCAGCGAACTAGAAGATAAGGCAGCAGAATACACCCAATCAGAACTGCCGCATCCAGTAAGTGGTAAATCCTGCCACATCCAGTGCAGCCCTGGAAAATAAACCTGAGTGGGAACAGTGGGAGATGAAGAAAAGAAAGAAGACAGAAAGTGGAGATCAGGAGGTCCACTGCCCACTGATGGTGGACACTGGTGTAGCTTTATTTTTGCAAGCTGCTTTTATTCAAGAACATAATAATTGGCATAAGCAGTTTCCCTTAGTCATAACAACACTGTTTCTTCTACTTTCTCCAAGCCATATCTTCTTATGGCCTTCAGCTTGTTTGCCTGCCTGTGTCTATGTTTATACTTTCTTGTTCTCGGAAGGAGTCTGCTGAGGCAAGGTAACCTTTGGTTGCCCACGCAGGCTGTAAGGACCTTGTCAGCTTACAACCTGCTCTCCACATCTCCCCCTTTTCTTTTAATTTGAAGCCGCAATTCATGCAAACCAATTTGAGACCATGCTAATTGTCATTGGAAGATTCGGCAGCCTACTGAAAAAGCACAGAAATAGATAACAAGTAAGCATACAATTCCAGCTAAAATCCAAAAAGTATGTTTAAGCATATTCAAAGGATTAAACCTTTGCAAACTATCTAATAAGTCTTTAGCTAAATCTTTTGTGTTGATAATAATAGCCTTAGCATGTTGAATGTCTAAAATTTCTTGATGCAAATTATGCAAATCTAAGCTTAATTGTTATGATGCCAAATACCTTGCAAAAAAAGTTTAACCCTTTGCCAATTCCATCGTGACAGTTATAAATCACGTTAGTCACACAGATTCACTTATAGGCAGCATGACAGCGTAAACTCATCCTTTTCTCCAAGGCCACAACCTCATTTCCAATCTAAACAACAACTGATTCTAGAGCATTTAATTTTGCCTCTAATTTTAAGTCAACATCCTCTTGACTTTTCATGGCTATGGATGTATTATAGGCTAATTCATTTACAAAATTGGCATTCTGAATGCTTTGTGACAATGTGACCGCGGCAGTAACTGCCGGAGCTACCAGAGATACAAAAAGTACTAAACCAGTCCTATAATTCTTTTGTCTCTGCTCAAGGCAGACTTCATTTCTAACTGTGAACACTGCTGTCATCATATCAAGGATCTTCCAATTTTGTTGGTAACATTATAAAACTTGGTTGATTCAAAACTACTAGATCTGATCCTTTGTTGTGAGGACTTACACAATTAGTTAGATTACAATTGACAAGATATATTAAGAAGTCCATTCAAAGCAGTTTGTAATTGTCCAACTAGAAAGACATAGGGAGAGACAATGCAGGCTCAAACCCCATGGCTATGCCTGATGTTCAAATCTGCATGTTGACTTAAAATTGTTAATCTGTCTGATTCATCTGCAGTAGATGAATCAGACAGATTAACAAAGTCCAAGGCTGCAAAGGCATGCCACAATTCCTTTTAATGTGTCCCTTTGGGGTGATCATCAAAGAGGCTATGTACTCTCCAGGTGTCATCCAGTCTTTTTGAACAACAATGCGATGAGACCAATCATACACCGCTGTGGCCATCCGGGCCATTCTCCCCCTTTTTAGTTTTTTAATTTTTATTTAAGCGCAGATGATACTTGTTTACTTAGATGTCTTGCAACTGTCTCTGGAAGAATTGGCACCCAACTGAGAATATACAAAAAAGAATTAACAACAACAGCACAATACTTAAAAGATACCAGGCAGTATGTGTGAGAAAATTATAGGGGTTGAAACCTCCCAAATCATCTAGAATTTGTTGAGTCAATTTTGCAATATCTACAATAGAGGCTCTACTGTTTTAGATGTTAAGAATATGCTTATGAAAATTAGCCACATCGAGACTGACATTATTGTCTGTCCATATCCTTTGTAAATGGAATTTAACTTTATTTCAATCCCATTCAGAAGCATTGTAGTTTCCGAATGTGGCCTAATGAACATCTCAATTTTCCTGCCTCCTCCATACATTATTTCCCTTCAGAAATTTTATTCCCTTAATCTTAAAAGGATGTTGAGGGAGGATAGTCTGTTTTCTGTAATTTCTTCAAAGCTGAGATAGGGCTGTAGTCCCTGCCTACTGGGAATAACGATCTCCGAAAGCCTATTCTAAGGGCCCCAGAGGCAGACAATGTGAGGTCTTTTCAGCATGTAGAAGTGGTAGGAAGTCTTGTAACCTAGAAGATACAAACTTAGCAAAAAGTTAGAAAAGACAAATCACAGTTAATAGTAGAGGTAATTGACAATGAAGTTACTTTTTCATGACAGTTTGTTAATTTAAGATACACAAAAGTTCCCTGATTCCCTGGGACATGTGGATTTATCTAGTTCTCAGAACAAGAGCTTATGATCTTCCATGGGTTCACAGAAATAGGTTGCACTGTCCAGTTTATTTTCTGGAGGAACCTGTGAGGACTTATAAGAAACTTGGTTAATTTGAGATAAATGTACCTAGTTATTGATTCCTTGAAAGTTGACAGCATTTGGGAACTTAACAAAACTTAGTAAGGCCCTTTTTGTTTGCCTTGAGGGCTGACTATTCCTGTCACTGTGTAGTTAGCATTGGAGAGAGGCCCATGGGATGGGTCAGGACAGAGTAGGTAGCTCTAGTATCTAGTAAAAATTCAGTTTTTCTTCTTGCCATATTGAGCATGACCTGAGGTTCCACCGTTGTGATTGTGGTGGACTTTTCTAGGACTGGAGCTTGCAAGTGCTTGAGCCTCCATTGTTGGAGGAGAGAGCAGCTCCTTCATGAGAAGTTTGCTATGTGGAGTGAGGGCTTATGAGTTCCACCCCTCTCTGGCTTCCCATGGCTGGATGAACATTTGCCCTTTTAGTGCCCTTCCTTCTGCAGTTTGCACATTGATTATGCCTCAGTCCTGAGAATGCCACTTATGGTCAACCAAGATCGAGGCCCTCCAGACCTGCAAGGTTTTTATTGCCTAGGGTCACCTCGAAATGGTCCCTGTATTATGGCAGCTAAAATTTGTGCCCTTTTTGTACTTTGCTTCCTTCTCTGCCCAGTCCCAGTTATTGGACACCTTAAAGAACTCTGGCACCAAAGCAGCTTGCAAAGTTGGGGTTTTGGCCCCAACTTTTGGAGCTTCCTTTGAATATTAGGCACATACCGAGTTATGAAATGTATAGACAGGAGTGTCTAGCCCTCAGACTTTGGGCTAATGTTATTATATTCTCTAAAAGCCTCAGAAAACTGGTTAAGGCTACATAAAATACAAAGATTACTTTGATTAAGTACAGAATCCTTGTTTTCTACTCAGAAAACTTTTTAGTAACATCAGTATTAGACTAATAGTCTAAAAAATATTAAAACACCACTTCAATTTTGCATTAGCTTACTTTTGGCATTTAAATTTCCCATCTTGTTTAACTCAATCACATAAAATTTCCTCAAGATTTTTTCACAAACCTTTAACTACTTTCTTCATTCCTTCAGTTTGTCTCTTTTCATTCATTCAGAAATAACCAACTTTAAAACAAACATCTTTCCTTTAATTTCCTTCAAAATAAATTTCTATACTTTATACCTTCTGTTACTAAAAACATACATTTTCCTTTCCATGATAATTAGAATTCTTAACTGAACCACCATATTACATATAACAGAGACAAATATAGATCAGAGGTCATGCTCATCTTCATATTTCCCCATCATCAGTTTTTATAACTTCCTTGGGGGTGCCAACTTAGCTGGTTAAAGTTCATTCCTAACTGTCCTCTCTTCCCCTAGCCTGCTGATCTCTGCAAGCCTCCCTCTTTATGTCTTGCTCATAGTCAGGAGGTAATGGTGGCGGAGGAGCAGAAGGAGATGGAGGAGCACAAAAGTCCTCATACCCCCCTACAGTCCTTCGCAGTGCAGCAACTAACCATTACCTTCTCCTTCCGAGAGTCTCTGATCCTCCCAGGTTTGATTATTTACAGTTCCCTCCTCTGGGAACCAAAGACAAGTTTCTTGCACAAAATCTAAAAACTCAGTTAATTGCTCTCCTTTCACTTTATAGTTTCTGGCTCTAAGCATAGCCTTAAACATTTATAAATAAAAGATCCTCTCTTTTGATCCTTGTTGCCCCATGTTTTACTCCTGATTATTACAGCCTATTCTTTAATTTATTTAACACATGTTTTCTTGAATTCTACCAGGCTGTTATCTGCCCATTCTCCCTCCTCCTCTCCTTTATTCTTTTGCGTGCACTTTTCCAAGGGAGTGTCTCCTCACCTTACCTTATGTACAAGTTTTCCTGTACTCAGGTCCCTGTTTGGGCACCACCTGCTGCGTCCAGCAAGTGGTAAATCCTGCCACATCCAGTGCAGCCCTGGAAAATAAACCTGAGTGGGAACAGTGGGAGATGAAGAAAAGAAAGAAGACAGAAAGTGGAGATCAGGAGGTCCACTGCCCACTGATGGTGGACACTGGTGTAGTTTTATTTTTGCAAGCTGCTTTTATTCAAGAACATAATAATTGGTGTAAGCAGTTTCCCTTAGTCATAACAACACTGTTTCTTCTACTTTCTCCAAGCCATATCTTCTTATGGCCTTCAGCTTGTTTGCCTGCCTGTGTCTATGTTTATACTTTCTTGTTCTCGGAAGGAGTCTGCTGAGGCAAGGTAACCTTTGGTTGCCCACGCAGGCTGTAAGGACCTTGTCAGCTTACAACCTGCTCTCCACACAGAACAACAAAAAGAAACGAGAATTTTAAAATATGAGGATAGTTTAAGAGACCTTTGAGACAACATGAAGCATAACAATATCCAGATCATAGGAGTTCCTGAAGAGGAAGAGAGAGAGCAAGAGATTGAGAATCTATTTGAAGAAATAATAACAGAAAACTTCTCTAGCCTGGCAAAGGAGTTAGACACACAAGCACAAAGAGTCCCAAAGAAGAGGAATTCAAACACTTCTACACCAAGACACATCATAATTAAAATGCCAAAGGTCAAAGACAAAGAGAGAATCTTACAAGCAGCAAGGTAAAGGCAGCTAGTTACTTATAAGGATTCTCCCATAAGAATATCTGCTGATTTTTCAACAGAAACTTTGCAGGCCAGGAGAGATTGGCAAGGAATATTCAAAGTGATAAAAAACAAGACTCTACAACCAAGACTACTCTATTCCACAAGACTATCAACTAAAGTAGAAGGTGAGATAAAGAGCTTCCCACACAGTACAA
>NW_006432944.1:261282-263946 GCF_000325575.1 Pteropus alecto
GAAATAAGAAAACAAGACCCATATGCTGTCAGATCAAATGACACTCACAGAATGAAAGTAAAGGGATGAAAAAAGGTATTTCACGCAAAGGCAAATGAAAAAAAAAAGCCAGGGTAGCAATACTTATATCAGATAAAATAGACTTTAAAACAAAGGCTATATTAAGATAAAAAAGGGCATTACATAATAATAAAGGGATCAATAAATCAAGAGGACATAACCCTAGTAAACATAAATGCATTCAACATAGGAGCACCTACATGCATAAAGCAATTATTGACTGACATAAAAGGAGAGATCAATAGGAATACACTCATAGTAGGAGAATTTAACACCTCATTGACATCAATGGACATATCTTTCAGACATATGTAATAGATATTTTCATAGTATTTTACTCCAAAGCAGCAAAATATACATTCTTCTCAAGTGCACATGGAACATTTCTAGGATAGACCACACATTAGGACACAAATCAAGTCTCAATAAATTTAAGAAGATTGAAATCATATCAACCGTCTTCTCTGATCACAATGACATGAAACTAGATATCAACTACAAGAACAAAAACTGGAAAATACACAAAAACATGGAGGCTAAATAATATCCTACTAAACAATGAATAGGTTATTAATGAGATCAAGGAAGAAATCAAAAGATACCTAGTGACAAATGAAAATGAAAACACGACTCAAAATTTATGGGACACAGCAAAAGTAGTCCTAAGAGGAAAATTCATTGTAATACAGGTCTACCTCAAGAAACAAGAGAAAGCTTAAGTGAACAATCTAACCTTGCAATTAAAAGAACTAGAAGAAAAAAAAACCAGCAAACAAAGCCAAAAGTGAATAGAAGGAAGGAAATAATAAAGATCAGAGTGGACATAAACAAAATAGAGTCTATAAAAACAATACAAATGATTAATGACACCAAGAGCTGGTTCTTGGATAAACATTGACAGACCTTAGCCACACTCATCAAGGAAAAAAGAAAGATGACTCAAATAAATAAATTCAGAAACGAAAGGGGAGAAATAACCACAGACTTCACAGAAATAGAGTGGATCATAAGAAAATACTACGAGTAATGACATGCCAACAAATTGGACAATCTGGAAGAAATGGACACATTCCTAGAAATATACAATGTTCCAAGACTGAGTCAAGAAGAAACAGAAAATCTGAACCGACCAATTACCACCAATGAACTAGAATCAGTAATCAAAAGCCTCTCAAAAAACAAAAGTCCTGGACCAGATGGCTTCATAGCTGAATTTTACCAAATATTCAAAGAAGAATTATCACCTATTCTTCTCAAACTATTCCAAATAATTCAAGAAGATGGAAGGCCCCTACTTCCTCTTATGACGGCACCATTACCTTAATTCCACAAACAGGCAAAGACATTACAAAAAAAGAAAACTATAGGCCAATATCTCTTATGAACATTGATGAAAAAATCCTCAGTCAAATATAAGCAACCCGAATTCAGCAATACATTAAAAATTTCATACAGCATGATCAAGTTGGATTTATTCCTGGGATGCAAGGTTGGTTCAATATCCCCAATCAATTAATATGATATACCACATTAACAAATCAAAAGATAAAAACTATATGATCATATCAATAGACATGAAAGGCTAAAAGCATTTTCCTTAGAATCAGGAACAAGACAAAGATGCCCATTTCACCACTCCTCTTCAACATTGTATTGGAAGTCTTAGCCACAGCAATAAGACAGAAAAGAGAAATAAAAGGCACCTGACTTGGAAAGAAAGATGTAAAACCCTCATTATTTGCCAATGACATGATACTATATATAGAGAACCCTAAAGATTCCAGCCAAAAAACTGTTAGAACTGATAAATGAATTCAGTAAAGTAGCAGGTTACAAAATAAATATTCAGAAGTCAGTGGTATTTTTAAACACCAACGATGAACTTTCAGAAAAAGAAATTAAGAAAACAATCCCACTTTCAATTGTGTCACAAAATATATATATAATTAACTATATAACTATAAACTATAAACTATAAAATTAACCAAGAAGTTAGAAGGCCTGTTTTTAGAAAATTATAAGTCTTTGAATAAAGAAATTGAAGAAAATACAAATAAATGAAAGCATATACCATGTTCACGGGTAGGAAGAATCAACATCGTTAAAATGGCCATACTACTGAAAGCAATCTATAGATTCAATGCAATCCCTAGCAAAATACCAATGGCATTTTTCAGAGAGATAGAGCAAATAATCCTAAAATTTATATGGAACCATAAAAGACCCTGAATAGACACTGCAATCTTGAGAAAGAAGAGCAAAGCTGGAGGTATCACACTATCTGATATCAAACTATACTACAAGGATGCAGTAATTAAAACAACATGGTATTGGCATAAAAATAGATACATTGACCAACGGAACAGAATAGAGAGCCTAGAAATAAATCCACGCCTATGCGCTTACTTAATATATGACAAAGGAGGTAAGAATATACAATGGGGTAAAGACAGTCTCTTCAATTAATGGTGTTGGGAAAATTGGACAGATACAAGCAAAAAGAAAAAAAGATCACCTTTTTTTATACTATATACAAGAATAGACACAAAATGGATTAAAGACTTAAATGTAAGACCCAAAACCATAAAACTTCTAGAAGAAAAC
>NW_006432944.1:265220-294648 GCF_000325575.1 Pteropus alecto
AGGCTTGGGTGACTGGAAGAATGGGGTGAAGGATTAAAGAAGTACAGATGAGGATTTGAGTTATCATTAATATGATGGCTAGGTGGAGGGCCAGGGGAGGAGGGAGCAATTGAGGGGATCGTTTTATAAACTATATAGATGTCTAACCAATGTACTGTATACTTGATTCTAAATTAAATAAATAAATTAATTAAAAAAAGAAAGACTACAAATAAAGAATATTTTAGATGGAATCAACAGTAGATTAGATAAAGCCAAGGATCAAATCAGAGATTTGGGAGATAATGTATCAGAAAACACTCAAGCAGACAGCAACAACGACAACAAAAATGAGGATATGTTCATGGGCCTCTGGGACAACACCAAGTGTACCAATATTTGCATCATAGGAGTACCAGGAAGGGAAGAGAGAGAGCAAGGAATTTAAACCTTGCAGAAATAATGTTGGAAAATTCCCAAAACTTTAATAAAATGGACATACAAGTCCAGGAAGCACAAAAAGACTCACACAATGTACTTAAAAAGCCCACACCAAGACACATCATAATTAAAATGCAAAATATTAAAGACAAAGAGAATCTTTTTTTAAAATTATTTTTTATCATGGTGACATTGCATAATGAAATCCAGTTTCAAGTGTATAATTCAACAGTAAGGCATATATATATTGCATTGTGTGTTCACCGCCCATAGTTAGATATCGTTTTGTCATCAAGTATTTGCCAATTTTTACCCCATATACCTCTCCCTCTTACCCATCCTATGGTTACCACTAGTCTAATGTCCATTTCTATGAGTTTCTTTCTCTTTGTCCTGTTTATTTGTTGCTTTTATGTTTATATCCCACATGTAAGTGATATCATATGGTTTTCAACTTCTTCTATTTGGCTTATTTTGCTTAACATGATTATCTCAAGATCCATCCATGTTATTGCTAATGGCCGTATTTAATTTATTCTTACAGCTGAATAATATTCCATGATATATATGTATCAGATTTTCTTTACCCAATCATCTATTGCAAGATACTTCGATTGCTTCCATGTCCTGGCCACAGTGAATAATACTGCTATGAACATCGGTGTGCAAATATCTTTTTGTATATATGTTCTCAAGTCTTTGAGGCAAATATCCAGTAGAAAAATTGGATCATATGGTAGATCAAGTCTTAGTTTTTTGAGGAAACTCCACAATATTTTCCAAAGTAGCTGTACCAATTTGCAATCCCACCAGAGGGCTCCTTTTTTCTCTACATTTTCTCCAACACTTGTTATTACTTGTTCTGTTGATAACAGTTGTTCTAACAGGTATGAAATGGTATCTCATTGTGATTTTGATTTGCGTTTCCCTAACAGCTAGAAATATCGAGCATCCTTTCATAAATTTTTTGGCCATTTGTATGTCTTCTTGGGAGAGGTGTCTGTTAATGTCCTCTGCCCATTTTTTGATTGAATTGTTTGATTTTTTTGTTGTTGTTATTAAGTTGTATGAGTCCTTTTATATTTTGGATATTAGGTCCTTATCGGAGGTGTTGCTTGCAAATGTGTTTTCCCATTTGGGTGGTTGTCTCTTTACCTTGTTGATGTTTCTTTCACTGAGCAGAAGCTTTTTTAATTTGATGTAATCCCATTCATTTATTTTTGCTTTTATGTCCCTGGCCTTTGAGGCCAAATTAATAAAACCCACTTTAAGTCCAAGGTCCATGAGTTTAATTCCTATGTTTTCTTCAATGCAATTTATTGTTTCAGATTTTATATTCAGGTCCTTAATCCATTTTTCTTTTCCTTAATCCATTTTGACTTAATTTTGCTGTATGGTGATAGACAGCCATCTAGTTTTATTCTTTTGCAGGTGGCTTTCCAGTTTTCCCAGCAGCATTTATTGAAGAGGCTTTCCTTTATCCACTGTATGTTTTTGGCTCTATTGTCAAAAATTGTTTGCTCATATAAACATAGAATTACTTCTGGATGCTCGATTCTGTTCCACTGGTCTATGTGTCTGTTTTGCTGCCAATACCATGCTGTTTTGATTCCTGTCGCTTTGTAGTATATTTGAAGTCAGGCAGAGAGATGCCTCCAGCCTCGTTCTTTTTTGTCAGGAAAACTTAGAAGATTCGGGGTATTTCCTGCTTCCATACAAATATGATGATTTTTTGTTCTATATCTTTAAGAATGCCGATAGGATTTTGATGAGATTGCATTAAATCTGTACAATGCTTTAGGAAATAAGGTCATGTTAACTATGTTGATTCTTCCAATCCAAGGACACGGAATATCTTTCCATTTCTTTGTATCTTCTTCAATTTCTTTTAATAGGGTATTATAGTTTTCATCACACAAGTCTTTACATGTTTTGTTAGATTTATTCCTAGGTATTTTATTTTTTTAGTGCAATTTCTAAAGGAATTATTTTTCCCACTTCTTTTTCGGACACTTCATTATTAGAGTATAGGAATGCTATGGATTTTAGAACATGGATTTCTTATCCAGAAACTTTGCTGTATTTCTTATTGTTTCTAGTAGTGTTCTTGAAGTCTTTAGAGTTTTTTATATAGAGAATAATGTCATTGGCAAATAGTGACAGTTTGACTTATTCATTTCCTATTTGGATGACTTTTATATCTTTCTCTTGTCTGATCGCACTCACTAGGACCTCCAATCTTGAATAACAGTGGTGATAGTGGACAGCTTTGCCTTGTTCCTGATCTTAGAGAGAAGGTTTTTAGTTTTGCATCATTAAGTATAATGTTGGGTTTGTCATATATTACCTTTATTATGTTAAGGTACTTTCCTTCTATACTGATTTTGTTAAGTGTTTTGATCATAAATGGATGCTCTATCATGTCGAAGGCTTTTTCTGCATCTATTGATATGATCATATGATTATTATTTTTTAATTTGTTTGTGTTGTATAACACATTAATCATTTTGTGTATGTTGAACCATCCTTCTGCCTCTGGGATGAAACCCACTTGATCGTGGCGTATAATCTTTTTAATATGTTGCTTTATTCGGTTTGCTAGTTTCTTATTTAGGATTTTTGCATCTGTATTCATGAGAGATATTGGTCTGTAGTTTTCTCTTTTTTGTGTTATCTTTACCAAGTTTTGGTATCAGGGAAATATTGACCTCATAAAATGAGTTAGAAAGTATTACCTCCTCTTCGAATTTTTGGAAGAGTTTGATGAGGATAGGTATTAAATCTTTGAATGTTTGGTAGAATTCAGTGGTGAAGCCATCTGGTCCTAGGCTTTTACTCTTTGATAGGTTTTAGATTGTTGTTTGAATTTCCATACTGCTGATCAGTCTATTGTTTCCAGTTCTTCTTGATTCAGTCTAGGAAAGTTGTATCCTTCTAAGTACTTGTCCATTTCTTCTAGGTTATCAAATATGGTGTTATATACTTTTTCATAGTATCCTTGTATGAACCTTTGTATTTCCGTGGTATCTGTCATAATTTCCCCTCTTTCATCCCTGATTTTGTTTATTTGTTTCCTTTCTCTTTTTTGTTTAGTGAGTCTAGACAGACTATTTTATTAACCTTCTCAAAGAACCAGCTCTTTGTTCCATTTATTTTTTCTAATTTTTTTCAATTTTCATTTGCTCTAATTTTGATATCTTTTCTGCAGTTGTTTTTAGGCTTCATTTGTTCTTCCTTTTCTAGTTTTTTTTAAGATGAAACATTACATTTTTTATTTGGGCTTGTTCTTATTTTTTTCAGATAGGCCTGTAATTATATGAACTTTCCTTTTATTTATTGCTTTTGCCATTTTCCAAAAGTTTTGATATGTTGTACTATAATAATCATTCATTTCTACATATCTCTTGATCTCTCTTTTTATTTCTTCTCTGACCAAGTCATTCTTTAGTAATATGTTGTTTAATCTCCATGTGTTTTTGGTTCTTTCTGCCTTATTTTTACAGTTTATCTCCAGCTTCAGAGCATTATGGTCAGAGAATATGATTGGTATGATTTCAACCTTCTTATATTTGTTGAAGCTATCTCTGTGTCCCAGTATGTGATCAATCATTGAGATTCTGCCATGTGCACTAGAGAAGAATGTATAAACAGCCTTTCTGAGGTGAAGGGCTCTGTAAATGTCAATTATGTCCAGTTTGTCTAATATGTCATTTAAGAATGTTATTTCTTTATCGATTTTATGTTTCGATGATCTGTCTATAT
Organism: Pteropus alecto; assembly: GCF_000325575.1. NCBI lineage: Eukaryota > Metazoa > Chordata > Mammalia > Chiroptera > Pteropodidae > Pteropus > Pteropus alecto. The sequence goes on from NW_006432944.1 coordinate 269,403, forward strand.
CCAACAGTGGAGTATTTAGATCCCTTACTAAGATAGTCTTTTGATTTGTTTCTCCCTTTAGTTCTGTTAATAATTGCTTTATATATGTTGGGGATCCCTGACTGGGAGCACAGATATTAAGTGTTATGTCTTCATGATGCATGATTCCCTTTATCATTATGAGGTGTCTGTTAGTATCGTCCTTTATCGTTTTTTTTTTTTTTTTGAAGTCTATTTCTTCTTATATTAGTACCGCTACTCTCACTTTTCTCTGAATGCTATTTGCCTGAAATATCATTTTCCACCCTTTCACTTTGAGTCTATATTTATCTTTGGAGCTGAGATATGTCTCCTGGAGGCAGCATATGGTTGGTTTTCTTTTTTGATTCAATCTGCAATTCTGTGCTTTTTTGTTGATGAGTTCAGTCTCTTTACATTAGGGTGATTATTGAAATATGTTTTCCTATAACCATTTTATCTTTTCCTTTCTGATAATCAGTGTTTCCATTGCTTCCTCGTTCTTGTGTGTCTGTTTTCTTATTTTGGTTGGATTTTGTGGATTTTCCTCTGGTCATTTTTGTTTTATGTTATATACTTCAGTTCTGAATCTTTGGCATGTGGTTACCATTCAGAACACACAAAGGATAGTTATATATATAGTAGTCCGTTTTCTTCTGCATGTACCTTTGCAAGTTTGGATATTTGAATACTTCCCCTTTCTGTTATTGTTGTCTCTCTTCGTCCCTATATATGCTGATCTTTCATTGCTGTCTGCAATAGCAAATCTCTTCTTATGGTTTAATTGTTTAAATTGCCCTATTTTTAATAAAGGTTGCACTATTCTGGTTCTATCTGCCTAGTTATTGCCTTACTCATAGTTATGTATTTTTTTTTTTTGTCATTTTGTTTTAGGTGAGCTGACCCCTTTCAGTATTTCCTGCAATGCAGTCCTTGTAGTGGAAAATTCCCTCAATTTTTGTATGTCTGTAAAGGTCTTTATTTCTCCTTCATATCTAAAGGTGTGCTTTGCTGGATACATTTTTCCTGGCTGGTAGTTCCTTTCATTTAATAGTTTGAGTATTTGATTCCACTCCTTTTTGGCATATAATATTTGGGCTGAGAGGTCCAACGATCATCTAATGGGTTTTCTTTTTAGTTTACCATCTTCTTTTTCCTGACTGTGCTGGGAATTCCTTCTTTGTCATTGATTTTTGATAATTTCAATAAAATGTGTCTTGGTGAATGCCTTTTTGAGTTGAGGTCATTGGGTTTTCTGTTGATTTCTTGAAATCCGAGCTCCAGTTCATTCCTTAGATTTGGGAAATCCTTGTTAATTATTTGTCTAAAAATGTTTTCTAACCCCTCCTCCTTTTTCTCCCCTTTGAGAATGCCCATTATTCTTATGTTTCCTCTCCTGATGGTATCAACTAGTTCTTGTATTTCTCTTTCATTAGTTTTCATTTTTTTGTTTCTCTCTTCTTCCTTCTGATTTATTTCTAGATTTCTGTCTTCGATATCACTGATACTTTCCTTTATTTGGTCGATTCTATATCCCAAGCTTGCTATTTCATTCTTTATATCTTTCAGTGTGTTCTTCATCTACAGAAATTCTATTTAGTTCTTTTATTAGGGTTTCTATCTCCTTGCTAAAAGACTCATTCTGCTGGTGTAGTTGTTTTTTCAATTTCTGGAATTCTTGATATGAATTATTTTGGATCTCTTTGAATTTTTTCAAAGTATCATCGTAGCATCCCAAATTCTGTCAATTAAGTTGCAAATTTTATGTTTTTAAGTTTATTTTCTGGAGATTTTTCTCTTTTTCTCTGATATGCCTTGTCCTCTTGGTTGTTCATGGTGTTTAATTACTATTTTTTCTCCTAGACATTAATGGAAGTGTATTCTGCCTTTTTTTTTTTTCAGAAAGATTTATTATATAAAGATCTCTCCTTAGCCTGTTGCAAGGAAGACGTGTTTCTTTTCCTTTCTGGTAGGTGGCATCTAAGCCTCTTGGATCCCTGCTTTATATAAAACCTTAATAATGCCTTTTTTTCCCTTATAGAGATTCAATCAAGCTCTATACCCTCAGTCTCAGTTCCTGTCAGTATTAGCAACAGTTTTGGTAGTGTTTGTTTAGGTTCTCCTGAGGCTCCATGATGTTCAGTCTTAGGGAGAGGTGTCTTCTGGATTGGCTATGAGGGCTGTGGTTCGGCCTCATGTTTTACATCCACAGTTGGTAATAATCAGCTGTTGCTTCTCTGTCATCTCCATTTCTCTGCTTTCTGCCCTGGTCCCTGGGCACTACTGCTGCGTTAACCTCATGGCTCTCTCAGACAGTGCTGTTCAAAGAATCAGGCGCACCTTCTCCTCTCCCCCTCCTCTTGCAGGGAGCTCCAGCTGCATGAGGCAGCTTCTTTGTTTCTTCCAGTTTACCACCAGACTCCCATTGTTCTGACCTGTGCTAGCTCTTATTCGCAGATCACTCTCTCAGACATGCTTATTTGCAGGTTAGGTGTTTTTTGTTGAATTTTAGATATTCACCTTATTGTTATTTCATATGGAGAGATTTGGGGACATCTCTCACTCTAACTTGCTTCTGATGTCACTCCTTAATCCAAAGAGTATCTTAAAAGCAGCAAAAGAAAAACATTTAGTTACCTATGAGGGAACTCCCATAAACTCAGGTGATTTATCAATAGGAATGTTGCAAGCCAGATGGGTTGGCACTAAATATTCAAAGTGATGAAAAGCAAGGATCTATATCCAAGATTACTCTACACAGCAAAGTTGTCATTTGTAATTGAAGGAAAGATAAAGAACTTCTCAGACAAGAGAAGGTAAAGGAGTTTATCACCACCAAACCAATATTACAAAAAATATTAAAGGGACTTTATTTAGAAGAAAAACACATAAAAATATGAATAATAAAATAGCAATATCAACATATTTATCAATAATTTCTTGTTAAATTTTTTTCTTATTTTTTATTAAATTTATTAGGTGACATTACTTAATACATTTATGTTGGTTTCAAATGTACAATTCAATAATATGTCATATGTATATTTCATTATGTGTTCATCACCCAATGTTTAATTTTTTTCTGTAAATGTATATTTGACCCCCTTTACCCTTAACTACTTTCCCTCTCCCCCCTTTGCTTCTGATAATCACTAAACTGTTATCTTTGTCCATGAGTCTCTATTTGTCCTGTTTCTTGCTTTCAGTTTTATATCCCACATATGAGTAAAATCATATGGTTCTCAAAGTTTTGCTCCTGAGTTCTTTTGCTTAGCATGATAATCTCAAGATCCAATCATGTTGTCACGAATGACAGTATTTCATCTTTTCTAATGGCTGGATAATGTTTCATTGTATATATGTACCAAACAATTACTTTAAAAGTAAATAAATTAAATGCTCCAACCAAAAGACATAAGGTACCAAATGAATAAGAAAACAAAGCTCTTACATATGTTGTTTATGAGAGGCTTACTTTAGATCAAAAGACACACATAGACTGAAAGTAAAGGGCTGAAAATAGACATTTCATGGAAATGAAAATAAAAAAAAAGTTGGGGTGGCAATATTTATACCAGCCAAAATAAACTTCAAAACAAATGCTATCACAAGAGACAAAGAAGGCCCCAGTAATTGCTCTTCTGGATATTTATTTGAGGAACTCCAAGAATTTCTTCAAAGGGTCACGTGCATCCTTATGTTTATTGCAGCATTATTTACAATAGCAAACTCGATGTTCATCAGTGAATAAATAGATAAAGAAGAGGTGGTACTTATATACAATGGAATAATAGCCATAAAAGTGAATGAATTCTTGCGAGCTGCAACAATATGGATGAACATAGAGGGTATTGTGCTGATTAAAGTAAGTCAGAGAAAGACAAATGCCATATGGTTTCATTTATGTGTGGAATCTAGAGAACAGGACAAACAAACAAAACAGAAATAAGTAATATTTATACTTAAAGAGAGCATTATGATCATTGTCAGATTGGTTGGGGTTGATGGAATGGGTGAAAGAGGGAGGGAATTAGGAAGTCCAAATTGATAGTTACAAAATTGTCATAAGGATTTAGAGTCTAGTATGGGGACTATAGAGAACAGTATTGTAATAACTATGTATGGTATCAGATGGGTACTGGGTTATTATCCATCACTTTGTCAGTTATATAAATGTCTAATCACTAGGTTGTACACCTGAAACTTGTATAATACTGTGTATCAACTGTAATTTAAAAATAAAAAAAAATGTTGAATCTTGGAAAAAATGGTGAAGATGATAGAGGGTTTGTTCATTCTTTTGGTGACCAAATCAAAGTTGAGACAGCAAGCAAAATTGCAGGAGATCTAGACGAACAGAAGCACTACAACTAGGGAGAAAAATAATTAATCAACTGGCAATGGTAGAAGGCAGGAGGGGACAAAGACATGAGGCTGCCTGGTCCCTAGCAGCTAAGTAGGACAGAGGCTCCCACAGCAGCAGCTGGCAGCTGCAGATGCCTTGTTAAGGGGTCATGTCTACAGGTGGACTTTTGCAGTGACAGACCTGCTCGTTCTGAATGCCAGCGCTGGATTGGCTCCAAAGGGGCACCAGGGTCTTACGGGGGACAGTGAGTTGTCAGAATAGGGCCATAGGCGAAGATCTCCCAGACAGCAGTTCCAGCAGTATCCATTGTTCCTCTGTTGATTCCTCCCCACTCCCAGTTTGCAGACGCAGTGCTACCATAGCTGAGATGTCATCAAAGTGGATAACAGAGGTTGCTCTGCCCAGAAGATTCCCTGAAACTCTGCCTCCCCCAACTTGCAGCCCCACCCAAGCCACATCCAGTTGTGCTTTCGAGGTCCGGTGCGTCTTGTTGAGTAGAGCCAAGACTCACACTGGTGACAACTGGCCTTGGCTTCTTGTGTGGCTTCTTGCGGCAACCATAAGCAAAGCATCTGTGGATTGCTTGCTGAATCTAAACAGTTGGACCCAGAGGGGCACAGGCTGGGGCTAAACTTAGCCTGAAGCTGAACTCCTCTCAGGACTGTGCCACTGGACATCTAGTACACAAAGACTCAGGATCTTTGCTTAGTACATAGAAACAGACCAGAAAGGCAGCCAACATGGGAAGATAAAGAAGCAGAAACCATATGAGAGAACAGAACAGAAATCCAGGAATAATGGAATCAAGCAATCTAACTGACGCAGAGTTCAAAACACTGGTTTTAAAGATGCTCAATGAACTTACTGGAAGTGTGGATGAATTCACTGAGGACTTTAACAAAGAGATAAAAAACATAAAACTAGAAATGGAAATTATAAAAAGGAACCAGTCAGAAATGAAGAACACATTATCTGAGATGAAGAGTATATTAGAAGGAATAAATAGAGTGGATAAAGAAGAGGATCAAACCACCAATACAGAGGATGGGGAAGCCAAGGACACTCAATCAGAATGGCAAAAAAAAAAAAAAAAATGTCAAGACTATAAGAATAATTTAAGGATCCTATGGGAAAAAATTAAGGATAACAACATCCATGTCATAGGAGTACCAGAAAGAAAACAAGAAGTTTAAGAGCTATTTGAAGAAATAGTGATAGAAAACTTCCCTCACTTGATAAAAGGAATAGACATACAACCCCAGGAAGCTCAGAGAGTTCCAAAAACAGATGAACCCAAAATGCCCACACTAAGACACATTTTAATTAAAATGCCAAAAGTTAAATACAAAGAAAGAATCATAAAAGCAGCAAGAGAAAAGCAGTTAGTTACCTATAAGGGAGTACCTATAAGACTGGCAGCTGATTTCTCAAAAGAAACTTGCAGGATAGAAGGGCATGGCACAAAATATTCAATGTGATCTAAAACCAAGAACACTTTATCCAGTGAAGCTATCATTTAGAATCATAGGAGAGATAAAGAGCATCCTAGACAAAAATAAGCTAAAGGAATTAATCAACACCAAGCCAGCATTACAGGAAATATTGCAAGGACTTCTTTAAGAAGGAAAAACATGTATCAAAGACACGAATAAAGAATGATAATAACTACATTCCTATCAACAAGTACCTCAAATGGAAAAAATTGTCCCAATCAAAAGATAGAGTGGTTGAATGAATAAGAAAAAAAGACCCCTACATATGCTGCCTACAAGAGACTCACTTCATATTAAAAGACACAATCAGACTAAAAAGAAGGGGATGGAAAGGGATATTGCCTTGATAGACCTAGAGGGGATTGTGCTGAATGAAACAACTTAGATATATAAAGACAAATATCGCACGATTTCTCATACATGTGGAATTTAATGAACAAAACAAATGAGATCATGTTATTTATAAATGGGCATAATTTTACTTCTTGCTTTTATTTTAAATATTTTCTTGCCTTCTTGGTCTGTGAAGACCTTCTAGAAAAATGTTGAAGTTATGTAGTGAAATTGGGCATCCTTGTCTTTTTTCTCATGTTAAAAATGATGTGATACATATATACAATGGAATATTGCTCAGCCATAAGAAAATATGAAATACTGCCATTTGTGACAACATAAATGGATCTTGAGATTATTATGCTAAGCAAAATAAGTCAGAGAAGGAAAGTTGAGGACCACATTGTTTCACTCATATGTGGAATATAAAACTGAAAGCAACAAACAAACAAGACAAGCAGAAACTCACAGACAAGTACAGTGGAGTAGTGGTAACTAGAGGGAGGATGGGAGAGAAGAGGAAGATAGGGGTCAAAGGGGTCAAATATATTGTAATAGAAGGAAACTTTGAGTGGTGAACACACAATGCAATATACATATGAAATATTATTGAATTGTACCCTGGAAACCTATATAATTTTATTAACCATTGTCACCACAGCAAATTAATAATAAATAAATAAAAATAAAAATCTAAAAAAATGCAAAAAAGAAATTAAAAAATTTGGGAGAATTCATTAGTGTAGCCATCTATTCCTGACATTTATTTTTTTTTGGTTAGGAGCTTTTAATTACTGTTTCATTCACTTTGCTTGTTATAGATTCATTCAGATATTCTATTTTTTCTTGAATTATTTTTGTTAATTTGTGTATTTCTGGGAATTTGTCTATTTCATATGTTATCTAATTTGCTGGTATATAGTTACTTATAATATTCTCTTATAATCCTTTCATTTTATAAGATCACTGAGGATCTCCCCACTTTCATTTTTAATTTTTAGCATTTTTAGTCTTCTCACTTTTTCCTTAGCCATTTAGCTAAATATTTGTCAATTTTGTTGATTTTTAAATGAACCAACTTTTGTTCTTATTATTTTTTTTCTATAATTTTTCTATTCGTTATTTTGCCAATTTCTGTTCTAATTACCTTTTTTTTCCTTCTGCTGTCTCTGAGTTTAGTTTGTTCTTTTTCTAGTGTTACCTCTTTATTTTTTATTGGTTTCTCTAAGGCCATACTTCTCAAAGTATAGTTTTCATACTATCAGCAATAACATTACCTCATAACTTGTTAGAAAAGCAAATTATCAGACCTCATTTCATTCCACTGAATCAGAAACTCTGGGGATGTGGCCCACCATACTAATTTTTAACAATTTTTCCAAGTGATTTAGGTGTAAGCCAAGATACCTATATAACATAATACTTTAGCTCAAATGATACTATATTGCTTCATGTAAAATGGAAGAATTTTACAATATATTTCTATTTATCCACTTCTATATTTTGTATCATTTTGGCATCAATTTAATTATATGTACGTGTTAAGGCCGATAATATATTGTTTTTGTTTTAAATAGTCAATTCCCTTTTAAACAGATTAAAAGACAAGATAAGGTGTTTTTAATTTATTCATATATTTGTCATTTCCTGCCTTCTTTATTCATTTGTATATATAGATTGTTCTCAAATGGTGATTTCACAAACCCCCATAGAGATATTTGGCAACGTTTGTAGATGTTTTTAATTGTCGCAATTGGGAGGTGGTAGTGGCATCTATTGGGTACAGGCCAGAAAAACTGCTAAATATCCTATAATGTATGGAACAGTCCCACATAACAAAAAATTACCTAGACCAGTATGTCAATAATGCCAATGTTTAGAAATCTTTATGTAGATCAAAAATTCTATTCGGTATTATTTTTCTTCCTCCTAAAGAACGTCCTTTAACATTTTATGTAGTATAAGTCTGCTGGTGATAATTTTTTTCAGATTTTCTTTGTTTGAAAAACTTCTTTATTTTGAAAGATATTTTTTGCTTGCTATAGAACTCCAGGTTGACTGTTACGTCTTGAGAACTGTAAAGATATCATTTCATTGTTTTATGGCATGCATATTTTCTAACAAGAAGTCTATAATCATTTTATCTTTGTCCCTTTGTACAAAATAAGACTTTTTTTTTCCTGTAGCTACTTTTAAGATTTTTCTTTATTTCTGGTTAACAGGAATTTGATTATTATGTGTCTTGATGTGGTTCTCTTTGTGTTTGTACTGCTTGGGGTTTATGGAGCTTCTTGGAGCTCTATAGTCATCAAATTTGGAAAACAACTACATTTTATCTTAGATTACTTTTGTCACTTAGACTTTATTTTTTTCAGTCTTTTTTTTTTTTTACTTTGTGCTTTATTTTTGCTAATTTATGTTGTTTCTTCAAATCCATTGATCTTTCCTCCTGCAGTATCTAATATGCCCTTAATCTCATCTAGTAAATTGCTCCTTTCAGAAATTATGTATTTTTTATCACTAGAAGTTTCATTTGGCTATTTGTTTTAATCTCCTCTTTTTCTCATAACTATGTTCATAATTTTCTTTCAATATTTGAATTTTATTTATAAATAAATATAATTTGCTAGATTCATCACCTCTCTCTTTTCTGGGTTTGCTTCTATTCACTGATTTTTCTCCTGGCTGTGAGTTACATTTTCATGCCTTTCAGCTTGTGTAATAAAATTTAAATGGATGCTGGACACATAAAATTTTATGTTTTAGAGTGTCCAGATTTTGCTGTCTTCCTTTAAAGAGAGCTGAGCTTTTTTTTTTTTTTTTCTGATGGTTTAGTTACTTACATAGTTTAGTTCTTTTGAAGATTGCTTTTATGTTTTGTTAGTATATCTGAGATATTCTAGTGATACATTAGCTAAAATACTAAGGTATGGTCCTTCTGTAGTCCCTATCAAATACTCTGAGTGATGAACAAGGCCTCCACATTCTTGCTTGTTTTATCTCAAACATCTTTCATCTCTAAGTGATCCCATGGGAGCTGTTCTGATAAGAGTTCTCTGCTTTTTTTTTTTTGCCCAAATTTTCTGGAGTTTCTTTCTATGCATACATATTTTAATATTTAGCATATACTCAAGTAGATACCTATGAGAATTTCTGGAACCATTTTTCTGAACTGTTCTTTCTCTCTGGAATTCTGACCCATAACTTTCAGTTGTCTCAGCATCCCTGAACTCTGATCTCTCCTCTTTAACTCAGTCAGACTGCATGTCCTGTTTAGGATCTCCCTGCTGGAAGTTACAAATTGCCTGGGCAATTTTAGAGCTTATCTTATTTGTTTCCTTTCATTCATGAATAACAGTTTTGTGCTTCTTATTGTCTAATGTCCAAAACCCATTTTATATATATATATTTTCTCATTTGTTCTATTTGTGTGATGGAAAGATAAATCTAGTCCATGTTACTTCATCATGCCTGGAGATGTAAACCTTGATATTATGTTTTTCAGGTATATCTGCATCAGTATGTATAACTATAATTTATTTTTTTCACTATATAATATTCCAATGTATAAATATGTGTTTATGCTTATTATTCATTCTACTATTGTTGAACATTTGATTTGTTTTCAGTTTTTTGAAATTAAAAATAATCCTACCTTGAACATTTTAATAAATATATCCTGGTACATACATGCAAAGGGATTCTCTAAAGCAGTAGTTTTAAATGTATAATCTGTGGATACTTGCCCCTCCCCCTAAGTTTCTTTCAGGATACCTTTAAGGTTAGAACTATTTTTATAGAAACATCAATGTATTATCTACCTTTTTCTCATGTTGATATATGCACTGGTGTTATGAAAATATGGTTTGTAAAACTGATGTTGTCTTAGAATGAATAAAGACAGTGGCACCGAATTGCATTGTCATCTTATTCTTCACCTCCACGCACTTACAGTAAAAAGTTGGTTTCATTTAAGAATTCTCTTGATGAAACAGTGATAGTTATTAATTTAATTATATCTCAACCATTGCATAAATGCCTTTTTAGTATTCTGTGTGACAAAATGAGAAGTATGTATAAAGTACTTCTGCGTACTGAATATAATGGTTGTCCTGAGAAAAAGCATTTATATTATTGTTAGAGTTGTGAGCTGAGCTAACAACATACTTTTCTCTGTAATTCCATTTCTAAAACTTGAGAAAGTGATGTACAAATAATCTATAGTTATTCACACTTGAGGATTTGATAGACATTTTACAAATGAACCAAATGAGCTTGTCACTTCAACAGAAACAACTGTCAGCATTTCATGTCAAAGATAAAATTTGAATTGTCTAATAAAATTAAAGCATTTGATATATTATATCTACCACTAGAGCTTGACAGTATCCCAATAAAAATATCCAATGATTTTTAACATATTTATTAAGATATCATATCAAACACAATAAAATTTGTGGTTCTGCTTTTCTTTTTTAAAAATTAATTAATTTATTGTTTTTATGGTAACATTGGTTAATGAAATCCGGTAATTTTCTGTTGTACATTTTAACAGTAAGGCATATATATATTTACATTGTGTGTTCCCCTCCCATAGTTAGATTTCTTTCTGTCACCACATATTTGACTCCTTTTACCCCATCAACATCCCCCTTCTCAGCATCCCAATATTTAAAGACATTTTGAAAAAAATTGGTATGAAGAATCTTAAATTATTTATTATTAATTTTTCAAAAAATGTTTTACCAAGTTGATTTTCATAACAATTCACTTGTTATAAGTATGTAATTCAATTATTTTTTTGTAAATTCGCAGTTTTGTAATCATTGCCATAATCTAATTTTGTAAGTATTCTATCGCCAATGGAATATCTATCATGTTTATTTGCAGTCATTCCCTATTTCTACTTCAACCCCAGGCAAATTCTAATCTATTTTTTTTATCTCTGTAGATTTACCTTTATGGGCATTTCATAAAAATGGAATCACATACTATGTGGTCATTCGTGTCTGGCATCTTTCACATAGAATAAAGTTTTCGAGATTCATCCATGTTGTAGCAAACATCAGTACTTCATTTTGAATAGTATTTCATTGTTTGAGTATAATATCTTTTCTTTAACCATTTAGCAGTTGATGTCATTAGTTTTTCTCACTTTTTACCACTTTTTGGGTGCTATGAAGAATGTTGCTATGAACATTCAAGTATAAGTTCTATGTAGACACATATTTTTCTCTTGGGTAGAAATCTAAGAGTTTAATTAGCTTGTTCTCGTTGATGGGGAAACTGAGACCCAATGAGGGCAAAGGACTTACTCCTGGTTACATAGCTTATTATTAGTAGTTTATACTGGAACAGACTGTAGTTCCCTTGGTTCCAGTATTCTCTCTCCAGAGCTGGCACCACACTGCCATTTTTGACATGTGCCATTGGATACCTTCCCATGCATTCTCAGCATGAGGATCAATATATTGCTTTTACACTTTTCAGTAGCATTGAATCTACTTTCTAATGGTGACCTGAATGTTGAGGGTCATAAAGATATTTGAATGAATTCATTTCTACATCTATATTTTAAGGAGGAGACATATATAAAGCCAAAGAGAAGAGTTAGGGAAGAGGTAAAGCAGTGCAAGAAGAACAAAAAAAGAGCAAAGTATGGTAATCACAAGAAAGTATAAATTTCAAGCTATAGTGGTTTGGGCATACTGAGGAAAATAAAAGTCATTCTGAATAGTGAGATTAAAGAGTGCCTGTGATAAAGTGCTCTGAAATGAAGTTAGAAAATTTGGGATGACTGGATCTTGAAATGCCTTATGAGCCATAATAGGGAGTTTGAACTGCAATCTAGAGGAAATAAAGTGCCACTAAGAGTTTTGAGGAGTAATGTGGCAAAAATTTCGGATAGCATCCTTATGACAAAATAAAACTAAAGCAAAATATCATAAGAAACAAAGAAAATAGAGCAAAAATATGTAGCCAAAATAAGCATATATACCTAAGAATGGAGTAAAAATGAATTATGCAAATAACTGCAGATTTGCATGGCTAAAAAATTCACCAAAAATAGTGATCGAAGGTTTTATTTATTTATAATTTTTTTCAATTACAGTTGACATACAATATTATATTAGCTTCATGTGTACAACATAGCGATTAGACATTTATATAACTTACAAAGTGATCACACCAATAAATTCAGTACTAATCTACACCATATGTTGTTATTACAGTATTATTGACTATATTTCTTATGCTGTACTTTACATCCTATGACTATTTTCTAACTGCTAATTAGTACTTCTTAATCCTTTCTCCTTTTTCACCCATCATCACAAACCCCCTACCCTATGTCAATTATCAAAATATTCTTGCTATCTGTGAGTTTTTTTTCTGTTTTATGAGTTTATTTATTTAGTTCTTTATATTCCACATATACATGAAATCCTATGGCATTTGTCTTTCTCTGTCTGACATACTCTACTCAGTATAATACCATCTAGTCCATTTATGTTGTTGCAGATGGCAAGATTACATATCTATTTATGGCCGAGTAATAGTCCACTGTATGTACGTACCACCTATTTATCCATTCACCCATTGATGACACCCAGGTTGCCTCCATATCTTGGCTGTTGTAAATAATCCTGCAATAAACATATGGATGCACATTTCTCTTTGAAGTGGTGTTTTGGGTTTCTTTAAATAAATACCCATACCCAAAAGTCAAATGATTGGGTCCTTCTTTGTCTCTTGGTATAATCTTTGTTTTAAAGTCTATTTTGTCTAGTATATGTATTGATATCCAAGATTTTGTATAATTTTTATGAAATAACTTTTTCCATTTCTGTATATTTTGTTTCTGTGTATCTTTCAATCTTCAGTAGGTCTTTTGTAGGCAGCATACGTAAGGGTCTTGTTCTTTTATCCATTCAACCACCCTATATGTTTTTACTGGAGCATTTAATTCATTTACATTTAAAGTAATTGTTGCTAGATATATAGTTATTGTCATTTTATTATTCAGATTTCTTCTTGTTCTTCTTGTTCTTCTTGTTCTTCTTCTTGTTCTTCTTCTTCATGGTTCTCTAAAATTTCTTGTAATACTGGTTTTGTGTTGATGGACTCCTATACCTGTTTCTTGACTGAAAAGCACTTCATCTGTTCTTGAGTTCTAAATGATAGCTTTGCTGGGTAGAGTAGTCTTGGTTGTAAGTCCTTACTTTTCATCACTTTGAATATTTCCTGCCAATCCCTTCTAGCTTGCAAAGTTCTATTGAGAAATTACTTACACTCTTATGAAAGCTCTCTTGTAGGTAACTAGTTGCTTTTCTCTTGCTGTTTTTAAGATTCTCTCTTTGTCTTTAACATTTGATATTTTAATTATGACATGTCTTGGTGTGGGCCTCTTTGGGTTTATCTTGTTTTAGACTTTCTGTGCTTCTTGGATTTGTATGTTTATTTTCTTAACCAAGTTAGGGAAGTTTTCCATCATTATTTCTTCAAATAGATTTTCAATTTCTTGTTCTTTCTCTTCTCCTTTTGGTACCCTTATGATATGAATGTTGGTACACTTGATGTTGTCCCAGTGGCTTCTTAAACTATTCTGAGTTTTTTGGACTATTATTAATTTTTGCCTTTCTGTTTGAGTGTTTTCTGTAACCTTATCCAAAAGGCTGATTCAATTTTCTGCTTCATTTAATCTACTTTTGATTTCCTCTAATGTATTCTTTATTTCAGTTATTGTATTCTTCATTTTTTACTGGTTCTTTTTTATGTTTTCTATCTCCATGTTTACATTTTCTATCTCTTTGTTAAATTCTCACTAAAATTATAGAGCATCCTTATAACAAATATTGCAAGTCTGCATCTGGTAGATGGCTGGCTTCCATTTTGTTTAGTTCTTTTTCTAGAACTTTGTTATGTTCTTTCATTTGTGTTAGGTAAAGCTGCTATGTCTCCCAGTATTGATAGAATGGTCTTATGTGGTAGGTGTCCTGTGAGGCCCAGTGGTCCATTCTCCCTCGTCACCTAAGCCAGGTGCAGCAAATGTTTCTCTTATGAAGATTGTGTGTGCCGTCCTGTTGTAGTTAAGCCTTGATTTCTGTTTTTACATGAATGACAGCAATTGACCCTCATGCTGATTGGTTGTGAGTACTGGTCTTGACTACAATAGAGGAGCTGTTTTTTCAGGAGCTGACTCTGCAGAGTAGACTTACCTTTAGCAGGGCTTTAGTGTCTTCCAAATCTGCCTTTTGGGTGTTTCATTTGTGGTAGTGTTTGGAGAGCGCTCTGGTGTAGTTTGAAACTGGCTGTCAAGTGTATTATTTATAGGGTCTCTTGAGAGGGAGTCTGGTGCAGGCTGATGTCAGCCACTGCCTATTCCCTGTCTGGTTCATTCAATATGCACTACAAAGTGATCTGTACACAGTTGAAACTTGTGCTGGGCGTGGAGGTGCCTGGGAGAGACTAAGGTCTGCAATGAGGCCAACTGCTGCTAGTACTGGGTTTGGGGCTGCTTAACAAGAGGTGCCAGTAGGATAAGGCCAGATGCTGCTTGCTTTTGGTTTCTGAAACTTTGAGAGGTTTTAGGAAAGTTAACAGTATGAGCCAAGATAGGCTACTTATAAGGAAAAGTCACTGGAAGAGGCTTGAGTGGGTCTGCAAGTTGGGTTGGGCAGGGCCTCAGGGAATCACCAGAGTGGGGAGAATTGTGCTAGCCAGGTAATGGAGACTCAGATATTGCATCCTCCTGTGGGGTTAGGGCTCATGCAGCATGCCGGACATAGGGAAGGCTCAACAAAAGAATAATGGCCACCATTAGCACCTTTGTCTGGCAGAAAGCAGCCCCTCAAAGTCTCGTCATGTGACCAGACAATCGTTTCTCCCTGTATGGCCCCAACGTCTTTCAAGATGCTTTCCAAGTTTTAGAGCTCAGAGTGAGTTAGTCTTCCAGTGAGTAAGTCCTTGCACAGGTGGTTTAAGAAGAATGCCTGGGACTCCAGCAGGCATTCATTTCACTCACCCACCATCTTCACTGGTTTACAAAGCCAGAAGTAATGAAAAATTTTCTTCCTGGCACAACAATCCTGAGATGGGGAGCCTGGGGTGGGGCTGGATGCGTCGCATTTAGGGAGGACCTCCACATTTGAGATATCCCTTCCAATTTTTAACCACTACATGTGGGTTGGGAATAGCTCATTCTGCATCTCTGCCCCTCCTAATAGTCTCTAGATGGCTTTTTTTGATTATCCATAGTTACAGGACTTTTGTTCAGCTAGGCTTCAGGTTATTCTCAATGATAGTTGTTCTGTAGTTTAGCTGTCATTTTGATATCGTCGTGGAAGGAGGTGAATACAGCATTTACCTACTCCAACATCTTGACCAGAGGTGATTTTTCCATTTATTATTAAAGGATATTTATCTGGATGTAAAGCTGGATTGTCAGTTCTTTTCTTTGTTTTCTTTTTTTATTAAATTTATTGAGGTGACATTGGTTAATAAAATTATATAGGTTTCAAGGGTACAATTCAATAAAATGTCATATGTATATCGCATTGTGTGTTCACCACCGAAAGGTAAATTTTTTCCTTCACCTTATATTTGACCCCCTTTACTCTTATCTACATCTTTTCTTCTCCCTTTCCCTCTAATAACCACTAAACTGTTGTCTGAGTTCATGAGTCTCTCTGTATCTTGTTAGTTTCTTTCAGTCTTATATCTCACATATATGAGTGAAATATGGTTCTCAACTTTTCCTGTTTGAGTTACTTCGCTTAGAATAATAATTTCGAGGTCCATCTGTGTTCTCACAAATGGCAGTATTTCATCTTTTCTAATGGCTGAGTAATATTCCATTGTATATATGTACCATATCTTCTTTACCCAATCATCTATCGAAGGACACTTTGGTATTTTCCATGTCTTGGCCACCATGAATAATGCTGCTATGAACATTGAGATGCATATATCTTTACAAATAAATGTTTTCGGAATTTTTGTGTAGATACTCAGAATAGGGATTGCTGGGTCATATGGTAATTGTATTCTAATTTTTTTGAGGAACCTCCATACTGTTTTCCTTAGTGGCTATACCAATTTACATTCTCACAGCAGTGTATGAAGGTTTCTTTTCCCCCATGACCTCTCCAACACTTGTAATTACTTGTCCTATTGATGATAGCCACCTTTCTAACAGGTGTGAACTGGTATGTCATTGTGGTTTTGATTTGCATTTCCTTAATGGCTCGTGAAGTTGAGCATTTTCATATGTCGGTTGGCCATTTATATGTCTTTTTTTTTAAAGAAATAAAAATGGATTTTATTAAAATTAAAACCTGCTCTGCAAAAGACACAGATTCTACTACCAAGACAGGCCACAGATTTGGAGAAAATATTTGCAAAACATATACCTGATAAAGAACTTGTATTCAAAAGACATAAAGAATTCTTAAAACTTAACAATAAAACCCAAAACAATCCAATTGAAAAATGGGCAAAAGAGTTGAATAGACACTTCACCAAAGATGATATACAGATAGAAAATAAGCACATGAAAAGATCCTCAACATCATTAGCTATTAAGGAAATGCAGTTTAAAACCACAATGAGATATAGCCATACACCTATTAGAATAGCTAAAAACAAACAAACAAACAAACAAAAAACCCAAAACAAAATAAAAAACATATGCTAAGCTAGAACTCTTAAACATTGCATATGGCAATGCAAAATGACACAGCCACTTTAGAAGATGTCTTGTCAGTTCTTACAAATGAAGATATTGTGGAGATCACCACCACTGCACCCTTTAGGTCTCATAAAAGTGGCCTTATGAAGCCAAAAATCTCTATTATTATCCAAAGAATATGATAGTATTTTTATTTACTATCTTGGCTGGTGATTCTAGAGGCAAGGCGCTCGCCACTATGATAGCTCTTATACCTAGGTCAACAATATCAAACGAGGGATAATGGGGGAGTATTCAAGAGATTAACCCTGTTGGGGAGTAAAGGAGGCAGATTAGGCAGAGGGAAAAGTTGAACTGTGATGAAATCACAGTATCTCAAAGGAAGATTGATAGTTCAAATGATTAAAAAAATTTTTTTTAAATTTTTCAGTAATAGTTAGCATACAATATTATATTAGCTTCAGGTGTACAACATCAACATAGTGATTAGACATCTATGTAACCCACAATGTGATCACCCTAAAAAATCTAGTGCATCTCTGTCCCTGTACACAATTATTACAATATTATTGGCTATATTCCTTATGCTATACTTTATACCTCCATGACGGTTTTGTAATTACCAATTTCTATTTCTTAATCCCTTCCTCTTTTTCTCAATTACCCCTCCCCCCAGAACACCCCTCCCATCTGGTAACCCTCAAAATGTTCTCTATGTCTATGAGCTTTTACCATTTGTTTGTTTGTTTGTTTGTTTTGTTCTTTAGATTCTATATATATGTGAAATCACATGGCATTTGTCTTTCTCTATCTGACTTACCTCACCCAGCACAATACCCTCTAGGTCCATCACAAAGTATCTTTTTCCATCCCTTTACTTTTAGTTTGAGTGTATCTTTTAATCCGAAGCGAGTCTCTTGTAGGCAGCTTATGAAAGGGTCTTGTTTTCCTAGCCATTCAGCCAGCTTATCTTTTGATTGGGGCATTTAATTATTTTTCATTTGAAGTATTTGTTGTTATATACATAGTTATTGCCATTCTTTATTCATATTTAGATACATATTTTTTTCTTTTACTTAAAAAAGTCCCTCCAACATTTCCTGTAATACTGACTTGTTGGTGATGAACTCTTTAGCTTTTACTTGTCTGGGAAGTCCTTTATCTGTATTTCAATTCTAAGTGATAGCTTTACTGGGTAGAGTAATCTTGGTTGTAGGTTCTGGGTTTTCATCACTTTGAATATTTTGTGCCAAACCTGTCTGGCCTGCAGTTTTTGTTGAGAAGTTGACTGACAGTCTTATGGGAGCTCCCTTATAGGTAGCTAATTGCTTTTTTTTTTTTTTTTTTTTTTACTGCTTTTAAGATTCTCTCTTGGTCTTTAACCTTTAGCATTTTAATTATGATGTGTCTTGGTGTGGACCTCTTTGGGTTCATCTTGTTTGGGACATTCTGAACTCCCTGGGGTTGTATGTCTATTTCCTTCACCAGATTAGGAAAGTTTTCAGTCATTATTTCTTCAAATAGATTTTCAATTCCTTGTTCTCTCTCTTCTGGTATCTCTATAATGTAGATGTCATTATGCTTGATATTGTCCCAGAAGCCCCTTAAACTATCCTCATTTTTTGGATTCTTTTTTCTTGTTGCTGTTCTGATTAGATGTCCTCCACTACCCCATCATTTATATGATCGATTTGATCTCCCACTTCATTCATTCTGTTGATTCCTTCTACTGTACTCTTCATCTCAGATATTATATTCGTCATTTCTGACTGATTCTCTATTATATTTTCCATCTACATTTTTAGGGTTATTTTTTTATCTCTTTGTTAAAGTTTTCACTGAGTTCATCTACTTTTTCCCTAAGTTCATTGAATATCCTTATAGACAGTGTTTTGAACTTTGCATCTAGTAGATTGCTTGTCTCCGTTTTGGTGAAATCTTTTTCTGCAGCTTTATCCTGTTCTTTCATGTTGGACATGCTTCTTTGTGTTCCTATATTAGCTGCCTCCCCGTGTTTGTTTTTATGCATTAAGTAGGGCTCCTAAATTTCCCAGTCTTAGTAGAGTGGCTTAATGTAGTAGATGTCCTGTGGAGTCCCGTGGCAAAGTCCTGGGAGGAGTCCAGCTGCAGGCTAAGTTCAGCTGCAGCCTGTGCACCTCTGGTGCTACCTGGTATGAATCACCAAGCAATCCACATATGGCTGCCACCCATGCTGGGCTTATAGGTACCTTGAGGGCCAAGGCAGAAACCAAGGCCAGCTGTCACTAGTTTGGGGCTTGGGGCTACTCAGCAAGAAGTACAGGGCACGCTGATGTCAGATGATGCTTCTTTATTTATTTTTTTAGTCTTTGAGAGATTTTAGGAAAGTCTGCAGTTGGATTCAAGATAGCCCATTTTTATAAAATAACCTACTGGAAGCAGATTGGGTGGACCCACAAATTGGGAGAGGCAGAGTCTCAGGGAACTTCCTAGGCAGAGCAACCTGTGTTATCCAGGTTGATGGTGACTCAAATATGGTGGCACTGGTGTCCGCAGGCTGTGAGGGGAGAGGGCTCCACAAAGGAACAATGGATACTGCCAAGACTTCTGTGTGGGAGAAAGCCACCCCTCCAATCCTCACCCTGAAGTCCCACAACTGAATGCCTACTCATATGTTCCTGATATCCCTCAAGCAGTTGCCCCAGTATTGGAGTTCAGAGCAAGGAGTCCATCAGTGAGTAAGGCCAGGTTTGAGCCCTGTAAGAGGAGCATCTACTGCTGTCTCACTCAGCTGCGACCTCTGCTAGTTTTCACAGCCAGAAGTTGTAGGGACTTCTCTTCTCGGCGTTGGAACCTTGGGGTGGGGAGATCAGTGTGGGTCTGAGAACCCTCGCTTCTCAGGTGGGGGACGGGGCTCTGGAGCCAAAATAGCCCTCTCAATTTTTGATCTCCACACATGGTTGTGGGACCGGGCTGTTCTGTACCTCCGATCCTTCTACTGGATTTAGGCAACCTGTTATTTTTGTCTCTAGTTGTAGGGCCTCTGTTCAGCCAAACCTCAGACAACTCCACATGCTTGTTGCTTTGAAGTTTTGTTATAGTTTTGGTGTGATAGTGAGAGGAGGTGTGCACAGCCTCTATCTTTTATGCCATTTTGACTGGTCTCATTTGTTTGTATTTTTTGGAGAAGTGTCTGTTCAGATCTCTTGCCAATTTTTTTAATTGGACTGTTTGTTATTTTGTTGTTGAGTTGTATGAATTCTTAAAATGTTTTGGATATTAGCTCCTTATTGGAGGTGTTGTTTGCAAATATATTCTGCCATTCAGTTGGTTGTCTCTTTGTTTTGTTGATTATTTCTATTGCTGTGTAGAAGATTCTTAATTTGACATAGTCCCATTTATTTATTTTTGCTTTTTCTTCCCTTGCCTTTGAGGCCAAATTTATAAAATCCTTTCTAAATCCAAGGACCATGAGTTTAGTACCTATGCTTTCATCTATGTAATTTATTGTTTCAGGTCTGATATTTAGGTCTTTGATCTGTTTTGAATCAATTTTGGTGTATGGTGACAGATAGCAGTGTAGTTTCATTCTCTTGCACGTGACTTTCCAATTTTCCCAGCGCCATTCATTGAAGAGGCTTTCTTTTCTCCATTGTATGTTTTTGGCTCTTCCGTCAAAGATTATTTGCCCATATATACAGGGGTTTACATCTGTTTATGTTTCATTGATGTGTCTGTTTTTTGCCAATACTATGCTGTTTTGATTATTTTTGCTTGTAGTATAATTTGTTCTTTTTACTCAGGATAGCTTTGGCTAATAGGGTTCTTTTCTGATTCCATCCAAATCTAATGATTTTTTGGTTCACTTTCATTTAAAAATGTCATTGGAAATTGCATAGAAGAAAACGTAGGAGGTAAAGTCAGGGACCTTGGACTTAAAGAGTATTTTATGAATTTGATCTCAAAGGCAAGGGAAGTAAAAGCAAAAATAAATGAATGGGACTACATCAAACTAAAAAGCTTCTGCTCAGCAAAAGAAATCGTCAACAAGGTAAAGAGAGAACCATCCAAATGGGAAAATATATTTGCAAGCAACACCTCTGATAAGGGCCTAATATCCAAAATATACAAAGAACTCAAACAACTCAATAACAACAAAAAAACAAATGATCCAATAAAAAAGTAGGCAGAGGACCTGAACAGACACTTCTCCCTAGAGGACATACAGATGGCCAAAAAATATATGAAAAGATGCTCAACTTTGCTAGCTATTAGGGAAGCGCAAATCAAAACCATGATGAGATAGCATCTCACATTTGTTAAAATAGCTATAATCAACAGGACAAGTAATAACAAATGTTGGAGAGAATGCGTAGAAAAAGATATCCATATCCTCATACACTGCTGGTGGGACCGCAAACTGGTACAGCCACTATGGAAAACAGTATGGAGGTTCCTCAAATAAAAACTAAGAATTGACCTGCCATATGATCCAGGAATCCCTCTACTGGGTATTTAACCCAAAGACTTAAAAGCCCGTATCTTAAAAGATATTTGCACGCTGATGTTCATGGTAGCATTATTCACAGTGTTCAGGATATGGAAGAAAACAAAGTGTCCTATGATAGATGATTTGCTAAAGAAGCTGTGGTACATATATACAATGGAATATTACTCAGCTATAAGAAGAGATGAAATACTTCCATTTGCAACAACCTGGATTGACCTTGAGATAACTAAGTGAAATAAGCCAGACTGAGAAAGTTGAAAATCACATGATAACACTTATATGTGGGATATAAACCTAAAAGCAACAAATGAACAGGAGAAATAGAGACTCAGGAATATGGACAATGGACTACTGGTTACCAGAGGGTAGAGGGTGGGAGAGGAGGGAAGAGGTAGACAGGGTAAAGGGGTCAAATATAGGGGATTTGGGGGAAGGTGAAGTGGGTAAAGGGGATCAAATATATGGTAGCTGAAGGAAACTGGACTCTAGGTGGTAATCATACAATAAAATAGATAGATGTCAAGTTATAATGTACACCTGAAAATTATATAATTGTATTAACCAATGTTACCCCAATAAACTTAAAAAATATATAAAAATAAAAAATAAAAAAATGAAAAAAATAAAAAAAAAATTAAAATGCCATTGAGATTTTGATGAGATTGCATTAAATCTATATATTGCTTTGGGTAATATGGTCATTTAAACTATGTTGATTTTTACAATCCATGAACATGGAATATATTTCCATTTCTTTGTGCCTTGTTCAATTTCTTTTAATATTAACAAGTAATAAGTTTCTTATAGTTTTCAATGTATAGGCCCTTCACATGCTTCATTAAGTTTATTCCTAGGTATTATATTCATTTGTGCTGTTGCAAAATGAAATTATTTTTTTCTCTTTTTTTTGAAATTTTATTTTTAGTGTATATAAATGCTATGGATTTTTGTACATTGCATTTTTGTATCTTGCAACTTTACTGTATCTGTTATTTCTAACAGTTTTTTTTTGATGGAGTCCTAACGGTTTTCTATATAAGAATTATGTCATTTGCAAAAAGTGACAATTTGACTTATTTGTTTCCAATTTGGATCCTTTTTATTATTTTTTCTTGCCTGATTGCTCTAGCTAGGCCTTTTAATACTTCATAGAATAAGAGTCATGATAGCAGACAACCTTGTCTCATTCCTGATCTTAAAGGGAAGGTTTTTAGTTTTTTACCATTAAGTATGATGTTAGCTGAAGGTTTGTCAACTATGGCCTTTATTATGTTGAGGTATTTTCCTTCTATACCCATTTTTATTAAGTGTTTTAATCACAAATATATACTGTATTCTGTCACATGCTTTTTCTGCATCTATTGATATAATCATGTAATTTGTATTTATTTTGTTTATGTGGTGCATCACAGTAATCAGTTTGTGTGTACTGAACCATCCCCAAGGCCTGGGGATGAAGCCTACATTATCATGATGTATAATATTTTTAATTTGTTTTTATATTTGATTTGCTAATATTATGTTTAGAATTTTTATATTTGTATTCATAAAATTATTGGTCTAGGGATGACGTCAGGAACATGGCATAGTGAGAGATGTTCCCAGATCTCTCCCTTTGAAAAAACAATAATTTTAATATCTAAAATTCAACAAAATCACCCACATTGCACAGCAGCACATCTGAGCGTGGGATCTGCACAAAAGAGCTACTACAGGTCAGAACACTGGGAGTCCAGCAGAGAACTGGGAGAAGCAAAGAAGCTTCCTCTTGCAGCGGTAGCTTTTTGTAGGAAGAGGGGTGAGGAGAGAAGTTGTGGTGAGTTCTCTGAACAAATCTGCCTGGGAGAGCTGTGAGCTCCACGTGGCCGTTGGCAGTGCCCAGGCATCTGAGTAGAAATCAAAGAAGTGGGGATGGCAGAAAAACAACAGTTGATTATTACCAGCCCCAGTTGCAAAACTCGAGGCTGAGCCACAGCCCCCATCCCATAACCCAAAGGTTCCCACCCACCATATCCTCTGAAATGAACCCTGTGGAATCCCAGGGGAATCTGAGAAAATGCTATAAAGACTGTTGCTAACACTGACAGGGACTAAGACTCAGGGTTGTGGACATGACTGAATATCAATAAGGGAAAAAAAGGCATTATTAAGACTTTATATAAAGCAAGGATCCAAGAGGATTAGACACCATCCATGGGAAACCAAAAGAAAAATGCCTTCCCTGCAACAGAGTAAAGAGAGATCTTTATATAACAAATCTTCTTCCTGAGAAAAAAGCAGAATACATGCCCATTGATGCCCAGGCAGAGAAATAGTCCATTAACATCATGAACAACCAAGGTAACAGAAAGAAAGAGAAAAATCTCCAGAAAATAAGCTTATATACATAGAAATATGTGACTTATGACAGAGAATTCAGGATGGTATTTCTGAAAAATACTAAGTGAGATAAAGAACAATTCATATCAACAATTTCAGGAATTGGAAAAAAAAAACAACTAGATGAGCAGAATGAGTTCTTTAGCAAGGAGATTGAAACTCTCAAAAAGAACCAAATAGAACTTTGGAAGATGAAGAACACACTGCAAGAGATGAAAAAATGAATAGCAAGCTTGGGAAATAGAGTCAATCAAATGGAGGAAAGGATCAGTGACATCAAAGACAGAAATCTAGACATAAATCAGAAGGAAGAAGAGAGAAACTGAAGAATGAAAAATAATGAAAGAAATAGAAGAACTAGGAGAAGAAACATGAAAATAATGGGCTTTCTCGAAGGAGAAGAAAAGGAGCAGGGATTAGAAAGCATTTTCAGACAAATAGTTGATGAGAATTTTGAAAAACTAAGAAATGAGCTACAGCTTAGGATTCAAGAAGTCAACAGAACACCAATTATCTCTACCGAAAAAGGCCTTCACCAAGACATATTGTATAAAAATTATCAAAAAATCAATGATCAATGACAAAGACAGAATTCTCAGGGCAGCCAGGGAAAAGAAGATGATAATTTACAACAAAACAAAACAAAACATTAGATTATTGTTGGACTTTCAGCACAAACTTTACAAGCAAGAAAGGAGTGGAATCAAATATTTAAACTATTAAATGAAAGGAACTACCAGCCAAGATTAATGTATCCAGCAAAGCTCTCCTTTAAATATAAAGGAGAAAGAAAGACTTTTACAGACATAAAAAATTGAGGGAATTCTCCACTACGAGGCCTGCATTATAGGAAATAATGTATGGGGTCCGTTCACCTAAAACAAAATGACAAAAAGAATACATGATTAGGAGTGAGGCGACTAGCAGGCAGATAGAAGCAGAAGAGTGAAAGCCTTACTAAGAACAAGGCATTATAAGCTTAAACAATAAGAAGACATTTGCTACTGCAAGATAGTAATGAACGTTTAGCATATATAGGGACAAGTTGAGAAAATAATGACTGAAAAGGGGAAGAATCAAAGATCCAAATTAGAAAAGGGAAATGGAGATAAGGCACACACAGAAGAAAATGGGCAACTGTATATATATAACTATCCTTTTCATATTTGTAATAGTAAGCACACATCAAAGATTCAGAACTGAAGTATATAACATAAAACAAGAAGAACCAGAGGGTAAACCCACAAAAGCCAACCAAATTAAAAAAAAAAAAAAGAGAAAAAAAAGAAAAAAAAACAAAAAACAAAAAACACAAGGGCAACAAAGCAATGGAAACACCGAGCTACCAGAAAGCAAAAGATAAAATGGCTATAAGAAGACCTTCTATTTCAATAATCACCCTAAATATAAATGGTCTGAATGCACAAAGAAAAAGGCAGAGACTTGCTGATTGGATAAATAAAATAAAATAAAATAAAATAAAATGAAATAAAATAAAA
>NW_006432944.1:296143-301959 GCF_000325575.1 Pteropus alecto
CTTATCTCATTCCCCTGTGCGCAAATCTGCATCTTTGAATCCCCCTCTTTTCAGTCATTGTTATCTCAATTTGTTCCTATGTTATCTGAACTTTCATTACTATCTTGTTATAGCAGTTCTCTTATTATTTAAGCTTATAATGCTCTGTTCTTAGTAAGAGTTGCACTCCTCTGCTTCTATTTGCCTGATTGTCACTTACTGCTAATTATGTATTTTTTTTTTTGTCATTTTATTTTAAGTGAACTGATCCCTTTCAGTATTTTCTGTAGCTCAGGCCTCATAGTGGAGAATTCTCTCAATTTTTGTATGTCTGGAAAAGTCTTAATTTCTCCTTCATATCTAAAGGAGAGCTTAGCTGGATACATTATTCTAGGCTGATAGTTCCTTTCACTTAATAGTTTAAATATTTGATTCCATTCCTTTCTGCCTTGTAAGGTTTGCGCTAAGTACGACAATAATCTAATAGGTTTTTACATGTTACCATTTTTTTTTCTCACTGGCTGCCTGAGAATTCTGTCCTTGTCATTAATTTTTGATAATTTTAGTATAATGTGTCTTGGTGAAGGCCTGTTTTGGCTGATATAATTGAGTGTTCTGTTGACTTCTCAAATTCCAGGCTGCAGCCCATTCCTTAGATTTGGGAAATTCTTGTCAACTATTTGTCTAAAAATGCTTTCTAATCGCTGTTCCTTTTCCTCACCTTCGATTATGCCCAGTGTTCTTATGTTTCCTCTCCTGATAGTATCAACTAGTTCTTGAATTTCTCTTTTATTATTTTTCATTCTTCGGTGTCTCTCTTCTTCCTTCTGATTTATTTCTAGATTTCTGTCTTTGATATCGCTGATCCTTTTTTCCATTTGGTCAATTCTATTTCCCAAGCTTGCTCTTTCATTTTTCAACTCTTGCAGTGTGTTCTTCATCTCTAGAAGTTGTATTTGACTCTTTTTGAGGGTTTCTATCTTTTTGCTCTGCTCATCTAGTTGCTTTTTTCAGTTCCTGTAATTGTTGATTTGAGTTGTTTTGGATCTCATTGAGTTTTTTCAGAAGTACTATCCTTAATTCTCTGTCATTTAAGTTGCATATTGCTATGACTGTAAGCTTATTTTCTGGAGATTTTTCTCTTTCTTTTGAGATGCCTTGTCACCTTGGTTGTTCATGGTGTTTATTAGACTGTTTTTCCATCTGGGCATTAATGGAAATGTATTTTGCTGTTTTTCCAGAAAGAAGATTTATTATATAAAGATCTCTCTTTAGCCTGTTTTAAAGAATGCGCTTTTCTTTGGTGTCCAGTAGGTGGCGTCTAATCTACTGGACCTGGTAGATCCTGCTTATATAAAGTCTTAATAACTCTTTTTAAATTTTCTTGTAGATATTTAATCACGCTCACTACCCTCAGTTTCAGTCTCTATCAGGGTCAGCAACAGTCTCAGTGGCATTTGCTCAGATTCCCCTGGTGATCCGCAGTGATCACTCAGATGGTGTGGGGAGAGGGGCCTTCTGGGTTGGCGGTTGGGGACTGTGGCTCAGCCTTGGTTTTGCACCTGATGACTTGGTTCTGCCCTGATGATTGGGCCCTGCAGCTCACCTGTCATGGGGAGCTCACAGCTATCCCAGGCGGAAATGTTCTAGGAACTCACCACATGATCTTGCCGCTCCTTCTCCTGTCCCCCTCCTCCTTTGGGGAGCTCCGCTGACTGTAGAGAGGCAGCTTCTTTATTACTTTTAGTCCACCGCCCGGCACCTGGGGTTCTCACCTGTGGTAGCTCTTATGTGAAGATCCCTTGCTCAGACATGCTCATGTGCAGTTTGGGTGTTTTTTGTTGAGTTTTAGATCTTCAGCTTATTGTTGTTTCAAGGGGAGAGATCTGGGGACATCTCTCACTATGCCATTTTTTTCCCTTATTCTCCTATAAAAAATTTTGAATAGCCACAACAACCTTCACAGAGTTTTAGGTTTAGCTTGTGATGTAATTAAATCATTTTGAACAGTGTCTGATAATTTTCTCTTTAAGACCTTGCTTAAATTCCACGTATTTAACAAGGTCTTTGGCCACAAGAGTTAAAATGGCCAATTCCTCTTCAGAATTCCTCTAGCATTTATCTTGTTCTTGATGGTGATCACATCATATTCATCATTGATTATGACCCTCAGAGTGAGCTTCCTGAGCTTCCCGGCTGTACGTTGCTCAGGAAAAAGGTTAGTAGATTTTTTACTTAACTACCATCAGATTAATGTTCTTTTATGTCCATCTTGCAAAATATGTTTTCATGTATAGATATTGAATATAATGACATTATTTTCTTTAACAATTGACAAATTGTTTTTTTACTATGAAAATGAAAATGAAGTCTACATAAGAAAAAATCAGTAGTAGATTAGATGAAACAGAAGATTGAATCAGTCATTCAGAAGGTAAGGTAGCAGAAAACATCCAATTGAAACACTAATAAAGAAAACAAATTCAAAAAATAAGGATAGTTTTAGGGAAACCTGGGACAAAATCAATTATACCAACATTCACATCATTGGGATACTAGAAGGAGAAGAGAGAAAGCAAGGAAATGAGAACCTATTTGACAAAATAATAATGAAAAAATTACCTAACCTGGCAAAGGAAATAGACATACAAGTCCAGGAATCACAGAGAGTCCCAAACTAGATGAACTGAAACAGGCCCACATCATGACATATTATTAAAATGCCAAAGATGAAAGACAAAGAGAGAATACTAAAAGTAGTAAGAGGAAAGCAATTAGTTAACTACAAGGGAGCTCCCATAGCCTGTCAGCTGATTTCTCAACAGAAACTTTGCAGGCTAGAAGGGATTGTCACAAAGTATTCAAAGTGATGAAAAGCAAGGACTTACCAAGACTACTCTACCCAACAAGGCTATCAATTAAAATTGAAGGTGAGATAAAGAGCTTCCCCGAAAGAAAAAAAAGCTAAAGAAACTCATCATAATCAAGCCAGTATTACAAAAAAAAAATGTTCAGTGAACTTCTTTAAGAAGAAAAGAAGAAAACATAAATATGAATAATAAAATGGCAATAACCTTGGAATAAGTGCTCCAATCAAAAGACATAGAGTAGTTGAATGGCTAAAAAAAAAAAAAAGGTATTTTGTGTACAAGAGACCCCCTTCAGATTGAAAGACAAACGCGGACTGAAAGTAAAGGGATGGAATAAGTTATTTTATGCAAATAAAAATAAAAAACCTTAATAGTAATTCTTACATCAAATGAAATTGACTTTAAAACAAAGACTATAATAAGAGACAAAGAAAAACATTACATAATGATAAAGGGATCAATCCGACAAAAGGACATAACCCTAGTAAACATATGCACCCAATATAAGAGCACTTAAATATAGAAAGCAAATATTGAATGACATAAAGGAAGAGATCAACAGGAATACAGTGATAGTAGGAAGCTTTAACACCCCAATGGCACCAATGGACAGATTTTTCCAGACAGAAAATCAATAAGGGGACTGACCTTAAACTACACATTAAACAGATGAATTTAATTAATGTTTTTAGAGGAGAATATACATCTTCTCAAGTGCACATGGAACATTTTTAAAGATGGACCACATTTTAGGCCACAAAATAAGTCTCAATAAATTTAAGAAGATTGAAATTATATTAAGCATCTTCACTGACAACAATAATATGAAATGAGAAATCAATTATAAGAAAAAAATCTAAAAAAATACACAAATAAACTGAGGCTAAATAATATGATACTAAACAATGCATGGGTTAACAATGAAATCAATACAGAAATCAAACGATGCCTTGAGAGAAATGAGAACAAAAACACAACAATCATAAACCTTTGGGACACAGCCAAAGCAGCCCTAAAAGGGAAATTGATAGTAACACAGGCCTACCTCAAGAAACAAGAAAAATTTCAAATAAACAATCTAAACTTACAGTTAAAGGAACTAGAGAAAGAATAGCAAGCAAAGCCCAAAGTGAGTGGAGGAAAGAAAATAATAAACAAAATAGAGTCTGATAAAACAATACAAAAAATCAATGAAATAAAAAAATATATGTAAATAAATACTATGAACAATCGTAAGCCAAAAAATTGGGCAAACTGGAAGAAATGGAAACATTTATAAAAACATACAAACTCACAAGACTGAGTCAAGAAGAAAAGGAAATCTGAACCAACTGATTACTACTAACAAAATCTAATCTGCAATAAAAAATCTCCCAATAAACATAAGCCATGGACTAGATGCCTTTGCAGGTAAATTTTACCAATCATTCAAAAAAGAATTAACACCTATTCTCAAACTATTCTAAAAAATGTAAGAGGTGGGAATCTCTCAAGCTTATTTTACATGGCCATCATTACCTTGATTCCCAAACTACACAAAGAAATTCCAAAAAAAAAATAATAATAATAATAATACATGCTGATATCCTTGAAACATAGATGCAAAAATCCTCAACAAAATATTAGTAAATCAAATTCAGCAATACATTAAAAAGATCGCACACCATGATCAAGTAGGATTTATTCCTGTTATGCAAGGTTGGTTCAATAACCACAAATTAATTAATGTGATAACCCACATAAACAAATTGAGAGATAAAAATCATATGATCATATCAATAGATACAGAAAGGGTGTTTGACAAAATTAAGCACCCATTTGTTATAAAACTCTCTGTAAAGTGAGAATATAGGCAACATACCTCAACCTAATAAAGGCCTTATATGATTAACCCACAGCTTAACATTATACTTGATAGTGAAAAGCTAAGGGCATCTTCTTTAAGACACAGAACAAGAAAGAAAATCCACTTTCACCACTTTTATTCAACATAATATTAGAAGTCTTAGCCATAAGAATCAGACCATAAAAGAGATAAAAAGCATTCAAATTGGACAGGAAGAAGTAACATCATTATTTGCAGATGACATGATACTACATATAGAGAACCCCAGAGATTCTGACAAGAAACTATGAGGACTGATAAATAGATTCAACAAAGTAGGACACAAAATTAATATTCAGAAATTGGTTGCATTTTTATACACCAATAATTAACTAAGAGAAAGAGATATTAAGAAAACAATCCCATTTACAATTGCATCAAAAACAATAATATATCTAGGGATAAATTTAACAAAGAAGGTAAAAGACCTGTACTCAGATAATTATACATCATTAAAGAAAGAAATTGAAGAAGATACAAATAAATGGAAGCTTATATTGTGCTCATGGATAGGAAGAAATAATTTCTTTAAACTGTCCATACTACCTAAAGCAATCTACACATTCAATGCAATCTCTATTAAAATACCAAGGAAATTTTTCATATAACTAGATCAAATAATCCAAAAATTTATATAGAACCATAAAACACCAAACAGCCATGACAATCTTGAAAAAGAACAAAGTTGGAGGTATTACATTACCTGATATCAAACTATACTACAAAGTTATAATAATCAAACAGTATGGTAGTGACATAAAAACAGACACAGATCAATGGAACAGAATAGAGAACATGGAAATAAATCCACATCTATATGATCATTTAATCTATGACAAAGGATGCAAGAATATAAAATGGGATAAAGACAGTCTCTTCAATAAATGGTGTTGGGAAAACTGGACAGATACATGTATAAAAAGAAACTGGACCACTTTCTTACATCATATACAAGAATAAACTCAAAATGGATTAAAGACATAAATGTAAGACCCCAAATCATGAAACTCCTAGGAGAAAACATAGGCAGCAAGCTCTTTGACATTGCTCTTAGCACTATATATATGTATATATAGTATTAA
>NW_006432944.1:303111-311090 GCF_000325575.1 Pteropus alecto
AAATTAAAATTAAAAAAATGAAAAGTCATGAAAGCCAACATATTTACCTTTTTATCAATCTTTGGTAGAGAGTTTTA
The DNA here is from genome assembly GCF_000325575.1 of Pteropus alecto. Taxonomy (NCBI): domain Eukaryota; kingdom Metazoa; phylum Chordata; class Mammalia; order Chiroptera; family Pteropodidae; genus Pteropus; species Pteropus alecto. Next base: position 303,189 of record NW_006432944.1, read on the forward strand.
ATAATTAACTTTTAATTATGATGATAACTGAAGGCTTTTTGATGACCTTTGTCAGGTTGAAGAATGCCATTTCATTCATAATGCTTTTAGAGTTTTCACTATGAATAGGTGTTAGATTTTCTCAAATATTTTTGACACCTATTCAGATGATCATGGTTTTTCTCCCTTATTATATTCATATTATGAAGTATATTGATTTAGTTTTTGAATATTAAACAAAAGTTGCATTACAATTCACCTCCTCTTACTCTATTGTCTAATTGTAACTGTGATGAATATGTACGGTAATTCCAACTTAAGAAGTGTATAATTTGTTCAAGGGTTTAGACTTTTCAGGAATGAAGGTTTAGGTCATATTACGAAGTAGATTATCAAGATCTGCAGGAAAGAGCTCAGGGTGAGAGGACTTTTAAGTGGATAATAAAGGATGGAGAGTATGAGTATCAGTTGTTGCTTCAAAATCAACTATAGCAATGGAAGCTATAATTCATCACACTAGTTTCCCTTTTTTCAGTTTCCCCTCGGAAAAAGAGTCCCATAAGAACCATGAAAGACCTGCTCTCTGAACATGGATGGAGATGTTGATTAATGTAACTATTCAAGGGATGGACTGTGGCAATCATGGGAGTGTGCCCCTTGGATCTTCCTTTGAAGAAAACCTATGTGAGAGATAGTTAGCTGGTAACCTCAAGCTGATACACCTTCTGCACTTTCCTCAGCATTCCTGTGCAGGCCACACTATCTCCTGTATATGCTCCCAACCTATGACTAAACATGGTGGTGGTACTAGAGTTGGGATTTTCCTGCCTAATGTGAGATTCTTCTAGTGTATAACCTTTGCTCTGGTGATTCCTATTGGATTGGTTGAGACTTTATAAGAGCTTTGCTACAGTCTTAGGCTCTTTCTACTCAATCTGCCTTCCTTTCCTCTCTTGTTTCTAAAACAGATCCTTTGATATACTAGATGAAAAAAAAAACCAGAAAAAACCCTCCACGATTATTCAAAAGAATTCCATATTTCATATAATACTGAAATTTTGATGAATAATTGCTTAAAAATACAAACTTTATTCAGAATTATTTATAGACAAATTTGTTTTAAAAATCCTTAAAATGTGGAATTAAAATTTTCTTAAATGCCAAAAACAATAGCAAGGAAAGAACTGGGCACTCAACCAGATGCAAAAACAATCAAATTATAGCTGCATTTTAGCAAATTAGGAAGCAGAAGAATTGTTCACTAGGCAAATTGGCTTTAGAAAAGCAGATTTTAGGTAAAGTGGTTTTCATTTAATTATATTTAGGTTAATTTAAAAAATTCAGTGAATTGATCTAGAGGCTCAGGCCAATCAGGACCTTCTCCAGCAATCTACTTTCTTGATTAGATGAGGCTTGAAGGGTACCACTTGTTTTCATAATTTAAATCTTGCCTGGGTAACTCATACATTTTCCAGGATTCAGCAAAAAACAAAACGAAACGAAGCAAAACAAAACAAAACAAAACAAAACAAAACCCACTAGGCTTTCCTTTAAATTGTACTTGGATGAGAATAGTTTGTTGGGTGGAAGGGGTCATGTCTATGAATAAAGGGCTTGTAGTTTTCTGCCTTTGCTTCTCCTTCTGAACAGTGGCAGCTGTCACTTGGGGATGTGGTTCCATATTCTTCTCAAAAAAATGATTCATTAAAATGTAGAAAGTGAAGGATCAATTTAGTCTATAATTGAAAGGGTTCAAAGGAAAGGCAGAGGAACTGATGGCAGGCTCAAAGGATGTGCCTAATTTTACTTTTGTACTCCAGACAGGAAAAAGCCCAACTGGACAGTAAACCTGGGCCAGGGAGGGAAAGGGGCTGGCACCTCTTGCCTATAGATTTAGATTAAGACTGGGTTATGAAAGCCAAGGAAAGATAGTACAAAACAAAGCCAGATACACTAATTATGACAGTTAAGTGGTGAGTAGAGAAGCTGGTTCACCAAATTCCATAATCTGAAAGCAAACTCCAATGGGCACCCAGTCAAAAAGCCAAGACATTTAGTTATAGGTGACAGAGTTCAACTAGACAGTGAGATGGTCATGAGCCTTAAGCTAGTGGTTTTGGAGGTAGGGACAGTTGCATGTCCCAAGTACACTAGTGTTGACTGAGATACACTCCTCCCTTATATTCTCACCTCCCTGGGTAGGAAAGGTAGGAATTTCTAGTTGAGAGGCTATTGAATTATCAGAGGAAAAATGATGAGAGCCTGAACTGTTAGTGTGGGATAAATAGTAGAATATAGATTCAAGAAATAGTTAATCATTTATTCAACAACTGTTTATTGTGTTCCTACTAGATGCCAGGGAATGTTTTAGGTACCAGCATACATTTAGATGGTAAAATTAGAGACAAATTGAATATGAGGGCAGAGGTAAAAGAAATAGTAAAAGATGAAAGGGTTTATAATACAAACTCTTTGACCTAAGACATTCAAGGCACTCTTGAATTCTAAACCCAATTTGCCTTTCTAGTCTTTGATCCCACTAGCTCCCAAAGTGTACCTTCCATTTGAGTCAGGCTGGTCTTCTTACTGTTCCCCAAATCCTGGATACACACACTTGGCTCTTTTCTCATACTTCTCTTACCACTTGAAATGCCTTTTACTTCTTTTGCTCTACCTACTCCAAACTATTTATTTTTGGGAACCCATCTCAAATCTCTCTTCCTTATGAAGCCTTTCTGAGTATTGTATTACTAGAGGCATGATGTTTTAGTGGTTAAGAACACATGTTTTAGAGTTAATTAGATCTTTCTTTGAATCCTGGCTCAACTATTTACTAGCTGTGCAATGTTTTCTGAGCTTTTGATTGCTCATCTCTAAGAAGGAAACAATATCTCTCCTGTAGAATTCTTATAATGATTTAAATGCAGTAACAGTCTGGGCTTCAGTTTTCCTATCTATAAAGTTATACCAGATCTTAAAAGTTGTTCTAGTTCTTATTTTTAATAATTCATTGACCGAATTATACTTTTCTCTGATCTTCATAACCCCTATTGCATCCTTTCTCTTTGCTCCATTCAAGATTACTGGGGCCCTTGCGTTATTTTTCTTCACCTTATCTAATACTGTTCTGAGGAAAAGTCTTACTTTTAGGCCTTAACTCATGCATGAGAATGGACTAAGTCCATGGCTTCTTATTCTGAGCTTCATTCCTCATTTTAAAAGCAAGGGGCATGATCCTGTGGAAAGTGTGTTCAGACCTCAGCTACTCTAAGGTCAGAAGACATTGCTGATGGCTCCTATAAAAGCATATCAGCTGGTAGATCATTTACATTGCTTCTTTGTGAGGGTTATCCCAGTGAGAAGAAAAAGAACATGACAGAATTCAAAAGTATTCTGAGGATACAGAACAGCCACAGGCTATGGCCTGTAATTGCAGGCTATCAATATTAATTGAGCTCATTTTTTCCAAGTCTCCAGTTATGACAAAGAAATCCATAATCCAGGAAGTCAATAAAGATTCTTTTCACCGTCCTCACTATGCGGAGAGCAGATAACAGATGTATATTGATTCTCTGTTAAAGCAGGAGAACTTGGAAACAGGACCATGGAAAGTGGTGAAATTTCTTCCCTGCAAGTATGAATAAGAACTAAGATAAAATGGAGCTGGTTGGCTGTAGTAATTAGCCAGGGGACCAGATGGAGGGAAATGGTATTTGTCTCCTAGTTCGGACCTCAAGAATTAGCTTGGAAATGCTAATGACAAATGACAGACATACTAAAAAAGGTTGAATGCAAAAGTTTGCTTGTTGAAATATACCCATTCCAGAGTCATGAAAGAGTCAATAATACAGAGAGGTCAGTCCCTTGAAGCATATAATGCCAGAGCTTAGGGGAGAGAGGAACCATCTTCATCACCAGTGACTTCCCCAAGTGCCAAAGCTAAGAATACAATTCTGAGAAGGAGAATAAAGTTGCCTTTCTAAACCTCCTCTTATTGCTTTTCACTTTTAAAATCCTTAAATGAGGGCCAGATGCTGTGGGGGTCAGCTACCTACTAGTCATCTCTTCTAAGCAGCTATTGTGGGCAGTCTGGCTGAGTCCATCCATAGAAAGATCAGGATATTCCAAAAGTGGGATGAATAAAGGAAAAGGTAGGTCTGGAGCTGGCTTGCTGCTTCTTTAGCCTCATCTTTTTGCCATATCAAACTATTTGTAGTTTCCCAAACACAATATGCTCTTTAACTCTTTCATGCATTTGCATATTGTGCCCTATGACTGGAATGCTCTTTCTTCTCTTGTTTGGTTGAAGAGGTCAACCATCACTTCTGTGAAGTTTTCCATTTTTCCATAACCTGCTCCCACTCACCAAATTCTTAGAACTCATATTGTATTGTTAATTTATATGCCCAATCTCCCCTTGCCAAATAATAGGCTCTATTTAATTTTGAGAATCTGATAAAAACTATAGATTTTCCACAGAAAAGCATATATGCTCACATACCCAATATTTTTCAGGTCTGCGGATCCCCTCAATTCTATCCGTTAAATTCTATTGAGAATCCATTTTACACTGTGAGCTCAATGATGTTGGGGACCATGTTTTATTCATCTTTGTATCCCCAGTATCCACTACAGAGCCTGACAAAATGATCAATGAAAGAATAAATTAATTAGGAAATGTTGGATACTGTGGGGAAAGACAAAAGCAGTATAACTCATGGTTGCTGTCATCAAGCTATTTACAGTTTAATTGGAGGACTATTTTTACATATATGATTTCGTAATTAACAATAAAAGACATTATGTAATGAAGTGACAGAAACACATGCTAGGAACTCAAAACTCTTGTTGTTGATCTCTTTTCCTCCCCCACTGTCTCTGGAATTCTGGTATTAATCCAGGCTGACTCCAATTTGTCCACTGTTTCTTACTTTCACCATCCCTAATCCTCTAACTCCAGTTTAGATTAGAAACTAACTAGGCTCTGGTAAATTGCTTTAGAACCCCTTGTTGGAGGCCCTATTTGAACATGCACTTCTGGTTTGGATGGCACACACTCTATCAGGAATTTTTGTGGTTTTCCATCCTAGTGCATACTCTGAAACAGAGGCTAACCACACCCCATTCTTGCCCTCTCCTTGTCCCCTTCTACCTCGCCACTACATCTACTCTCTGTCATAGCCTCATAAGTGAAGATCTTGTCCTTTCCCATCTTCACCCATATCATTGTCTCTCTTTCAGGGAAGAGGCTTGTGCATACTTTTATGATCAATCCCATCAGCTTTGAAATCATTATCTCACATTGAATCATGGGTCTGTTGCTTGCTAGCTCTGTGATATTATAAAATTTATTAACTTTTCTAAGATTTAGTTTCTCATGAAAATGGGGATAATAATAGAAACCCCTTCAGAAGAATGTTAAGTGAGTTGCATGAGACAATGTTAGTAAAGATAACTTTAAAAAGCAAGGTGCTATCAGCATACTGATGAAAACAACTCATTGCAACTTTAGGATGCCAAAAAAAAATAGCATTTTATTTCTAATGGTTACGAAAGAGAGACTCTACATGGAGTCTCAGAAACTAGTTTATCACTTGACAGAGGAGTTGAAGAAGTCCTTGCCAAATCTGGGAAAGTTTTCTTATAGCAAAGAGGATTTTAAAATGGTTGCCAGTGAGAAGGATTCTGGGTAGAGAGAGGGCAATTTCTTAGTCTGTTTGGTCTGCTATAACAGAATACCATAAACTGGGTGGCTTATAAACAATAGACACATTTTTCATAGTTTTGGAGGCTAAGAAGTCCAAGAGCAAGGCACTGGCTGATTTGGTGTCTGGTGAGAGCTCACTTCCTGGTTCATAGATGACCACTTCTCACTATGTTGTTACATGGTAGAGGTGGCAAGATAGTTTTATGAGGTCTCTTTTATAAAGACACTAATCCCATTCATGAGAGCTCCATTGTCATGACCAAATTACCTCCCAAAGGCCCACATCTGAATACCACCACATTGGGGATTGATTAGCTTGCAACATATGAATTCCATCTATAGCAGGAAGCACAAAGTGTTTTGTAAAACAGGGGAAGCTTTCTGCAATTGATAATGGAATCTCATTACCTGAAAACCTGTCCATCTTTGAACCAATATTCTATGACCAAATGAAAACCAATATTGCTTGAATAATGGTTTAGAGTGATTTTCAAATTTGAGTGTGCATCAAAATCACTTGGAAGGCTTCTTAAAACAGATTTCTGGCTCCCAGCTCCAGAGTTTCTGATCCAGAAGTTTTTGTGTACGGTCTGATAATATACATTTATGACAAGTCCCCAGGTGATGCTGATGCTGCTATTCTTGGGACCACACTTTGAGAACCACTGGTTAAGACATAGAGATCTTGTTATAATGCAGATTATGTTTTAGCAGGTCTGGTACGGGGACTGATATGCGACAGTACCAATAAGCTCTTAGGCAATGCTAATGTTGTTGGTCCAGGGACCGTGTTTTGAGTAGGTGAGGAGTCTAACCAGATGATTCATATGCACATTAAAGTTTGTGAGACACTGTTGTATAATATTTCTTCAGGTTTTCCAGCTTGAAGGCTCTTCAGCTGCACTCTGTATGAATGGAAAGTATGATTCTATGTTCACACAGCTATTCTCACCTATTTGTACAACATCCTTAGAGGAAAACAGATAAAACTTAAGATTTCAGACTTCTCTCATCCCTCAGCAGATTTAATTATTTTGAGTATAAATTTGGGTCAGCATATTTTCTTTAGCGATGGATCAATTTTCTATGGAGTCCTTGTATGGGTGAGAATGTGTAGGCAAGTCTAAGATATTGGCAAACTACTGCTTGCACTTCTGTTGAGTCCATTTAATTGCTCCTAATGAGCCAATGAGGGGTACTCCAGAATATAGTAAGTCAAGTAAAGGCAGCTGAGACTTTTAGGAGTTACTAGAGAGAAGGTGATATTTTTGCATGTGCATCAATGTCTATCCACAAGTCTAATCACAGTGGCCTCTCAGCATTTTCACAAGATGTATCCTAAATATGCAATCCATAGATCAGTAGCTTTGAAAATTGGCTGTATAATAGAATCACAGGTAGTGCTTGGGAACAACAAAGATTTCTGACTTAGACTCCATATTGAATGAATCAGAATATCTGGGGATGAAACCAGAGTATTTAAATTTTTCGCAAGCAGTCCAAGTTATTTAATGTTCATCAAAAATTGAGAAGGGTCACCATAGAAACTGTTGAGACAAAGTTTTCTCTTTGTTAAGGCCAATTTTGTGTTGTCTCCAGTTACCTTTAAACCTTGAAAATTCATGAGAGTGATAGCAGTGGATGGAAGATAAAAAAAAAAGCTTCTGCAGAGCAAAAGAAACCATCAGCAAAGTAAAGAGACAACCATTCAAATGGGAAAATATATTTGCAAGCAAGGCCTCTGATAAGGGCCTAATATCCAAAATATACAAAGAACTCATGCAACTCAATAACAACAAAAAAATCAAACAATCCAATTAAAAAATAGGCAGAAGTTCTGAACAGACACTTCTTCCAAGAAGACGTACAAATGGTCAACAAATATATGAAAAAGATGCTCATCGTTTCTAGCTATTAGGGAAATGCAAATCAAAACCGCAATGAGATACCATCTCACACCTGTTAGAATAGCTACAATCAACAGGACAAGTAATAACAAGCGTTGGAGAGGATGCAGAGAAAAAGGAACCCTCATACACTGCTGGTGGGACTGCAAATTGGTATGGCCACTATGGAAAACATTATAAAGGTTCCACAAAACATAAGAATTAATCTACCCTATGATCCAGCAATCCCTCTACTGGGTATTTATCCCCAAAGACTTGAACACCCATATCCAAAAAGATTTGCACACCGATGTTCATAGCAGCATTATT
>NW_006432944.1:312123-323231 GCF_000325575.1 Pteropus alecto
GGCTTTTTCTGCATCTATTGATATGATCATATGATTCTTATTTTTTAATTTGTTTATGTGGTGTATCTCATTAATCGACTTGATTATGTTGACCCATCGCTGTGCCCCTGAGATGAAGTCCACTTGATTGTGGTGTATAATCTTTTTAATGTGTTACTGTATTCTGTTTGCTAGTATCTTATTTAGGATTTTTGCATGTTGTTCATGAGGGATATTGGTCTGTAGTTTGCTTTTTTTGTGATATCTTTACCAGGTTTTTGGTATCATAGTAATGTTGGTCTCATAAAATGAGTTGGGAAATATTGCCTCTTCTTTGTTTTTGGAAGAGTTTGAAGAGAATAGATATTAAATCTTCTTTGAATGTTTGGTAGAATTTACTGGTAAAGTCATCTGGTTCTGGTCTTGTCCTTTTTGGTAGGTTTTTGATGATTGTTTCACTTTCCATACAGCTGATTGGTTGTTAAGATTTTCCAGTTCTTCTTGATTCAGTCTAGGAATGTTATTTCCTTATTGATTTTCTCTTTGTATCTTTCTAAGTACTGGTCCATTTTTTCTAGGTTATTAAATTAGGTGTTATATGCTTTTTCATACTATTCTTGTATGATCCTTTGTATTTCTGCGATGTCTGTTGTAATTTCCACCTCTTTTATCCCTGATTTTGTTTACTTGTGTGCTTTCTCTTTTTTCTTTAGTGAGTCTAACCAGGGGTTTGTCAATTTTATTTACTTTCTGAAGGAACCAGCTCTTTGTTGCATTTATTTTTTTCTATTTTTTTCTTTCAATTTCATTTATTTCTGCTTTGATTTTGATTATTTCTTTCCTTCTGCTGACTTTAGGCTTCATTTTTTTCTTCCTTTTCTAGTTTTTTAAGACGAAATGTAAAGGTTGTTTATTTGGGATCATTCTTGTTTTTGGAGATATGACTGTAATGATGTAGTTTCCTCTTATGACCACTTTTGCCGTGTCCCAACCATTTTGATATGCTGTACTATCATTATCATTTGTTTCTGTGCATCTCTTGATCTCTATTTTTATTTCTTCTCTGATCCAGTTATTTTTCAGTGGCTTGTTGTTTACCCTCCATGTGTTTGTGGTTCTTCTTGCTTTCTTTCGCAGTTGATCTCTAGCTTCAAAGCATTATGATCACAGAATATGATTGGTATGATTTCGACCCTCTTATATTTGTTTAGGCTATCTGTGTGTCCCAGTCTGTGGTCAATCTTTGAGGATGTTTAATGTGCACTAGAGAAGAATGTATAAGCATCAATTTGGGGATGAAAGGCTCTGTAAATGTCAATTATGTCCAGCTGGTCTAATACGATTTAAGTATGTTATTTCCTTATTGATTTTCTCTTTGGATGATCTGTCCACATTTGACAGTGGGGAATTTAGGTCCTCTACTACGATAGTGTTTCTGGTCTGTTTCTCTCTTTAGTTCTGTAATTGCTTTATATATTTTGGGGCTCCCTGATTGGGAACATAGATATTAATAAGTGTTATGTCTTCTTGGTGCATGATTTCCATTATCATTATGAAGTGTCCATCAGTGTCTTTCTTTACCTTATTTCTTTTGAAGTCTACTTTGTCCGATATTAGTACCACTACTTCCACTTTTCTCTGAATGCCATTTGCTTGAAATATCATTTTCCATCCTTTCACTTTGAGCCTATATTTGTCTTTGGGGCTGAGTTGTATCTCCTGGAGGCAGCATATTGTTGGGTTTTGTTTTTTGATCCATTCTGCAACTCTGTGCCTTTTTATTGGTGAGTTCAATCCTTTTACATTTAGTGTGATTATTGAAATGTGAGGTCTTCTATGGCCATTTTATCATTTGCTTTGTGGTAGCTCAGTGTTTCCATTGCTTCCTTTCCTTCGAATCTTTTTTTTTTTTTTGATTGGCTTAAGGGTTTTCCTTCTGGTCTTTTTGTTTTATATTATATACAACGGTTCTGAATCTTTGGCATGTGGTTTCCATTATGAATATGAAAAGGATAGTTATATATATATATAGTCATCCATTTTCTTCTGCGCATGCCTTATGTCCATTCCCTTGTGTGAATTTGGATCTTTGAATCCCCTCCTTTTCAGTCATTGTTATCTCAGTTTGTTCCTATGTATGCTGAACATTCATTACTATCTCGGTATAACAATTCTCTTCTTATTATTTAAGCTTATAATACCCTATTCTTAGTAAGGGTTATACTCCTTTGCTTCTATTTGCCTGATTGTCACTTTACTCCTAATTGTGTATTTTTGTTGTTGTTATTTTGTTTTAGGTACACTGACCCCTTTCAGAAGTTCCCGTAGTGCAGGCTTTGTAGTGGAGAATACCCTCAATTTTTGCATGTCTGAAAAGGTCTTAATTTCTCCTTCATATCTAAAGGAGAGCTTAGCGGGATACATTATTCTAGGCTGGTAGTTCCTTTCACTTAATAGTTTAAATACTTGATTCCACTCCTTTCTGGCTTGTAAGGTTCATGCTGAGTTCAACGAAAATCTAATGGGTTTTTCTTCATAGGTTACCATCTTCTTTTCCCTGGCTTCCCTGAGAATTCTTTCTTTGTTGATGATTTTTGATAATTTTAATACATTGTGTCTTGATGAAGGCCTTTTGGAGTTGTGATAATTGGGTATTCTGTTGACTTCTTGAATTCCGAGCTCCAACTCATTCCTTAGATTTGAGAAATTCTCGTCAATCATTTCTCTGAAAATGCTTTCTAGTCCCTGTTCCTTTTCCTCCCCTTTGAGAATGCTCATTATTCTTATGTTTACTCTCCTGTTGGTATCAGCTAGTTCTTGTATTTCTCTTTCATTATTTTTCATCCTTCAGTTTCTCTTCCTTCTGATTTATTTCTTGATTTCCGTCTTCAATATCACTGATTCTTTCCTCCATTTGGCCAACTCTATTTCTCAAGCTTGTTATTTCATTTATCAACTCTTGCAGTGTGTTCTTTATCTCCAGAAGTTCTGTTCTTTTGGGGGCTTTCGATCTCCTTGCTCTGTTCATCATCATTGTTTTTTTAATTCCTGAAATTGTTGATATGACTTTTTTCACAACTCACTGAGTTCTTTCAGAAGTACCATCTTGAAATCTCTGTCATTTAAGTTGTCTTGGTTATTTGTGGTGTTTAATGGAGTATTTCTCCGCCTAAGCATTAATGGAAGTGTTTTCTGTTGTTTTTCCAGAAAGAAGATTTATTATATAAAGGTCTCTCTTTAGCCTTTAGCAAAGAAGGCACTTTTCTTTCGGTTTCTAGTAGGTGTTTTCTAAGCCATTTGGGTCCCTGCTTCATATAAAGTCTTAATAACACTTTTTAAATTTTCTTGTAGATATTTAATCACGCTCGCTACCCTCAGTTTCAGTCCTTTTTAGTGTCATTGACAGTCTCAGCAGCATTTGGTCAGATTCCCCTGGGGCTCCTCAGTGATAGGTCTAGGAGAGCATGGGGTGTGGGGCCCTTTGGTTTGGAGGTTGGGGGCTGCAGCTCAGCCTTGGTTTTGCAACCTTGGCCGGCAAAAATCAGCTATTGTTCCTCTGCGGTCCTGTCCTGCTTCTCTGTTTTCTGCCCTGATGACTGGGCCCAACAGCCACAGCTATTCCAGGCAGAAATGTTCAGGTACCTCACCACATGAACTCTCTCTCCTTCCTTCTCCCTTCTCCCTTCACCTGCAGAGAGCTCTGGTGGCTGCAGAGTGGCATCTTCTTTGTTACTCCCAGTTCACCTCCAGACACCCAGGGTTCTGACCTGTGGTAGATCTTATGCACAGATCCCATACTCAGATGTGCTGGTGTGCAGTTTGGGTGTTTTTTGTTGAGCTTTAGATGTTTAGCTTATTGTTGTTTCAAGGGGAGAAATCTGGGGATACCTCTCACTCCACTGTGTTTCCAAAGATTCCTGGTTGTTCTGTTTTTATCTTGTTTCAAAGTATCTTTTGATTTCTTCCTTGATCTCATTGTAATACATTCATTGTGTAATAGCATGTTATTTAGCCTCCATGTGTTTCTGGTTTTTTTTTTTCAGTTTTCTTTTTGTAATGATTTCTCATTTCATAAAATTGTGGTCAGAGAAGATGCTTGATACAGTTTTAATCTTAAATTTATGGTGTTCTGTTTGTGGCCTAATATGTGGTCTATCTTCGATAATATTTTATGTTCGCTTGAGAAGAATGTATATTCTGCTGCTTTGGGGTGAAATGCTCTAAAAGATATTAGTTAAATCCATCTGGCACAGTGTGCCATTTAGGGCCACTGTTTCCATTTTGATTTTCTATCTGGAAGATCTGTCCATTGGTATCAATAGGGTGTTAAAGTTCTCTACTATGACTGTATTACTGTTGATTTCTTCCTTTATGTAGTTCAATATTTGCTTTATATATATTTAAGTGCTCCTATGTTGTCTGCATAGATATTTACTAGGGTATTATCTTCTTGTTCAATTGATCTCTTTATCATAATGTAATGTCCTTCTTTGTGTCTTATTATAGCCTTTGTTTTAAAGTCTACTTTGTCTGATATAAATATTGTTACCTTAGCTTTTTTATTCATTTCCATTTGCATAATATATCTTTTTCCATTCTTTTACTTTCAGTCTATGTGTGTCTTTCAATCTGAAATGGGTCTCTTGTAGGCAACATATGTATGGGTCATGTTTATTTATTTATTTATTTAGCTATTTAATGTCTTTTGATTGGAGCATTTAATCCATTTATATTTAAAGTAATTACTTATAAGTAGATAGTTATTACTATTTTTATACATATATATTTTTTTCCCTCCTTCTTATAAAAGTAGTATCTTTAACATTGCTTGTAATGCTGCTTTGGTGGTGATGAACTTCTTTAGCTTTTTCATGTTTGAGAAGGTCTTTATCTCTCCTTCAACGTTAAGTATTAGCCTCGCTGGGTAGAGTACTCTTGGTTGTAGGTCCTTTGTTTTCGTCATTTTGAATATTTCGTGCCAGCCTCTGTAAAGTTTCTATTGAGAAATCAGCTAATACTCTTATAAGAGTGCTGTTGTAATTGCCCAGCTGCCTTTCTCTTGCTGCTTTTTGGATTTTCTCTTCATCTTTAACCTTTGGCATTTTAATTATGATGTGTCTCAGTATGGGCCCTTTGGGTTTATTTTGTTTGGGCAGTTTTCATCATTATTTTCTCAAATAGGTTCTCAATCCCTTGCTCTCTTTCTTCTCCTTTTATCCTTATGATGCAAATATTGTCCCACATGTTCCTTAAACTATCCTCATTTTAAAAATTTTTTTGATTATTCTTTCATCAAAATCACTTATTTAATCCTTTGCTTCATCTAATCTGCTGTTGATTTCTTCTAGTGGTCTTTATTTCTTATTGTGTTCTTCATTCTTGACTGGTTCCTTTATATGATTTCCATGTCCTTTTTATGCTTACCATCTCTTTGTTGAAGTTCTCTCCAAATTCCCTGAAAATTCTTATAGACAGTGTTTTGAATTCTGTATCTGATAGATTGCTTGCCTTTATTTGGTTTAGTTTTTTTTTTTTTTAATTCCGTTTTATTCATTTGGGACTTGTTTCTTTGTTTCCTAAGTTTGGCTGCCTCTCTGTGTTTGATTCTGTGTAATTGGTAGATCTGCTAGGTATCCCAGTCTCGGCCATGTGGCCTTATATAGTAGGTGTCTTGTGGGGCCTAGAGGCATAGTCTCCTTGGTCACCAGTGCTGTGTGCTTGAGGAGTGTCCCCGTGTGGGTTGTGTGTGCCTTCCTCTTGTAGTTGAGCCTTGAGTGTTGTTGGCATATCAGTTTGTGGGATTGATCCTCAGGCTGACTGACTCTAATTATTGGCTTTGGCCACAGCATACAAGCTCTGTGTTGGGGTTGAACCTACAGAGCAGGATTTTCTCCAGTGGGCTCTGTTGCCTGCCAAGACCATACATTTGATTTACCACTTGTGGGGCTAATGTGGTACTCTGTTGTGTTTTGAAGCCCGCTGCCAGGTGTTATGGTTCTGGGGACTTTGGGGAGAGGCTTCCATGCAAGCTAATGTCAGTGACTGCCTATGATTGGCCCAGAGCTACCTGGTAGGACCTACGAAGCAATCTGTAGTTGGTTGCTGCCTATGCTGAACCTGGAGGCACATGGGAGAGGCCAGTCTGTGAACCAAGGCTGGCTTTCACCACTTCTGAGTTTGGAGCAGCTCAACAAAAGGCACTGGGTACCTCGTAGACTGCTTGCCACCTGCTGGCTGCCCATAAGTCTCAGCTGCTGAAAGAGCTTCCTGTTGTATACAGGTTGGGTAAAGTGGGATCTCAGGGAGTTACCAAAGTTGGGTGTTCAAGTTTAATGCAGATTCAGGTTTGGCACCAGTGCTGAGCCTGAGTCTACTTAGCAAAAGTCTCAGAGCTTACCAAAGCCAGCTGCCACCTGCTTTAGGCTTTCAAACCTCCAAGAATTGTCCAAGAAAGACTATAGTGTGGGCCTGTGCTGACTGCCCAATTCTGAAAGTGCCTCTGGTGGTGTTTGAGTTGGGTGGGGCGGAGTCCCAGGAAATTACCAAGTTGTAGTGAGCAGATTTCACCAGACCAATGCAGATTCAGATTTGACCATGTCTGGGGAGGGCTCAACACAATAAAGATGGAGCCAGCCCATAGGCAGCACTAGAGCAGGGCTCAATACAGGGACAATGGTGGCTGTCCCTCCAGCCCTCACTCTGAAGCCACACAACTCAGTCTTTACCTGTATATCTCTGGCACTTCCTGATCCCCCATCCTTCTGCCAAAGTTCAGAGCGAGTGTGTGTGTGTGTGTGTGTGTGTGTGTGTGTGTGTGTGCCCTTTAAGAGGATGCCTGGGTTTCCAGCAGCCATCCTTCTCACCCAGACAAGCAAAATCTCCACTGTTTTTCACAGCCAGATATTGTGGGGTCTCCTCTACCTAGTACTGGTGCTCTGGAATGGGAAGTACAGTGTGGGGCTTGGACTCCTTGCTCCTCAGGGAGTGCAAGTGAGAGATCCTTTTTGATTCTCAATTGTTACACATTGGTGTGGGGCCAGTCTGTTTCATTTCTCTGCCCTTCCTATCAGCTTTGATGTTTCTTTGTATCTTTAGTTATAGAACTTCTGTTTACATCTATCTTTGGAGAGCGGCCTGGGTGTCTCACTGACATACTTTTCTTACCTCAAGATACCACTTGTGGACCATTTCAACCCATCCCAGAGTTAAAAGGAATCTGGTGACATTTTGCTTGCTATCCAAGGTCACCAAGTGGCCATCATCAGAAACACAATGACTTTTCAATATGGCAGAAGAGAGATATAAAGAGGAATTAACTACTGTGAGGAATTTCCCCAAAACAGAATGCTGCCTTTGTTTTCACACCAGGAAGTACTGATTCATTTTATTTTTGAAATTGTAGCTAATGAACTGAATAAGGAAAAGAAAATATGAAATCCAAATACTCTCAACTCATTGGGGGAAGAATAAACTCCATTTGCCATTAGAGTTTGAAGCTCAACCACACAAACACACTCTACATCTTGCATTTTTACAATTCATTATAAGGACTGCTACTAAACAACAACAGCTCTTACAACATGTTTTATGAAGAAGAGAGGCTCCCTTACTTATTTACCTTCCAAAAAATTTGTGTTTACTTGCGCATCCCAGAAGGTATTTTTTCCTTCTGCAAAAAGGTCAAGATGGAACATTGATGTCCCATTTATGGCAATTTGGGGTGACTTTTTTAAAAAAATATTTGTTTACATTAGTTTCAAGTATACAATACATTGGTTAGATGTCTATATAGTTCATAAAACGATCCCCTCAGTTGCTCCCTCCCTCCCCTGACCCTGCACCTAGCCAACATATTAATGCTTACTGCATTCTCTATGCCATGCATCCCATCCTCGTGACCATCCATCAGCTACTAATTTGTACTTCCTTAACCCTTCACCCCATTCTCCCAGCCAAACGCCCCTCCGCTCTGTCCGTCACCAAATTGTCCACTATATTTGTGAGTCTGTTTTTGACTAGTTTGTTCTTTTTATTTCTAGGATTCTGCATATAAATTAAATCATACAGTGTTTATCTTTTTCTGTGTGATTTAAATACCTTCTAGTTCCACTATGTCGTTGCAAATGGTAGGCTTTCACTTTTTTAATGGCTGAGTAATATTCCATTGTATATATGAACCATAATTTCTTTATCCAATCATCTGCTGATGGGCAGTTAGGTTGATTTTTAACATTTGCATTGGAATGTAGTTCTAATTCAAGTATGCTTTCTTCTAAAGTGACACCATTAATCAAAATATGTTTTCTCATGCTTCCAGGGAACAAACACAAATGTTGATGGAGAAGGTGAGCCTGTTTGTTACACAGGAGAAAAGAGGAAAAGGGACAGCAAGGGGAGGAGGTAAAATGCAACTCACCATGACAAACAGTTTTTTCATTGGTAGTTCTCTCACATTTCTACGTACAGGAACAGAAACCAATAATTGTCTCTGTAATCTTATTTCTTTATTTCTCAATGTAATTTGCAGAATTATTTACATATAGAAGGTTGTTTACATAAATATCACAAAAATATTGGGAAATAAATTTGGCAATGATTTTAGATGAAAACTAAAAGGAGCAGGTCAATAAAGTTTATTTGGTAGTATTGATTCTCAATTAAGATTATTTGTTAGCATCTTCTAAAAATACTATTTATTTTTAAATTCAAGATTCTTCACAATTGGGTCCAAGTTTTCATAAATAAACGTTCTACAGTTTCCCAGGATGAACCCTTTATTGGTGTCAACCTGCTTATCAAAACATATGTGTACATAATTTCACATTTTTACTTATGTTATATCCACTTAATGACCTGGATTTTTCTTATTTCTCTGCTCATCTCCAGCTATTTACATGTTTCCTAAAATTTGTTCATACCCTTTACACCTCAGGGAGATGCTCAGAGTTGTGATTTTCCTCTCAGTCATTGATTGCTTTGTCAGGGGTGGTGTTTATAGTGAGCTTTAGAATGCACTTAAACTTAAGTTCTTATCAACTTAAAATAGACTTTTATAAATATAAGTTGTTTTATGTAAGCTTCATGATAACCATAAAGCAAAAACCTATAGCTGAAATATAAAAAATAAAGAGACAGGATTCTAAGCATATCAATAAAGAAAATCACCAAATTATAAAAGAAGATAGCAAGAGAAGAAAGGAACAAAGAATTACAAAACAAACCCAAAATAAGAAAAAAATGGCAATAATTCTGTACCTATCAAAAATTACTTTAATGTAAATGACCTAAACTCTCCAAACAAAAGATACAGAGTAGCTAAATGGATTAAAACAACAACAACAACAACATATATATGATGCCTACAAAAGCCTCAGTTCAGATGTAAGGACACACACATACTGAAAGTAAAGGGATGGAAAAAAGATATTGTACGCAAATGGAAACCAAAAGAAAGCTTTGGCAGCTATACTAGTATCAGAAAAAATAGTCTTTAAGATGAACACTGTAATGAGAAAAAGAAGATATTTGAATAATGATAAAGGAGTAAGTTGAACAAGAATATATAACATTTGCAAATATTTATGTACCCCAAACAGGAGCACCTAAATATATAAAGCAAATATGACAGACCTAAAGGGAGAAATTGACAGCAATGAAAAAAATTGAAGGAGACTTTAATACCTCCCTTTCATCAATGGGTATACCATCTAGACAGAAAAATCAATAAAACACTGGCCATAAATGAAATGCTAGAAAGACTTAAGAGATATACACACACAGCATTCCATAAAAAAGCAAACACACATGAAACATTCTCCAAGATAGATCCAATTCAAATCAAGCATCTTTTCGAATCACAATAATATAAAACCAGAAATCAATTGCAAGATGAAAATGGAAATTTTACGATGACAAAATCATGGTAGAGTGAGAGACGTCCCTCAATCTCTTCCCTTGAAACAAAAATAAGCTGAACATCTAAAACTCAATAAAAAACACCCAAACTGCACACAAGCAAGTCTGAGTAAGGGATCTGTGCATAAGAGCTACCACAAGCCAGAACCCCAGGAGATGAGCAGTAGAATGGGAGAAACAAAGAAGCTGCCTCGCACAGCGGGAGATCCCTGCAAGAGGAAGAGGAGGTGAAAAGGTGCAGTGGATTCTCTGAACAATCCTGCCTGGAGAATTGTGAACTCCATGCAGAAGCAGGGCTCAGGGCTCAGGGCAGAAAGCAGAAAAATGGAGATGACAGAGAAGTGGGGAAGGCAGAAAAGCAAAACTTGATTGTTACCAGCCATGGTTGCAAAATGTGAAGCTTAGCTGCAGCCCCAATCCCCCAAACAAGAAGGCCCCTCTACCAATATCTTCCAAGACCAAACACCATGGAGCCCAGGCAAATTCTTAGCAAATGTTACCAAAACTGTGGCTAACACTGACAGGGACTGAGACTGAAGATAGCGAGCATGATTGAATATCTATAAGAAAAAAAGGCATTATTAAGATTTTATATAAAGCAGGGATCAAAGAGGCTTAGTCATCAACTACTGGAAACCAAAAGAAAAGCGCCTTCTTTGCAACAGGCTAAAGAGAGAACTTTATATAATAAACCTTCTTTCTGGAAAAAGAGCAGAATACACTTCCATTAATGCCCAGGTGGAGTAATAGTCCATTAAACACCATGAACAACCAAGGTGATAAGGCAGGTCAGAAAGAGAAAAATCTCCAGAAAATAATCTTACAAACATAGAAATATGTGACTTAAATAACAGAGAATTCAGGATGGTACTTCTAAAACAACTCAAGGAGATCCAAAATAATTCATATCGATCTTTCAAGTATTGAAGAAACAACTAGATGAGCAAAAAGGTTTTTCAGCAAGGAGATTGAAACCCACAAAAAGAACCAAATAGAACTTCTGGAGATGAAGAACACACTGCAAGAGATTAAAAATGAAATAGCAAGCTTGGGAAATAGAGTCAAACAAATGGAGGAAAGGATCAGTGATGTCGAAGACAGAAATCTATAAATAATTCAGAAGGAAGAAGAGAGAAACCAAAGAAAGAAAAACAATGAAAGAGAAATACAAGAGCTAGCTGACACCATCAGAATAAGAATAATGGGTATTCCAG
>NW_006432944.1:323408-334125 GCF_000325575.1 Pteropus alecto
AAAAAGCCACAAAGGAGTGGAATCAAATATTCAAACTATTAAATGAAAGGAATGACCAGCCAAGATTAATGTATCCAGCAAAGATCTCCTTTACATATAAAGGAGAAATAAAGACTTTAACAGACGTACGAAAATTGAGAGAATTCTCCACAATGAGGAGAAAGGGGTCAGCACTCCTAAACAAAATTATATAAATATATATATTTAATAGTAAGGCAACTAGCAGACAGATAGAAGCAGAGAATTGCAACCTTTACTAAGAACAGCAAATTATAAGCATAAACAATAAGAAGAGATTTGCTATAGCAAGATAGTATCGAATGTTCAGCATACATAGAGACCAATTGAGAAATCAATAATTGAAAATTTGAGGATTCAATGATACAAATTCACAAAGGGGAATTGAGATAAGGCACGCACAGATAAAAATGGACTAATATACATATACACAACTATCCACTACATAATTGTATTGGTAACCGCATGCCAAAGATACAGAACTGAAGTATATAACATAAAACAAGAAGGGCCAGAGGGAATACCCACAAACTCAACCAAATTAAAAAAAAAAACAAAAACAAAACAAAAACAGAAACACAAGGACAAGGTAGTAATAGAAATACCAAACTACCAGAAAGCAAAAGATAAAATGGCTATTGGGAAACCTCATATTTTAATAATCACCCTAAATATAAGTGGACTGTACTCACCAATAAAAAGGCTCAGAGTTGCAGTTTAGAACAACAACAACAACAGCAACAAACAACCTTATACCGCCTCCAGGACACACATCTCAGTTCCAAAGACAAATATAGACTCAAAGTGAAAGGATGTAAAATGATATTTCAAGCAAATGGCATTCGGAGAAAAGTGGGAGTAGCGGTACTGATATAGGATGAAATAGACTTCAAAACAAAAAAGATAAAGAAAAATACTGATGGACACTTCATAATGATAAAAGGAATTATGCACCAAGAAGACATAACACTTATTAATATCTATGTTCCCAATCGGGGAGCCCTGAAATATGTAAAGCAATTACTAACAGAACTGAAGGGAGAAACAAACCAAAACACTATCATAGTAGAGGACATAAATACCTCACTGTCGGATATGGACAGATCATCCAAACAGAAAATGAATAAGGAAATAACATCTTTAAATGACACATTAGACAAATGGGACAAAATTGACATTTATAGAGCATTTTGTCCCCAAACAGCTGCTTATTCATTCTTCTTTACTGCACATGGAACATTCTTTAGGACAGACCACATACTGGGACACAGAGATAGCCTCAACAAATATAAGAGGATTGAAATCATACCAACAATTTTCTATTATGATAGGACTGACTACACACTGGGACGCAGAGATAGCCTCAACAAATATAAGAGGGTTGAAATCATACCAACTATTTTCTCTGATCATAATGCATTGAAGCTAGAGATCAATTGTAAAAAGAAAGAGGTAAGAACAAATACATGGAGATTAAAAAACATGCCACTGAAGAATAACTGGGTCAGAGAAGAAATAAAAAGAGAGATCAAGAGATACCTAGAAACAAATGATAATGATAGTACAACATATCCAAACTTTTGAGACATGGCAAAAGTTCGTGTCATTACAGGCTTATCTCCAAAAACACAAGAATGAGCCCAAATAAACAACCTAACATTTCATCTTAAATAACTAGAAAAGGAAGAACAAATGAAGCCTAAAGTCAGCAGAAGGAAAGAAATAATCAAAATTAGAGCAGAATTAAATGAAATTGAAAATTAAAAAAAAAAATAGGGAAAATTAATGCAACAAAGAACTGGCTCCTGAGAAAGTAATTAAAATCGACAAATCTCTGACTAGACTCACTAAAGAAAAAAAACAAGGGCACAGATATACATGATAAGGGATGAAAGAGGGGAAATTACGACAGACACTGCAGAAATACAAAGGATCATAGAAGAATACTACGAAAAAGTATATAACACCAAATTTAATAACCTAGAAAAAATGGACAAGTACTTAGAAAGATGAAACCTTTCTGGACTGAATCAAGAAGAACTGGAAATTCTAAATAGAGCCATCAGCAGTATGGAAATTGAAACAATCATCAAAAACTTACCAAAAAGTAAAAGTCCAAGAACAGATGGCTTTACCAGTGTTTTCTACCAAACATTCAAAGAAGATTTAATACCTATTCTCCTCAAACTCTTCCCAAAAATCAAAGAGGAGGCAATACATCCTAATGCATTTTATGAGGCCAATATTACTCTGATACCAAAATTTGGTAAAGATAACAGAAAAAGGGAAAACTACACACTGATATCTCTCATGTACATAGATGCAAAAATCTGAAATAAGATACTAGTGAACCGAATACAGCAAAATATTAAAAAGATTATACACTATGATCAAGTGGGCTTCATCCCAGGGGCACAGGGTTTGTTCAAATTACCCACATCGATTAATGTGATTCATCACATAAACAAATTGGAAAATAAGAATCATATGATCATATCAATAGATGCAGAACAAGTCTTTGACCAGATAGAGCAACCATTTGTGATCAAAACACTTCATAAAATTGGTATAGAAGGAAAATACATTAACTACAAACTCTCACCCAACATTAGACTTAATGGTGAAAAACTAAAAATTTTCTGTCTAAAATCAGGAAGAAGACAAGGCTGTCAAGTATCATCACTGTTACTCCATATAATACTGGAGGTCCTAGTGAGTGCAATCAGGCAAGGGAAAGATATAAAATGCATCCAAATAGGAAATGAAGAAGTCAAACTGACACTATTTGCGGATGACATGATTCTCTACATAGAAAACCATAAAGACTCCACAACGCTACTAGAAATGATAAGCAAATACAGTAAAATTTCTGGATACAAAATCCATGTTCAAAAATCCATAGCGTTCCTATACTCTCATAATGAAGTGTTAGAAAAAGAAGCGGAAAAAAAAATTCCTTTAGAAATTGCAACAAACAGAATAAAATATCTAGGAATAAATCTAACAAAACATGTGAAGGACCTATATGATGAAAACTATAAGACCCTATTAAAAGAAATCGAAGAAGATACAAAGAAATGGAAAGATATTCTGTGTTCTTGGATTAGAAGAATCAACATAGTTAACATGACCTTATTACCTAAAGCATTATACATATTTAATGCAATCCCCATCAAAATCCCATTGGCATTTTTGAAAGAAATAGAACAAAAAATCATCAGAACAAAAAATCAGCACAAAGACCCCGAAATGCCAAAGCCATTCTGAGGAAAAGAAAAGGCTAGAGGCATCCCTCTGCTCTACTTCAAGTTATACTAAAAAGCAAGTGGCATGGTATTGGCATAAAAAGAGACACATGGACCAGTGGAACAGAATCAAGAGTCCAGAAGTAAACCCCTATTGATATGGGCAAATAATTTTTGACAAAAGAGCCAAAAACATACAGTGGAGAAAGGAAAGCCTCTTCAGTAAATTATGCTAGGAAAATTGGAAAGCCATCTGCAAAAAAATGAAACTAGACTGTTGTCTATCACCACGCACCTAAATTAACTCTAAATGGATTAAATACCTGAATATAAGACCTGAAACAATAAAATGCATAGAAGAAATCAGGAACTAAACTCAAGGACCTTGGACTTGAAGATTTTATGAGTTTGACCTCAAAGGCAAGTGGAGTAGAAGCTAAAATAAATGTCTGGGACTACATCAAACTAAAAAGCTTCTGTACAGCAAAAGAAACTGTCAGCGAGGTAAAGATACTAACATCCAAATGGGAAAATATATTTGCAAGCAATGCCTCCAATAAGGGCCTAATATCCAAAATATACAAAGAACTCATCATACAACTCAATAACAACAACAATATAAATCCAATCAAAAAATGGGCAGAGGACCTGAACAGACACTTCTCCCAAGAAAATATACAAATGGCCAACAAATATTTAAAAAGATGGTCAACTTCACTAGCTATTGGGGAAATGCAAATCAAAACTGCAGTGAGATACCATCTCATACCTTTTAGAATAGCTGTATTCAACAGGATAAGTAATAATAAGTGTTGGAGAGGATACAGAGAAAAAGAAACCCTCATACACTGTTGGTGGGGCTGCAAATTGACACAGCTGCTAAGGAAAACAGTATGAAGTATCCTCAGAAATGTAAGAATTGATCTGCCATATGATCCAGCAATCCCTCTGCTGGATATTTACCCCAACGACTTGAAAACTCATAACCAAAAAGATATTTGCACACCGATGTTCATAGTAGCATTATTCACTGTGGCCAGGACATGGAGGCAACGGAAGTATCCTACGATAGATGATTGGCTAAAGAAGCAGTGGTACATATATACAATGGTATATTACTCAGCCATAAGAAGAGATGAAATACTGCCATTTGTGACAACATGGATGGACCTCAAGATAATCATGCTAAGTGAAATAAGCAAGACAGAAAAAGTTGAAAATCACATACTATCACTTATATGTGGGATATAAACCTAAAAGCAACAAATGGACAGGGCAAACAAACAGTGACTCATGGACATGGACTACAGACTAGTGGTTTCCAGAGGGTAAGGGGTGGATGAGGGAGATGTTAGATGGGGTAAAGGGGGTCAAATATGTGGTGACAGAAAGAAATCTAACTATGGGAGGTGAACACACAGTGTAAATAAAGCATATATATATATGCTTTATTGTTAAAGTGTACAGCTGAAACTTATTGGATTTCGTTAGCCAATGTCACCATTAAAATAAATAAATATTAAAAAATAAAAATAAATAAATGTGACAATGAATGTAAAGCTGTTTAGTACGTTGTAAGGTGCCACAGAAAAATATAGAATCGTTGTTGTTAGTGTTTTCACTGGCCTGAGTACAATATGGTCTCTGATAGAGTTTAAAGGACAGCTTCCACAAGATAGGAAGAGGTATATATTTAGCTGAGTCTTTCCCTCTAGGCCTCTAAGTGATGATTGCTAACCTTAAATTCACGTCTAGAATCATCTACTTTTCCCACTAGAGCCATGTGAAGAGAAAATGGAGAGAAGTAGTTGAAGGTAACGAGTAGTTGAAGGTAGGAGAGTAGAGAGTAATACAGCAGCAGCTGTATAAGAGATTGGGGAAGTGGGGCAGTTTTCAGCCAAATCAGGAATAGAACATATAAAAGCCAAGGTGAATCAAATAGTCAGTGTCTTATGCAGATGCTTCCAGTATTTTCTAAGTGAAAACTTTTAGAAATGTGTTCTTTTATTGTACAATAGTGTTTTAGTTGTACCTCCTTAGGCTAGAGATTTTTGTCCAAAGCCTGAGGGCTCTGAAAGAGTACAAAAGCCTCTACTTTCTTTGGCACAGGTATGATGGGTGGGGAGCTTTGTCTCTGCGAATGGGTTGGCTAAAGAACCAGTATAATGAGAAAGGGAATTGGATCCCAGGAATGAACTCTGGGGCTGGCAAAAACAGCTGATATTCTTCCCTATACTCACAGCTGTTTCTAGGAAACAAACATTGTTTACCTTTTCAAGAGAAGAAAAAAATGACATTTCTTTCACTGGGGAGGAAAAACGATGTCTCTAATTGTCTCTGGGCTTCGTCTTGTTTATTTATCAGCTGCTAGGAATCAACTCTTTTCTGAAGCCAAGTTCCAGGTCACAGGGCCTATGTAATGAGAGTATTATCATTAATGAACAGTGGATATCAGCATCACTGTGCCTAGTAACACCTCAGTACTCTTAATTAAAGCTCTTCTCAGTTGTTCCTCTCTTTGCTTTTTCTCCTTGGCTTCTGCTTTACTTTTCTGTTTTCATCTCCCCCGCCCCTTTATTTTCTTTGTCTTTTATTTCTTAACCTCTCTTTACTAGTTTTTTTTCCCATTATCCCTGTTTTACATTCCCTTCATTTTCTCCTCCCTATCTGTGGGTTTCTTTTGCTTCTTATCATCCCCAGCTGGCTCAGACTTCATGCAGATGTTCCTCAGGAGACATTTCCCTCCCCAGCTCAGAAAAAAAGACAGATGCAAAGCCTTTATTAGATCATCTCCTTTGTCTCCTAGCCAGGGAAATATTGTTCCCCAAATAGATTCTACTTTATCTTACCTCAATATGAAATGACTCAAACCAAGGGACTTTTTTTATCTTCCCTTGGGAATGATCATTCCATGGTTTAATACTACATACTTTCGATTTTTCCTTCTCCTTTGTCTAATATTTCCTTTGCTTTATTTTAGCCATTATTCCTGGATACATGATCTGGGACCACACTAAGCCTTTTTGCTTCCTTAATGTCTATTGCTTTCTAGAGCTTGAATGTACTTATTGCACTCCCATCGAGTAATGCTTTTGAACCCTAAAAAGTTGTGTTTCATAGCCACTACTCTATGAGGTAATTATTATCACAATTCTTAAAATATGTGAAATGAGACCTAAATGGATTAAGAAAATTATATACGAACACAAAATTAGAAAGTAGTGGGCCTGAAATTTAAAACTAGATTTGCTCGATTCCATAGCCCATCTTGGTCTGTTCAAAACACCAAAACAAGGCTCAGTATAGTTTACGAAAAAAATCTCACAAAATTCTAGTCACTTGACCAACTCTCATGTCTAGAGTTAGCCATTATTCCTAGACACATTACCTGGGACCACATTAAACCAAAATTCAATTGAAAATTTCATTTTTAAATATATGAAAGGCAGCATGGTACATCAAAAGAATTCCTGGAGTATAGTCACACACACACACACACACACACACACACATACACACACTATAAACATATATACACTGTGTGTACCAGGTATTAACCAAAGTATTTTATGTATATTAACTCATTTTTAATCTTCATTTCACAGATTGAGAAACTGAAGCAAGTCAAGTTAAGTAATAATCAAGGTCACCCAGCTATGAAGTAGCAGAATTAGTTCCAAAACCTGTTAGTCTAACTCTAGAGTCTATGATATCAACCACAACATTAGTTCTTGCCAAACACCTTGGGTAACCTTAATCCTGTTGGTCTTGTTTCTTCTCAAATATTTACTCTGCCCATATACAAACTAAGTAGGTTGGACTACTTATGAAGATCTGCAAGCTGTATTTTACCCTGGGGTTCCACAGAGGTATCTTAGGGACGAGAACAAAAGTACAAGGTAGAGAAGGGGAGACCAAACAACAGTGCTCTAGGTCTCCCAGCTTGTTTACAAATCAGACCAGATCTGCTTTCATCTGTCTTATGTATTGGAGTTTCCTTACCAAAAAAAAATGTTTAAAAATATATTTAAATGATAAAGAAAATGGGTAGAAGAATATTTTAGGGAATGGTAACCCCTTTTCCTCTTATTTTAGTATTCACCTGTATTTAGTCCTTGCATTTAGTCCCTAACTAGAGGCCATTTATTTTGATAGGCTTTATGTTTGCTCCAAGACACTGCAAGCTCGATTTAGGTTTCCACATGAACTTTGTGCCCTTTGCACTGCCATTATCTCTCTTATCAAGAAATCACCTCTATCTTTCTAACTGATTTTTGGCCTCAGCAGTTTCTACATACCCTTATATCTATTATCACCCAAAGATTATGAAATTCTTTGAACTCTTAGGAATATAACATAATTACTTTTAGTGAGGTGAGCTGAAATTTTTATTGAGGCAGGGACTCAAAAGATTTTTAAACTTTGCTGTGTTACAGCCTGGACTTAAGTTGATATTTTTTTTATTACACTCAGATAATTAGGAACACCAGGATATGTTAAGTATAGTCTAACATGAAACTAAATATGAACACAGGGTACTAATTGAAATAATGTGAGGAAATGAGAAGAGGTAAAAGTTCTACAAGAGTTGTTTTGTCTAGAATTATACCAAAAGTCCAATAGTTTACCTTTCCTTCTCTCTAACTGGTGAGATTAGAAATTCCTCATATGTATTGGTAGACTGAACTCAGTTCCATTTGGGATTTTTGTAAGCTCTGTGACATTGAGGCCAAACATCTTATTAGCACTTTCATGAATTATAGACCTTTCTTGGAATAACTTCCATTAGCTCCAGTTACATTTCAATTTTTGTGGAAACTTATGGAGGAAAAAAATAAGCCAATCATGAAAACTGGTAACCATAATTTAATTTCAACAACAAAGTAAATTCATGCAGTAAATTTATGGTCTATCTGTATTTTAGTTAATGGCATAATAATATATTCCATATCAGATGACTCCTTTGAAAGTTACCACATAACCAAAAAGACGAATTTCTCTGAATTACTAAACTATGACTGGTTTGATCATTTTGAATCACCTATCATGGAATGCTTAATATAACAAAACCACATTATGAGTCCAGATACAAGAAATGTCATGAACCATTACTCTTTCATGTTACATTCAGATGATTAGACAGATAGCATAAGTGATTGTGTGATACTCTTAGGGGCTTTCTGATCACCAGAATAACCTAATACCCTTATTTTTACTTCATATTCATTTTATCATTGAAAATTCACAATAAATTTTTGAGAAACGCTTTACTAGGGCCTCATTATTTCTGGTTCTGAGGAAGAATAACTTAGTCCTTCCCAAGTGATGAAGAAATGGGAGGATTCAATGTTTCTTTCTATTTTTCTTTTTCTAGAGAAATACGATAATTTTATGCTTACTGATGCAAAGATTGATTATGTGACTTTTTTATTCATTGATTCCTTCCAAAAAGAGAAAATGGAAGTAAAGAAATATATCTAAAAATTTTAAAGGGAGAAAATTCTACTGGATTCCTCAGATTGTGTGAAATAGATCTGTGAATCAGAAAAGCTATGCCAGGTAGAGAAGTCAGACTTTTGTCAACTTGATGATTTTTAAATTTAATTAATTAATTAATTTGTTTGTTTTTATGCTGACATTGGTTAACAAAATCCAATGAGTTTCAGCTGTACATTTTAACAGTAAGGCATATATATACACTGTGTGTTCACCTCTCATACTTAGCTTGCTTTCTGTCACCACATATTTGAACCCCTTTACTCTGTCTACTTACTCCTTCCCCCTCCACCTACACTCCAGTAACCACAAGTCTGTACTCTATGTCCATGAGTTGCTGTTTGTTTGTTCTATTCGTTTGTTGCTTTTAGTTTTATATCCCACATATGAGTGATATCATGTATTTTCAACTTTTTCTGCCTCATTTATTTTACTTAGCACGATTATCTCGAGGTCCATCCATGTTGTCGCAAATGACAGTATTTCATCTC
Organism: Pteropus alecto; assembly: GCF_000325575.1. Lineage (NCBI taxonomy): Eukaryota > Metazoa > Chordata > Mammalia > Chiroptera > Pteropodidae > Pteropus > Pteropus alecto. Next base: position 332,659 of record NW_006432944.1, read on the forward strand.
TTCTTATGGCTGAGCAATATTCCATTGTATATATGTATCACAGCTTCTTTATCCAATCATCTATCGTAGGACACCTCGGTTGCTTCCACGTCCTGGCCACTGTGAATAATGTTGCTATGAACATCGATGTGAAAATATCTTTTTAGATATGAGTTTTCAAGTCATTGGGGTAAATACCCAGTAGAGGGATTGCTGGATCATATGGTAGATCAATTCTTAGTTTTTTTGAGAAACCTCCATATTGTTTTCCATAGTGGCTGTACCAATTTGGAATCCCACCAGCAGTGTATGAGGGTTCCTTTTTCTCCACATCCTCTGCAACATTTATTATCAATTTTCCTGTTGATTATAGCTATTCTAACAGATGTGAGATGATATCTCATTGTAGTTTTGATTTGCATTTCCCTTATAGCAAAGTTGAGCATATTTTAAAATATTTATTGGCCATTTGTATGTCTTCTAGGGAGAAGTGTCTGTCAGGTCCTCTGCTCATTTATTTTTTTTGATTGGATTGTTTGTTTTTGTTGTTGTTATTGAGTTGTATGAGTTATTTGTATATTTTGGATATTAGACCCTTATTAGAGGTGTTGCTTGCAAATATATTTTCCCATTCGAATGGTTGTCTTTTTACCTTGTTGACAGTTTCTTTTGCAGAGCAGAAGCTTTTTATTTGATGTAGTCCCAGTCATTTATTTTAGCTTTACTTCTCTCGCTTTTGAGGTCAAACTCATAAAATCTTCTTGAAGTTCAAGGTCCTTGAGTTTAATTCCTATGTTTTCTTCTATGCATTTTATTGTTTCAGTTCTTATATTCAGATCCTTAATCCATTTAGAGTTAATTTGGGTGTGCAGTGATAGACAACAGTCTCACCTCATTCTTTGCAGGTGGCTTTCCAGTTTTCCCAGCACCATTTATTGAAGAGGCTTTCCTTTCTCCACTGTATGTTTTTGGCTCTGTTGTCAAAAACTATTTGCCCATATCAATATGGGTTTACTAGACTCTTGATTCTGTTCCACTGGTCCATGTGTCTGTTTTGCTGCCAATACCATGCCATTTTGATTTCTGTTGCTTTGTAATATAATTTGAAGACAGGCAGAATGATGCCTCCAGCTTCGTTCTTTTTTCTCAGGATAGCTTTGGCAATTCAGAGTATTTTGTGCTTCTATACAAATCTGATGATTTTTTGTTCTATTTTCTTAAAAAATGCTGATGGGACTTTGATGTGGATTGCATGAAATCTATATAATGCTTTAGGTAATATGGTCATTTTAACTATGTTGATTCCTCCAATCCAAGAACACAGAATATCTTTTGATTTCTTTGTATCTTCTTTGATTTTTTTAATAGAGTCTTATAATTTTCATTATAAGTCTTTCACATGTATTGTTAGATTTATTCCTAGGTATTTTGGTCTGTTTCTCCCTTTAGTTCTGTTAGTAATTGCTTTATATATTTTGGGGCTCCCTG
>NW_006432944.1:335678-336794 GCF_000325575.1 Pteropus alecto
TCGTCAGTCCTTGAGAATGTTCCATGTGCAGTAGAGAAGAATGTATAAACAGCTGTTTTGGGTTGAAAGGCTCTGTAAATGTCAGTTAAGTCTAGTTGGTCTAATGTATCATTTAAGGATTTTATTTTCTTGTCGATTTTTGTTTGTATGATCTATCTATATCTGACAGTGGAGTATTTAGGTCCTCTACTATGATAGTGTTTTGGTCTGTTTCTCCCTTTAGTTCTGTTAGTAATTGAATTATATATTTCAGGGCTCCCTGATTGGGAGCACAGATATTAATAAGTGTTATGTCTTCTTGGTGCATGATTCCCTTTATTGTTATGAAGTGTCTCTCCTTGTCTTTCTTTACCTTTTTTTATTTGAAGTCTTCTTCTGATATTAGTACTGCGATTTCTGCTTTTTTTCTGAATGCCATTTGCTTGAAATACCATTTTCCACCATTTTATTTTGAGTCTATATTTGTCTTTGGAGCTGAGATGTTTCTACTGGAGGCAACATATGGTTAGGTTTTGTTTTTTGATCCATTCTGCAATTCTGTGCCTTTTTATTGGTGAGTTCATTTACATTTAGGGCAATTATTGAAATAGGAGGTCTTCTTATACTCATTTTATCTTTTGCTTTCTGGTAGCTCAGGGTTTCCATTGCTTCCCTGTCGTTGTGTTTCTTTTTTCTTTATTTTGGTTGGCTTTTGTTGGTTTACCCTCTGGTCATTTTTGTTTTATGTTATATACTTCAGTTCTGAATCTTTGACATGTGCTAACCATTACAAGTATGTATATACAGTCGTCCATTTTCTTCTTTATGTGCCTTATCTACATTCCCCTTTGCTAATTTAGATATTTGAATCTTTCTTCTCAATCATTGTTGTCTCAGTTTGTCCCTATATATGGTGAACATTCATTACTATCTTGCTCTAGCAAATCTCTTGTTATTGTTTAAGCATATAATGCCCTGTTCTTGGTAAGGGTTGCACTCCTCTGCTTCTGTTTGCCTGCTAGTCACCTTATTACTACTTATGCATTTTTCTTTTGTCATTTTGCTTTAGGTGAGCTGACTCCTTTCAATATTTCCTGTATTACAGGCCTCGTAGTGAAGAATTCCCTCAATTTTTGT
>NW_006432945.1:0-4556 GCF_000325575.1 Pteropus alecto
AATTCAGTTTTAGATTTTCATTATTTCAAATTGCTTCATTTTTATATCAAACCTTTCTTTAAATTTATATTAATTCTTATTATATATTGGATTTCTATTTTAAAATCTATTTGAAGAAAAATGTCCTACTACAGAAAATAAAATGAATTGATTTCAAAAGATAGAAAAATATAGGGGTTTTGGAGAATTCAGTGACAGGCCTAACTGCATCTTCTAATTCAAAAGTAAATGGCAATGTGTGGCTACTCAAGACTTCAAAAGTGGCTATTGCAATGTAATATGTACTGTACATGTGAAATATACACCAGATTTTAAAAAGTTAGCACAAAAATGCAAAATCATGGCAAATGTTAATATTGTGGCTGTATTGGGTTAAATAAAATATGTTAAACTCAATATTGTCTATTGCTTTTACTATTTTTAATGTGCCTTCTAGAAAATTTTAAATTACTCATGTGACATATTTTTTTGGACAGCACTGGACTAGAATAATAGATTTTAGAAAGATGTCTATTGTTATAATACTGTGATGTAAACTAGTTATTTAGGAGAAGGTCTTATCGGAGCACACGATTTCCTTGACAGTAGGTATAGATGAAGTATTACCGAATGTGAACAATACTGATATCGTTACCTTTATAAAAGTTTCATCTCAGAGCCAAATTTAAAATTGCAATGTTAGGAAAACACATACTTCTGTCCAGTCATTTCCAATGGCGCTTAATCAAAGTAAGGATATATTTAATAAGTACTGTATATGAGACTTCTCCATTTTTTGTTTGCAGGGAATAAAAAATGTATTACACATGCATAGAAGAAGGGTTTCTAGAGTGTGGCCAGTTGAAAATTTGAAATCATTTTCAAAAGAATAATTGATTTCCTAGCTTGCGGACTAATAACAGTTTTTTTAATGGTCAACTTTCTAAATGGGCTTCTGGAGTTTAATTTTTGTACTTAATTATATTTATCTCTGATTATGTCTCTTTAGGGGAACAGGTTAGTGCTACATACAGCATTTACCAGAATAAATCAAGCACTGCAGCAGAGCAGACAAACTAAATTGCTTCTACAAAAGTGTATCATTTTTTTCTCTTAATTTGTTAAAATATTAAGATCTACTGTAAATTTGCATAGCTACTATAGAAAAATGTATGGAGGTTCCTCATAAAATTAAAACATGTTTTCTAGCAATTCTGTTTTGGGTATACATCCTAAGGAAATAAAATCCCTCTACAGAAGAGATATCTGCACCTCCCTGGTTTATTTACCTCCCTGCAGCATTATTTACAATAACCGAGACATGGGGATGACTTAAGTGTCCATCAACGGATCAGTGAATAAAGTAAATGTCATTTACTTATGCACACGCACACACACACACAGAGTACAATTCATTCATAAAAAAGAAGGAAATTTGGCCGTTTCCAATACATAGATGGACATCGAGGGCATCATGTTAATTGAAATAAGGCATACAAAGAGAGACAGATAATGAATGATCTCACTTATATGTCGAATCTAAAAAAACAAAGAAACAAACTCACAGAAAAAGAAATCAGATTTGTAGTTTCCGGTGGCAGGTCAGAGTGGGGTCAAGGAATTTGGTGAAGGTGGTGAAAGGTATAAATTTCCAGTTATAAGATAAGCAAGTATTGGAATTTAATGAAGAGTATGGTAACTATAATCAGTATTATATTATATTATAATTATATTGTAATTATATTATAATACTGTATTGTGCATTGGCAGATTGCTAAGAGAATAGATCTTAAGAGATCTGATCTCAAGGAAGAAAAAAGTTTTAACTGTGAGGTGATGAAAGTTACCTAAATTTATTGTGGTAATCATTTCACAATATATACATTATCAAATCATTATATTGGACACTTTAATTTTATACAATAATAGATGGCAAATATATCTCACTCAATAATGGAAGTAAAAAAGATTTACAAACCTATTCTCTAGTCCTTTTCACTCTCATGAATACAACTGTTAAGACATAAGGCTAAGATTCTATTGTTCAAAAGTAGTGACCATCCTTTGATGCTTCTTTGAATCGGTATGAATCTTGCCTGTTTTCCCCTAAATGACACTTGCATTTATAGAGCAAGTCAACACAATATCTCTGGTAGTATTAAGGTGAAAATATTATTTTTTTAATAAAATCTCCAAATTTAGGGAAATATATTTCAAGACGAAATTACATTTCATTTGTGAAGAAAGTGATTTTGAAATATTTTTGTTCAAAGATTAATGCCAACTAATAAGGTTCATTCTTTCAACAATTCTAAAATGTGCTTTGTGTATTACTTACTGTAAAAAGTCTTTACATGGATGTGCATACTACATCAACCCTTAAAAATTAAAAATAAGAACACTGAAAAATTGGAAACTAGAACAAAAGTTGACTTCCTTAACTAAGAATATTATTGGAAAACACTCTTATAGTAAATAGAGTAAATTTTTACTTTTTAAAATTCTTTGTAACTTCTTGGTGATTTACAGAAGTCATAAAATTAATGTATTTCTTCATCATTTTTAATATCAATAAAACAGTCTAAGAAATCAGTAATACTTGGGAATCATTTGCATACTTCTGTAAAAGTTAGAGGGTTCTAACACCCACAACAAGAATGCCAGCTCGGTACAAAGTGAACACAGTGGCCTTGTCTTTTCAAGGAGAATTCCACTTTTTAAGACGTAGACTCCACTCTAAATTCTGGCGTAGGTGGTTTTCTCTCCCTCCTTGAAGAGATGACTCACTTAAACAAGTCATCTAAATGCAGGCTGTTCTGCAGGGAGTAAACTCATCAGATAACCTCACGTTCTATCAGGATCTCGGTCTGTGTGTGCATCCCACCTCACCTGCTGAAAGGCAGGGTAGACCGTAAGCCATGTATTTCAGAAAAGAACGCTTAACTTTGTGTGCTGGTTGTTGGTGCTAGGAAGGGAAGAAAGAACCCCCAGGTCAGGCAGAGCTCTCCGCTCAGGTGGAATAGATGCCCCCTCTTCTGAGTCCTCACACCAGGCAGGGCACTTGCAAATGAGCCAGCTGGCAAAGAGGAGGAACCGCCCCTCTCATTCATCTTTACAAGTTTTGTTTCACACTTTTATATTTAGTACCACAAATTGGGCCAAGAAATGTTGCCTTGAGAAGGACGTGATTGGGGAATCAGAGTGGGCCAGGGCAAATACTGTTTTACTCTTATAAAGACATGTTTATAATGCACCACAAGTGTTCCTTCCCTTTGTCATCTCTGGTGCCAGACTTTAGGAAGATGAGTTTGAGCAGAAATAAACGTTTTCTGAATTAAATATAGAGAAGTTTACTACACCCATTTTCGCATGCTTATTTTCAAGAATTAGCTCTTGCTTAGAAACAGAGATGGCAATATTTTTTTAAGTCTCACTGACATATTTTCAACCAAAGATTGTTATTCCTACCAACAGAAATCAACTTTTATAGTAGGTTCTGCTTCAAATTTAGTTTTTCTTATTTGAATATATTTATATGTGATATTGATATATATGTGTAAATATTGTTTGTCAAATAATTTGTCAATTACTGAATTATAGGGCAAACCAGTTTTCTGTAGAGAAGTTTGTTTACAGGGAAAGAAGCATATTTGAACTAAAAGTTTCTTAAAGCTGGAGGAATGTATCTGCAGTGAAATGGGAAGTCCCATTTATAGAGGCCCTTATTGTTCATTTTTCGAAAACCTGATTTTCAAATCTGATAAAAATAAAATATAGGATTACAGAAGATTTATTTGTGACAATGTGTTTATTTTGTTTCCAGTGTATTTTATCCCCAATCAGAGTATGTTTCTAATCGGGGGCCCATCTTCAGTAGCCATTGCACTCCCACAGTCATTACTCCTGCCCCTCACATCCCAGAGCCTGAGGTGTTGTCTGGGCTGCTCCACTCCCCAGACATGTGTCCGATGACACCACATCACCTACAGCAGGGAGTCCACACTTCTCAGATGATATTTGAAGACTTTCTACAATTAAATCCCAACTCTTCTTCCCAAGGTGCGTCTTTCTGCTGCGTTTCTTCAAATAACCTACTCTCGGTCAAGCCGGACCATCTGCCCTGTGCTGTATTCCTAGTTCCCTGGTACCTGGAACACCTGTGGCTCCTGGGCATCTGCGAGGCTGGTGCATAGCGCCCATTCCGTGACGCTTTACTCATAGCCTGTTACCCAGCCTTGAGTATCTGAGTATCTATATACACGTGTCTAGGAGAAGACATATCTTCCACATTAGTTTAATGCATGGTGTGGCTAGGCTAAGTAAACGCCAAGTTCAGTAATGAAACTATAAACTTTAAATTGTGTAATTAACATTAGGATTTGTTTTAGTTTATGCAAAAAAAAAAAATGTTCTCGTTGCAGATTTCAATTAAATTCAATTGCTAAACCTCTGAGCTCGAGACTCAGTGTGTCCCAACCATGGCTGCACACTGCAGTCACTTGCTTTACTGATGCCTGGGTCCCAACCCGCAGAGGTTCTCACATCACTGATCTGGGATGTGACCTGGGCACACGGAT
>NW_006432945.1:5040-20671 GCF_000325575.1 Pteropus alecto
CAAGTGCCCTTAGTTCGAGGCCCACTATGCTTATTGTCACAGCGTTGTTTAAGATTTACCTTCCCTGGGGTCCTCTCGAAGGAGGGGCAGAATCATTTACATTAGGGTTTTGGGAGCCTATGGTCAAACATCTCTGTGATTTAGAATTCTAGCAGGCTTGGATGGAATTCAGAAGTAGACATTCGACCAAGGAAATCACAAATACTGTCCGTAATTATGCCTGATTGAAGCCGAAGATTAAGCAAAGACCTTGCTTGGTAAACTTGCCAGTCTGGAGGCCTCAGGACAAAAGTGGAGCCCTGAGGGGTGTTGGCTCCAGGGCGATCCACTGTCTGGGATCTGGGTTTCTATTTTCAGGTCGATGCGCTTTATTCTTCAATCTAGCGTTCCAGAAAGCGCACAATCATGTTCCCGCCAGCAACTGTTTCTTTTCCACCCTTCCTAAGTGGGATAGTAACTGTCTGTTTACGAACGCAGTGGTGAACCAGCTGTTTACCGCAAGCCGCAGTGCTGCTTCCAGATGGGTAAGCAGCCAGAGAACGGCCAGCTGGATGTGGACGCCGAAGGAGTCGGAACTCCCCACCGGACCCTAATGGGTTAAATCTCGATCGGGGCCACGCCCCGTTCCCTCCAAGACAAAAGCACTGCCCAGCGCCGAGGCCCCGCCTTGTGCCGGCCGATTGGCCACGCCCGGCTCCGTAACGTCACGCCTCAGGCCACGCCCACCCGCGGTACCGCGCTTGACACTTTTTGAGTCTGGGGATTGTTGCGTCTGATAACCGCACTCAAAAAGGTAAATTCTTACTGTCTTTGAGGTTCCCCGCTGATACCTTCAAAAATGACGGCTTCTTCCGCGCCGCGCACTGCACCTCTCCGCCTCCCCGAGAGCCCCTTTGATTCTTGGAGCTTCCTTGGGATCCTTTTGATGGCTCTAGTGCTCCTGTTACCCACATCCTCCGGTAGGGGCCTGGAGCGGGTGTGCGCTCCGAGGACGAGCTGGAATGGGCTGTGGAACAGGCCGACTGGAACCAGGGCGGGGAGGGAGCTTGGCTTGGTGGGTCGGGTCGGAGGCGTAGGGTTGGTCCGACCCGGGTGTTAGGGAGTTGGGGTGAAGGCCTAGCCAGAGATTTCCCGGACTGTGCTGTGCGCGGATCTGCGGGAGTGGGGACCACGTAGTGGGCGCGGCGGACGTTGTTCGGTGGTGGGCGTAACCGGTATTTGCCCCGGGCCAAGGTGTGTCCTTTGAAATTCGAGTTTGCAGGTGTTTGGGGATTGAGCCAAAGGGGCTAGGGAGCGCGGACCGAACGTTCAAGGTGAGGGCTCGTCCACGAGTGCACTGGAATGTTAGGTCCCTTCTGTGCCCCTGAGGATATTTGCGCTGTATTCGGTGGACGGGTGATGCCTTGGTGAGTGGCCGGGTTGGGCTGTGTAACACGGTCCGTGTTACTGGGTGCTTGCTTTAGAGAGTGGCGAGACCATCGATATGCAGTGTGGGCAAGGACCCTTTGCTTGCTTTTTATGGCATCTGGGGAGTCTTGTGCGTGGAGCCCTTGAGTGAGAGCAGGTTCTGGGTGCCTGGGGTTCAGAGGGAATGACGCACGGTGCTTTTTGTATATAAAGGTAATAGGCTCCTCGTGGCCCCCAAATCGTAATGGTTTGCTGTCCAGGTGTGCAGGCTGTTTTGGTTTGGTTTAGCTTGGTTTCCTGCCCCGCCCCCCACGCCCATAAATCAATATAGGCAGTATCCTATTGTATTCCCTAATGTCTTTTGGACGTTATTTTTCTTTTTTCTTTCTTTTCTTTTCTTTCTTTCTTTCTTTTTCTTAATTAGGTTGGGTCCTGTTTGAGAGGAAATGCAAAACAACCTAGAAAAACCTACTAAGAAATGAGACTCTTAAGAAATGATCAATAAATAAAGTTAACAGAGTTTTCTCCTAACAGCTCATAAACTAAAGCAGAAGGCCATCCACTAAGTTTGATTCGTGTTTTATTGAAAATAATGAGTATTAAAATATATGTATGCTAAGAAAACATGCTTATTTTATAAAACATACACAATCAAAGGACAGCCATTCTTAAAGTCTAGTGTATTTCCTTTTATCTTTATATGCATGTGGGATTCTATGCCCAACTTATTTTTAGGCTCTCATTACATGTAGAAGTTTATATGCTGCATTCTTTTCTTAGCAGCAGCCTCGCATGTGCCAGGTCCTGTGCTGGTCTTGAGGATACACTGGTGAGCCATAATAAGCCCTTTCTATTTTCATGATCCTTATTTCTCTATTTGTCTGTTTGCAAGCATGCACACACACAAAGGTTAACAGGGACTGCGTTTTGCTCACTGTTAGATCCCCAGTTTCAGGCACACAGTAGGCAATCAGTAAATATTTGCTAAAATTTATTGGTAGTGGTGGATGGTAACCATACCATAATACTAACATGTTATAGCCCAAGAGATGTGATTTGGAGGGAAGGAGCATGATTCTCTGACAGCATTTAACAAATGACTGGTGGAAGGAAGGACTTTTCTGCTCATCAGACAGGCCAAACTGCCACTCTGCGGCTTCTGTATGTTTCTTCCTTCAGTCTAGAAGCATTCTCCTCCTGCCTCTTGCATTGTGGATTCCTTATTTTTCAAACTCAGCTGCAATCTTACACTCTCAGGGACTTCTCTAGGCAAACTACATCAGTGAGAAACACCCACTCCAGCTTAAAAACCCCTTAACTTATCACTCTTCCAAAACTCTTCTGTTCTTTCTCCACTAGAATACAGAGGTCCTGTCTATCTTGTCACAGTTGTGGTTGCCAATGCCCAATTTTTTGCCTTGGTCTCAACATATTTTTATAGCTATTAAGTACCAGGAAATTAAGTATAATGTCAGCTGGGACTTGGAGCCCAGGAAAAATTCCTTCTGTCTTTCCCTGTTAATGAAAAGTCTGCAGGCCTGTAGACACTCCAGTTATGTTGTAATTGATGATTAAAAAGTTCATTTCTATGGGGGGAAGGAAGGCAACCATGGTGGTAAGAAGGAAATGAGAGGAATTTTTAAAAGAAGAATTAACTTTAGAATAGACCTAAAGCTAGAAGCTGAAGGAGCTGTTGAGAGCTTTTGCAATAGAGGATAGATAAAGTGAATAGGGTCCAACAGGGAAGGTGGCAAAACTAGAAATGAAGAGGAGGAAAAACAAGGTTAAGTTGAAGATTAAAAGATAAATCGGGATAAACTAAAACTTAGAGAAAGTAAAAAAATGAGAACTCAATATGCTGGGAAGGGAACATATGTGGATAAAATAAACATTTTACCTTCGAAGCAGCTCAGGCGGAGAAGGTTCTGTAAGCAGACAATGTTGTGCCTGGGAGGCTTGCCATCTCAGAGGTAGTGGCCAAATGGTTTAAAGTAGCAGCAGAGAACATTTGTCAAATTTTAGAGACCAATCTCATTTCTCCAGGAGAAGTTTGCTTTTTTGGACAAAACCCAAATCTCCTGTTATGTGTGGTGTCTTCTGCCTATTGTCTTTTCTTTCTTTCTGATTAAAGCAGATAAGGTCAACACGTGCTTACATAGTAGTTTTCTAAGTCTGCATATTACAATGCAAAGACAGCAGTCCTTATCCTGTCAATTGCTAGGTTGCCGGACACTGGGAGATAGGCAACAAAAGACATTACATGGCCCCGAATTTCTCCAGTGCATAAATCTTCAAAATGATGATTTTAAATATTCATTATAGTATATCCTTCACCATTGTTTTCTGTTTGACAGCAGTGGTACATTGAGCACCAAAGTTTCTTGAATAGCGACTATGAGGGACACACTGTGCTAGGTGATTATGAAGTTTAAGTTAGTAAAAAGCACTTAAAACAATGGTTGGCACAGGTAGTGCTTAATATTTACAATTTTAAAGTTATAAAGGAACGTGGGGAAACATGGTAGAGTAAGAGATGTCCCCATATCTCTCCCCTTGAAACAACAAGGATGGGCTAAAGAGATTCAAATGTAGGGGAATAGGGGGAGGGTGAAGTAGGTAAAAGGGATCAAATATATGGTAACTGAAGGAAACTGGACTTTGGGTGGTAAACACATAATAGAATATACAGAAGTCAAATGATAATATACACCTGAAAGTTATATAATTTTATTAATCAATGTTACCCCAATAAACTTAATTTCAAAAAAAGAAAAAAATAAAATAAAGTTATAAATACCATCAGTATTATTGAAGAAGGAAGTACTAGAATCTTTCATTACCATACTTTAGCAAAAAAGGTGTTTGGCGATGGACCGGTAGTAATAAAGAAGCTGCCTCTCATAGCCCCCGAGCTCCCTGCAGGAGGAGTGGGAGGGGTGAAGTTACGGGAACTTCCCTGAACAGCCCAGCCTGGGTCTGCTATGAGCTGCCACGCTGGGTGGAAAGGCCCAGACATCAGGTCAGAGGACAGAGAAGCAGAGGAGACTGCAGAGAAGCAGCTGATTTTTATCGACCCTGGGTGCAAAACAGCTGTGCTGCAGCCGCCATACTCCAACTCAGATGGCACCTCCCCCCATACCCCGGAGTCTGATTACCGCGGAACCCCATGGGAATCTGAGCAAACCCTACCAAGACTGTCGACAGGATCTGAAACTGAGGGTAGCAAGCATGATAATATTAAAATATTATTTCTAATCATAGCAGTAAAGGAGAATGGGTTCATAATAAACTAATAAATATTTTAATGTGAAAGAAATTAAAAACTGATAAGGGAAATGTCTATAAGTAAATGAAAAAAATGAATGACTACAAGCATGAAAATAGTAACAAAAAGAATTATGATTTGGACATATCTTAAGAACAAGTCGACTGAACAGTAAAGAATTTTGATCTAAGAGTATATAGAACGGGTACTGGTGCTCATTCAGCTCTGACATTAGGTACTAGAAATGTAGTGATGAATGAGACATGGCACTTAAGAAGATGACAGTCCGGGGAGTATAAATGGCGCCTTTTTTGCAACAGGCTAAAGAGATACCTTTATATATAATATATCTTCTTTCCAGAAAAACAACACAATACACTTCCATTAATGCCCAGGATGAGACATGGCACTTAAGAAGATGACAGTCCGGGGAGTATAAATAATAAACAGTTATGATATTAAACGTGCTATAGTGAAGAAAGTTAGGGCAACATGAGGACACTTAACTCAATATTTTGAGTTCGAGCTGTCAAGAGCTGCAAGGAAGTGTCACCTAAAATGAAGCTGAAGGATAAGTGGGTGGGAAGAATGGTAGGTTGTCTGGTCAAAGCAGAAGTAAAATGTTGTATGGAGGCCTAGCGTGCTAAAGTAATTTTAGTAATTTAATGGACACTACAAGGAATTGAGAATAGTGTGCAAGAGTGAGCAGGGTCCTGATAGTCACAGATTTTAAACGTTTGTGAGCCTTGTTAAGGAGCCTTAGACATTACCTTGAGGGCATTGGGTGGCCATCGAAAAGCATTTGACTAGGGAGAGCATTAGTCACTGTATCATAGCAATATCTTTATGGTAGCAGTTTGAGAAATGAATGGTAGTGACATAAGCTTCATGGAAGAGTGAAGAGACTCCTTGTTTCTCCCGTTAAATTTATAATAAGTTGGACGAACAACTGTAACTCAACAAAAGATCCCCTGCTCAAAACACCAACATGTCTGAAAGATCCACACAGTGGGACATCTAAAGTGGGAGTACTGGAAGAAGTAGGGGAGGCAGGCTGGGGAGAAGGATGGACAGTGGCCGCTGATGCTGTTTGACCCGCCGCATGGCTCCAGCGAAAGCAGTAGCTGCGCATAGGTCGAGCAGCAGCCTTTACATGGCCTGGAGCATGAGAGAGTCAGAAGCAGTTTCTCTCCCAGAAAAGACATCTTTCCACGCTCCTCATTGTGGAAGAGCTGGGGAGAGGTGTGGGCTAGGAAGCTGGAAACAACACAGTGGGGCCAACTGCCATTACTAGAAGGGGCAGAGCTGCCACACTATGAACTTGCAACTCCTCTGCCCCACACACCCCACAGAGCCCAGTGGAAAACACATCAGAAATAGGAGGTAGTTCTGGGAACTCATAAAACTGGTTCTACCCTCCTCCACATTTCCCGCCACACTTGTGCCCCATGACTGACACAAGTTGGTCACAGAAGGGCAACCCACCATTTCAGTGAGTACAGGGCATTTTTATTCATGCAAAGCTATGCTGATCCACTCCAATCCCATAGACACAAATAGTGCGGGTAAGAGAAAACAAGAATTTGCACTTTACTACCATCTACTGGAAAACAAAAGAAAGCACCAGAACCTATCAACAAGAAAAAAGACAACTACCTCAAATGCACAGACAGAGAAACAATCCATCAAATACTGTGAAAAAAACAAGGTAACCAGAAGCCCAGAAAGAAAATGAAAAGTCTCCAGAAACCAAATCTCAAAGTCATGGTGGACTGTGATTTAAATGATGGAGAATTTAGGATTGTAGTTATGAAGAAACTCAATGATATACAAGATAACTAAGAAAGACAGTTTAATGAGTTCAGGAATAAAATTAATGAACAAAAGAGATACTTTACCAAAGAGATTGAAACTATAAAAAATAACCAAACAGAAATTCTCAATAATTAGAGACTAATTATGGAATGCATTAGAGACTGCATTAGAGACTACTGGAAATAGATCAGTGCAGATGGAAGAGAGACTTAGTGAGCTCAAAGATAGAAATCTAGAAATGACCCAGGAGGGAGTAAAGAGAGAACAAAAAGTTAAAAATATAAAGAAAGACCTTCATGAAAACTATCTGACTGTATTAAAAAGGGCAACATAAGGAAAATAGGTCCAGAAGAAGAAGAGAGGGAGAGGAGAAGAAAAAGCCTATTCATAGAGATGACTGATGAGAACTACCTAAGCTTAGGGAAATAACTGGACTTTAAAATAGGCAAAGCTAACAGAACACCTAACTGCATGAATACCAAATTCATTCTTCAAGACACATTTTATTCAAATCATCAAAAATTGACAAAGGATTCTCAAGGCAGCCAAGGAAAAAGTTCTATAACCTACAAAGGAAGTCCTGTTAGATTATCATCAGATTTCTCAGTAGAAACATTACAAGACAGGAGATAGTGGAAGGAAATATTCAAAATATTGAAAGAGATGAATCATCAGTCAAGGGTAATATATGCAGCAAAGTTATCTTTTCAATGTGAAGAGAAATAAAGGCTTTCCCAGTCAAACAAAAGGCGAGAAAATTTTCCACCAGAAAACCTCCATTACAAGAAATGTTGAAAGGAGCTCTTCTACCAGAAGCAAAAAGACAAAAGTATACAAAACATTGAATAATATGATTGACAGAAGCAGGAAACTTTAGAATAAGTTATTAAACAATTATAAAGGTTAAAGAGGAAAGGGAGCATTAAAAATAAGTACAATTCCTACAATTTGGTAACCAATGCATAGCATATTGAAGGATAATTTCTGACAAGAAAATCAAAAGAGGAGGTCGAAAAAGACTGAAGGGTATAGGTGAATGAAAATGAGAGATAAGGACTGTTACTAGAGGTAACCACAAAACAAACAAAACAGTGCTGAGACACAAAATATAAAAAAGAGGAAAAGGACAAAAAAATCATAGAAAATTATCAAATGAAAGAGACAGAATCACAAGGGAAAAGAAACAATGAGAGATACAAAGCAACCAGAAAACAAAACATAAAATGACTGTAGTAAGACCTCATATATCAGTAATCACCTTAAATATAAATGGACTGAGCTCACTAATCAAAAGGCACAGAGTAGTGGGATGGATTAAAAACAAGACTCAACTTTATATTGCCTTCAGGAGACTTCTCTTAGCTCCAAAGGAAAACATAGGCTCGAAGTGAAAGTGTGGAAGATGATACTTCAAGCAAATAGCATCCAGAGAAAAGTGAGTATACGCATACCTATATTAGACAAAATAGATTTCAAGATAAAAAAAAAAAGTAACAAGGGACAAAGATGGATATTTTATAATGATAAAGGGGACAATTCATCAAGAAGACATAACACTTATCATTTTGTATGCACCCAACCCAAGATCATCAAAAGGTATAAAGCAATTGCTAACAGACCTAAAGGGAAAAACTGACAAAAATATAGTTACTTATAGTAGGGGACCCATTGACAATGATAGACAAATCATCCAGACAGAAAGTCAATGAGGAAATATTGGCCTTAAATATGACACATTAGTGTATATGATCTTAATTGATATTTATGGAACTTCCTATCCCCAAACAATAGAATAAACATTCTTTTTAGTGAGCATGGAACATTCTCAAACATAGACCACATGTTGGTGCACAAAATTGTTCTCAATAAATTTAAGGAGACTGAAGTCATACCAAGCAAATTTCCCGACCACAGTGGTATGAAACTAGAAATTACAAGAAGCAAGCTGAGAAAAAAACACAAATAGGTGTAGATTAAACAACATGCTACTGAACTAATTTGGGGTCAAAGAAAAAATAAGAGGACAAAAAAAATGTAGAGACCAGTGAAAATACAACATATCAAAATTTGGGGGATGCAGCAAAAATGATACTGAGAGAGAAGTTTATAAGCATTACAAGTCTACAAGAAAAATCTCAAATGAACAATCTAATATTACACCTTAAAGAACTAGAAATATATGAATAAGTAAAGCTCAAAATCAGTAGAAGGAATAAAAGAATAAAAATCAGAGTGGAAATAAATGAAGTAGAGAAAAAATAATAGAAAAAAATTAATAAAACAAAGAGCTGGTTTTTTGAAAAGATAATAAAAAAAACAGAAATGAAAGAGAAGAAGTTACAATGGACACCACAGAAGTACAAAGGATTATATGAGAATATTATGAAAGGATATACACCACCAAGTTTGATAACCTAGAAGTAATGGACAAATTCTCAGGAATCCACAACCTTCCTAGACTAAATTATGAAGAATTGGAAAACCAGTGCAAGATGGCAGGCAGCGTAGATGGACACTGAGCTTGCCCCCTCCTAAGAACACATTGAATGTACACCTACAGTGAAAGCTATTCCGCTGAAAGACAACTGTGAGCCAATTGAATAACTTATGCACAACAAGCAGGAGAAAGAGAGAAAGTGAGTGAAAGAGCGAGAGAGGAAGCAAGAGAGAATATAGAGAAGGTTGGAGGACTACAGGAACTCTCTGAGAGCTGAGGGAACAACCTAGGACTGGTGAAGCCACTGTTTACATTTACCTTGCATGTGTATAGTGGCCAAAAGCTCCATCTAGGTTCTCTGACCAACCTGCAGGGCACTGTAGTGCATCCCCAGACACTCTTCCCATACGTATATCCAGCTGAAACAGGAGGGCCCTATAGCATATATGCAAGAAGCTGCTACACCAAAGGATTGATCCAAAAGGTATAGCAGGATGCTGCTTTATGCACTCACTAAACTGTGCTTGCACACAGGGCTCCCACACCTGGAGAGAGTGTGGAGCTAGCAAAATGCTATGGTGCCCATCTGTAGGGCTACCTTTTCCAGAGAAAGTGCACAGATAGTGAGGCACTACTGTGTGCTCACGCGCAGCTGCCCCCTAGGAGAAAGGGTGGAGCTACCAAAACACTGTGGTAAACACACAGGACCCATCCAGAAAAACTGCAGAGATAGTGGGGCACTGCTGCTCACACATGTGGGGCTGCCCTTCCCAAAGAAGTGTGGAGCTAGTAAAACTTTGCAGTACCAACATTCAGGGCTGCTCCATGCAGAGTGAGCGGAATGCTGCAGTACACTAGCTGAAGGCTGCCCCTCCTGGAATGGGTGCATAACTAGCAAAGTATGACCATGCACTTTCACAATACTGCCCAACAAAGAGGAAGGGCGGAGCTAATAAGGAGTTGAAATCCAAGCATTCAGAGCAGCCCTGCCCAGATCCTGCTCTGATAACAAACAATTAAAGAAACAGGGCATACCAAGCATGCACTCAGCAGCCCTGTCTACACCAGGCAGCTCTACTCAGATTAGAAGGGCAGGAAGCATGCACTTCAGGCTATCCTACCCAGAACCCACTCCTTCAGACCAGACTGTACACCAGGCACCACACACACCCACTTTGACTACAGCCATCCTGCCCAAACTATTTGACACACAGTCAGTCTACACAGAAGCCACACTGTCAAGACTGGGAGAGAGAGCTATTTCATCCAACTCACAGGAACAAACACAGAAAGTCAAATGGGGAGACAGAAGAATAAGCCCCAAATGAAGGAACAAAAAAATCTCCAGAGGGAAACCCTAATTAAATGGATATAAGTAATTTGCCTGATAAAGAATTCAAAGAAATAGTCATAAGGCTGTTCATCAAATTTGATAGTAGAATAGAGGAACTTAGAGAGCTCTTCAACAAAGAGATAGAAAATGTAATACCTGATCAGAGATGAAGAATACAATAACTGGAATGAAGACTATATTAGAAGAAATCAAGATCAGATTAGTTAATACAGAACAGATTACCAACCAGGGAGACAGAATAGTGGAAATCACCCAATCAGAATAGCAACTGAACAAAGAATTCTAAAAACTAAAGATAGTATAACAAGATCTCTGGGATAACATCAAGATTCCTAATACTTGCATTACAGGGATTCCAGAAGGAGAAGAGAGAAAGAAAGGGGTGGAAAGAATATTTGAAGAAATAATGGCTGAAAATTTTCCTAGTCTGGGAAGGAAATCCAGGTCCAGGAAGCACAGAGAGTCTCAAACAAGATGAACCCAAAGAGGTCCACACCAAGACACGTCATAATTAAAATGCCAAAGTTTAAAGACAGATAATTTTTAAAGCAGCAAAAGAAAAGCAGTCAGTTACCTATAAGGTAGCTCTCATAAAACTGTCAGCTGATTTCTCAACAGAAACTTTGCCTATCAGAAAGTATTGGCATGAAATATTCAAAGTGATGAAAAGCAAGGACTTACAACCCAGCTATCATTTAGAATCAAAGGACAGAAAAAGAGATTTCTAGATAAGAAAAGGCTAAAGGAGTTCATCAGCACCAAACTGGTATTACAAGAAATATTAGACTTCTTTAAGAAGAAGAAGAAAAGATCAAAAATGTGAATAATTAAATGGCAATAACTACATATCTATCACAATTACTTCAAATGTAAATGGATTAAATGCTTCAATCAAAAGACATAGGCTGGCTGAATGGATAAGAAAAAAAGACCCTTACATATGGTGCCTATAAGATACTCACTTCAAATTGAAAGACACACAGATTGAAAATGAAAGAATGAAAAAGATGTTTCATGAAAATGGAAACAAATGAAAATCTGGGGGGCGGCAATACTCATACTAGACAAAATAGACCTTCAAACAGGCTTTCACAACAAACAAAATAGGACCAGTAATCCCACTTGTGGGTACTTATCTGAAGAAACTTAAAACACTACTTCAAAGGGACATGTGCATCCATTTGTTCATTGTGGCATTATTTACAATAGCCAAGGTATGGAGGCAACCTAGGTGTCCATCAATGGATGAACAGATTAAAAAAAAAAGAGGTAGTACATACATACAATTGAAGATTACTTAGCCATGAAAAAGAACGAAATCCAGCCATCCACAACAACATAGATGGACCTAGAGGGTATTGTGCTGAGTGGAGTAAGTCAGGTAGTAAGAGACCAATGTCATATGATTTCACTTATATGTGGAATCTAAAAAACAGGATAAATGAATGATCAAAACATAGACAAGCTCATACGTGCTGAGAGCATTTTGATGGTTGCTAAACTGGGTGGGGGTAGGGCTAGGGAAATGGTTGAAGCGGGGAAGGGGATTAAGAGGTAAAAATTAGTAGTTAAAATAGTCATGGGGATGTAAAATATAATATGGGTGATACAGTCAGTAGTATAATAACTATGTATGGTGTAAGATGGGTACTGGATTTATCAGGTGATCACTTCATAAGTTATATAAATGTCTAATCACCATGCTGCATACCTGAAAATAATATGATATTGTATGTTAACTGTAATTGAAAAACAAAAATATATATTTTTTAATAAGTTAAACTGTAAAAGTGAAAAAAAAGTATGATATTAGACTCAATTATTTCAGTATATAAACCTTGTAATCAACTGATTGCCAAAAGAAAATTTAAATACTACGCATTGATTAAATCATGTCTTTCATGATTCACGTTAGTGGGAAAAAAATGCTTCAAATTAGTTGAATGAAGGATACTTGTATACTTTAATCACAGGTTGCTGTTACTTGATTTATTTCTTGATGGTTTCAGAAAACTCTAGAATGATGCTATCTATTTGTCTCTGAAGGGAAATATATAGCATTTCTAGCCCATGTTTGTTTTCCTGTTGAAAGTGAGAATGTCTGGCTCAGGATATTCAGTAAATGTAATGTCGTTAATAAAACTCACCTCTATACTAATAGTCTTTTTAAACAATGCTTTTAATTACTAGAACATTTGGTTTCCTTTTTGCTTCTGTTTTCTTTTGGGCAGTCGATTGAGGAACATTCAGATATCAGTGGAAATGCTGAAAATATTTTGACAATAGGTGAATATCAGGACATGATGGAAATAAAATGTTGGACTGTGCATATAGAGAGAATTTTAGAATCTAGACTATGATATGACCTAAGTAAAATTTCACTTGCTAAGAGTTCTCTTGACCAGTCTCTCAATCTGAAGTAAGAACAATCCAAGGAGTAAGACAGGAAGATACCTCAGGGATCAAAATAGATCGATCTTTTTTCTTCCTATATCATTAACGTTTTAGATAAGACTGCATTCTTTTAGCCCTTTAGAATTTTACTTGATGTGTCCATCACCTTCTTTTACAGAATAATTCTAACAGATTTGTTAGGTTTTCAAGCCCATAGATAATCTAAAATAACAGGAATTGCTGAAGAAGAAATGACACTCTTCTAGAAAGAAAGAAACTACCCCCCCAAAAAATACCCAAAAGTAAAAATTCTAAAAGTACAGCAATATAGTAGCTTTACTGAAGGAATATATTTGATACACAGCCCAACAGCTACATCAGGAAACTCCTGAGATCATGCATGATTGATTGATCAATGAAGGAAGATTAAATTATACTTAAAATGTCAAAATTATAAAATTTGATATTTAAACGGCATCTATTCTCTTATAAAATGTTCAATTTACTGATATGAAGCATATGAAATGAAGTCATATTTTGAAATACTTTGGTTTATATTTATTTTGATCTGTGAAATCTACAATGCTTCTGTAGTAATCACCTCCTGCCATAGCATTTCTTGAACATCCTCTGGGTACAGGGTGTAGTAGAAAAGGAAGGCCTATGATCCCTGGCTTCCAAGAGCTTGCCTTCTGAGAACACTGAGCCTGAAATGACAAGTCATCATCAGTTGTGTTTCAAACTATGGAAGAGTAATCTGGCCAGAGTACTATGTACTATATACTATAGAAGTCTTCTTAGGGGAGAGGTGACTATGAAATGAATTTAGGAAAAATGAGGAAGGACACATACCTATAACTATATTTTAAAACCATAAACATTACTGCTGTCTCTTCAGTTTACTGTTGAGTGAATATTCACCTTATTCTACAACAAACCAAATCTAGCATTATGTTGTTTAAAGCAGGTACAGCACATCCTCCACTACTAGGACCACTTGT
Organism: Pteropus alecto; assembly: GCF_000325575.1. NCBI lineage: Eukaryota > Metazoa > Chordata > Mammalia > Chiroptera > Pteropodidae > Pteropus > Pteropus alecto. The sequence goes on from NW_006432945.1 coordinate 18,714, forward strand.
GTAAAAGCAGAGAACAGTCATTTAAAATCTTGCCTAGGGCATTTCCATTTATTCTGTACTACCTACCTGCTGCCAGGCCATAGTCCTTGGCTGGTAAAAATGAGAAAATACTTTATTTTCACGTTTTGATTCTGTTATGTCCAGATGCTTGTGATGATCCACCAAGATACGAATCTATGATGCTCAAGGGTAATTCTAAAAACCTTTATCAGCCTGGGGACCAAATAGAATTTAAGTGTCGCCCAGGATATACGCCTATTATACCTCTTCTTCCTACCAGTGCTATTTGTCAGTCTAATAACACATGGACACCTCTCCAGGAGGCTTGTACAGGTAAGTAAACAGAACTTTTCTTTTTATTGCTCTAGAGATTTTCTCACATTTTAGGGTTCATATTTTACTATTACAATGATGATTTTCTCATTTGAATATAGATTTTAGATAGTAATTTTTTTTAAGGCTTTAAAAATCTCCAGGAAATCTTTTATTTGGCAGTTGGTTGTCTTGGTAAATGTGAATTTTAAGTTTTGCCTTTTAATAGTTAAAGAAAGAAAAAAGTTCCATGAATTTATATTAAGAACAATGTAGAATTTTGATTTCCATTCAAATTTGTTTTGAAATTGGTATAAAACAACAAATTTGAATTTTTTTCTTTTAGGAAAATTATGTTCACAGCTAGGAGAACCTGTAAATGGCCAAGTAGTCTATGTAAATGGAAGTTACAAGTTTGGTTCACAGGCTCATTATTCTTGTAATGAGGGGTAAGTAAGTCGCTCCTTAGAGGAATAAGGTAAATGTTAACAACTTCTATTTTTGTTTTGTTTCTCTTCTTAAGCATTCTCATAATGTTGATTTCACCTCCCTTTCTCTATGACATCTTGTACTTATAGCCTATCAACTCTTGAGCTTTTCATGGAGACTAAAAAGATACGTAATGAATAGAAAGAAATTTAAATTAAAAGAAAATAGAATTGTATAATATGAAATGTGATAACAAGCCTAGTGTAAACATTACAAATGTAGTAATCATGGTGAATTCATCTCTAACAACAGAATGCACCCTATTAAAATGGCCAACTCTCAGGGTTGAAGGAGGGCTTACAGAAGTGGGAGGTAGAATTGCCAGTCAAAGATGATCTTATATCGAGGTATCTCTGTCAGGTGTTATCTGGTTAGCCTTTGCCTTAATGTGGATCAAGACATCTTAGTTGGAAAGCCTTATTTTTGAGATTTCTACAAAGGAGTAAAGCACCTCAAAAAGAGGTACTGAGCACTTAATAGTAGCCTTTTTCCGATAGAGCTCTTTTAATATTATATATTCAGGATATTGAGAATTTATGACAAATGTGCATTTTGAGGGTAAATGTAAAACAGTATAAAAAAGCAACTGATTTCTTATATTAACTTTGTATCCTGCTACTTTACTGAATTCATTTGTTAGTTCTGTCAGTTGTGTGTGTGTGTGTGTGTGTGTGTGTAATCCTTAATTTTTTACATATTTAATTCTTCCCAACAAATTTAGATGCTCTTATTTCTATTATTTGTCTAATTGCTCTAGTTAGAATTTCAGTACTATGTTGAATACAAGTGGTAAAAGCAGGCATCCTTTCATTGTTCCTGACTTAGAGGAAAAGCTTTTAGCTTTTCACCATGGAGTATGATGCTCGCTGTGGGTTTTTCACGTATGGTGTTTACTATCTTAAAGTAGTTTCCTTCTGTTCTAGTTTGTTGAGTATTATTAAAGACTGTTGAGTTTTGTCAAATTCTTTTTCTGTATCAATTGAGATGATCATGTATGTTTTGTTTTGTTTTTTGCTACATTCTGTCCCTGTGGCATATTACATTGATCACTTTTTGTATGTTGAGTTTTCCTGTGGCATATTACGTTGACCACTTTTTGTATGTTGAGTTTCCCTTGCACTCCAGAAATAAATATATCTTGGTCATGGTATATAATC